>NC_030850.1:906281-1046850 GCF_000208745.1 Theobroma cacao
AGTGGCACGTATTCCACGTGCTCTTGAGAGTATCCTTAGAAGTAATGGAAAAGATTTCATGGGTAAATCCATGTTTATTTACTTGAATTACATGTCTGTCTTTCTTGCTCTCCCTCTGTCCTTATGTCGTCAATAGCTTCAAATTTGAAACCAGCTGGTAATTACATACTAAATGGGGTTGACTTCATGGTGGTTTAAGTTTCTTCAGCAAGTTGGATCAGCCTCTTGTCATTGGCGAGCGCTAGAATCTGATGTAACAGATGGGAGAAAAAAGCTTTTGGCAGCTTCTTTCTTTATGTCATATCATCCGAACTTTCTTTCCCCATTACCATGGATGGAAACGAAAAGATAAAGATTCTGAAAAGGATATAGCACCTACTTTTATTATTGGCTTCTTGATGTGAATGTATCTACTGCTAAGTGCTTCAAACCAGCATGTTTCTTGGTCTTTCTAGGCTGATACAAAGATGCCATCTCAGCCTTATAAGCAACACTTTTACACCAAATGGTACAAATATTAGTTCATGACTTCTCTATGTTCATGGCTAGACAGAAACATTTTATCTTTTCATTTGGAAGAAGGGGGAATGGTACTTACGGTTTCTATTTGGATGAGAAAAGCATGCAAATGATGCAGATTCGGGAAGTTGTCATCTCGAATTCTCTGTTTCACACTTGATCTTAGACTAAACCGCTTCCTGTTTGTTCAAGCTGTTAATATAAAAATTAAAGATTCATCAAGTCATCTCCACCTTCGCCTGGCTGAGCTTTTAGACCAACCGATTTTATGATCTATGTTACTAGGTGATCATACAGCAAAATGGTCAGTTAAATTTAGCATGCATTATTATCTGCTCGTTTATCCAAGGGATGTGGCTTAGTGATAAAAGTTTACATCTTTTATGCCATTACACTCTTTTCATTTTAGGTAAACTTGTTACAACTCAACCCTTCAAAGAAATGCCAAAAACCATTGCAACCACTCTTGAAAATCCTTCTCGAAGACTGACATCATAACATACAAGGAGATAAAGTGAAAGATGGAGCTTCCTTGAAGAGGTGGACTAAAATTATTCAGAGGTTTAGAGCCATTATGTGTTAATTGAGTTTGTAATGCACAATAACATTATGATGTCTATCTTTTGATGTGGTTTGATAGTTGATAAGATGGAGGCCTGACACTAAAAACAGTTATCTACTTTGCTTAATCTCCTTCCACTCTTGTAAACTTTGCACATGCAATTGGGGTCCATTGGAGCTTGGTAGGGTTCCTTGAGCATTTTTCAAAGTTTTTTGTCCCTTCCATGTAAGCAGATCAGAAGCAGCTGAATTTGATCACCTGAGCAACTCATATAAGCAAACCTTGTTTTTCTGCTTATTGACTGGTAAGTATCTGTTAGGACTACGGCATTCACGTAGATGGTCCTCCACGTTAGCAGTTCAGATTTGTTTTTCATGTCCCTCACATTTGTACCAATTGTTGTAGTTTGATGTCTGCTAGCCTACATTGGTGAAAAAAGGTAAGGACCTCATTGTCTTGTGATTGCTGGCTAGACAAAGCTCATATGCCATGACAGTGTGATCAACAAGCTATGATATGATATTTCGCACATTTTTTTTCTTAAGCAGCATCATTAATTAAGATCACTGCAGTTTCCAAGTACTTTTTTGGTGGATTTAGTGTCTCATGTCTAATCAGTTTTTTTCTTTTTTATCTCAAGAGCAAGGGGTGAATATTGTAAGGAAAAAGCCCAAACTTTAAGTGCTTGAACTGCAAATTTGGAGCTGAAAAATTCAACTAGTTGCCAACTCAACTGATCTTGTGTGGCACTAATTCATATTTCATTTTGAATTAATCTTCACACTGTTTTCTGATAGTGAAGTCTTGGATATTACTTGTCAGTGCTACGATCCTTTTCAAAGAATTCCGATGTGAGCTGGGAAAGCCATGATTTTGGATATGTTTCTATTTATCAAAGAGTGAAAGAGCCAGCAGCCATTGGCCCCATTGTAATAGGTTGAAGATAGAATGGCTTGATTAGTTGATGGCTCTTCCAGTTTTGCTTGACTGGCATCTGCATACTAGCCACCTGTTATGCATTCTATAGACGTCTCTTTCGCCAATCTTGACTACATCCTTTAGATATCAGTCTCTTTCTTTGTTATACTCTTTCACACAGAACTGGTTTAATTCCATGTACAAAGAGAAAAACTAGTCTGGAGGTGGGTTTGGTAAACTGAGATACAGGGCAGACACGTTGGCTCACGATTTGGACTCTGGTTCTCTTATATTTGTTGGGGACTTTCTCTGATCACAGACCCATCACAAACCTAACTTAAAATCATCCTGCCTTACCAAATCAGCTTACTCGGATGTCATCATTGTCTCCCAAATTTCAGTCTAGCACGTTTCGACCTCCAGCTTCTTAGTGGCGACATGAAGTTGCCTCTACCACATGCTTCTTTTGCCAGAGGATTTCAGGTTTGCTTTGAGAAGTCTCCTGTTCAGGTTGGTTTACTCCTGCATGTGAGATGTTTTGTGAACGAAAATTTCATGAACCAAATCTGAGCGCAGGTCGTAGTCCATAATAATTTATTCTGGCTTCGTGCCTCACCCTATAATCAGGTGTTATATCATAAATGCATCCCTTGTTCAGTGCACTTGTCTGTCTTCAAAAACGACACACCTTAATTTTTTCTGCATTGACCCTTTGTTACATTTATAGTTGTTATTGTATGCATCTATTATGCATTTACAAGGAGTAAAATGCACTGCATTTTATCTGATATAAGGTCCAGGTCAGACCCAGGCACTTTTTCCTTTGGCTATCCAGGACCTGATTAGAATGATAATTTATGCAAGGTAACTGCAAGTCTATCACATGAAAAGGCAAGCAATTTGATCTTCCATTTCATTACCTCATTACTATAATATCTACAATGTGCGAGTTCTGATTAGAACCCCAATTACAATCCCATTGGAAACAATAAGTAAAAGAAAATGTTATCTAGGATGGACAGGGCTAGTCAATTGATGTGGAAAATTGATCATCTACTCATTTCAATCTTGAGTTCTTGACCCCTGCCATATATGCCATTAACTTAGAAACCTATACAAAAGCTAGAGGGCATAATTCTAGTGCCCATTCTTCCCTTTTGAAGAAAAAAGACGACCAAAACTACGCAGATGTTTCTCTTGCTCAAGAGTAGATGACGAGAATGTTGACCTGGTGCGCCTATGATTGAGGTGAGATGAGCTCACTGAAGACCTCAATGAAAGGTTTGGCTCAATATCTGAAGGACTTGATGTGGAATGGCAATAACGCAAGGAATCCTCACTCACAGATTGCACATCGGCAGAAGCTACACTATCTGTCTCAATGTGATCAAAGTCATCAGAGCAGTGAATATTCTGTGACTTAGAACCATCATGATTCAATCTGCCTTCCATTGAACTTTCACCCAGCAGCTTGTCACTGTACTGAGACTGGTGGTTCTCTTTCTGAGGGCGCAAAGCTTGCAACTGCCTCCCAAGAAGGTAAATGGTCTCCTGGCATGCTGCAAGCTTTTCTGCTGCAGCTGCTATATCTCTTTCCTGCCAATAGAGTGAGAGGAAAGAGGACATTTTCAGCTAAAGCTTCTAAAGCTAACAGTCGTTAAAAAAAACATCAAATAAGGAACATCCTGATCAATTAACAAACCCTCCAGCCTTTATATGGTGATAAATGCAATAGGTCAAGCAAAAATGGGTGGTGAAGCAATTAAAGTGAGAAAAGTTAAACACTCTAAATAACAAAAATGCATGTAAAGGAAGTGCAAGAGATAGCATATCAAACACCTCTAGAGGCATCTTCAAATGGAATATGAAAGACCCAACAGTTCATTTTAAGTTTTTTCACTTAATATTTTCTTTGACTAGGTTCTCCAACAAAGTTATCACATTATACTACATACCTGTTTGATCTTCATGTCAGAATCTTCATTTTCTGATGATGAACATACCAAGGATGCTGTGTTCCTTTAACAAAACCAGAGCATTTACAGACAAGTTAGAAATACACAATGCTTCACCAAGATGGTGATTTGTGTAACCACCGATAAAGAACTGATGAAGCTTACAGTGCAACATCAAAATAACCAATGACTTCCAATGGACACTCAGTAGTTTATCATTTTAGAATACCCATTAGTTCATTGATTTGCTGAATTAATTATTTCCCTTTCCCTTATTTGGTAAATTGACTGACTATTAAGGGATCATAGTTGCTCACATGATTATCAAGCATTAAGAATAGTTCATTGCTTACCTTTGCACTTTATCCTCAAGATCCTTGAATCTAGCCAGGGCATCCTGATGACCACGCTTTTCTTCTAGTAGTTCATCATCTAACTTCGCAGACTTAACCTGTAAAAGGTTTACTTGAGCTTCTAACTCCTGTGCACGCATTTCCAATGACTTGTAAGACTCAGTCATACATTTCAGCTGAGTTTCAGCCAGACTGTAGAGATTCTGAGAGGAAGCCAACTGTAACTTTAGTTCTGTTAGACTCTTCTCTGTATCCTGTAGCAGCAACTTTGTATTTTCAAGATTTTCGTTGCTTCTTGCTAGATCCACTGCCATATTTTCTTTATCCACTTTCAGCTGATCCAACTGTTTTAATAAGCATGAACATGATGTAACAGCTGCTAGAGAACTTGGGTTCAAGATTCTATCTTGAAGTACCTCTGAGTCAGGACAGGAATGACAAATATGCTGGCACCCTTCAGCACACGCCTGTTTTGATGAGTTTTCCTGAACCTCATTCTCTAGCAAAGCAACCTTGTCTATGTAATCATCACTGCTGACTTTTCCAACATCACCCCCAAAGCCCAAGACACCAAAGTTCAGTTCATTAGCTTTCGCAAAAACATGAGAAAGTTTCAAGATAAAGTCAACCAAACCCTTTCCGTTCAATACAAATTTATCAACAAAGGCAGAGAAGTCGTCCAACTTTTTACTTAGGCCATGGCCTTCTGGATGAGTGTCCTGAACTCTCATTGCTTCTCTGCCAAGTGATAATACAACCTGATGAATCTGAGATATTGCAGATGCCAAATTTTGCTTTGTGATGCCTTCTTGATCTAACAAAATCAAATTCTCCTCAGGCACACCCATTTGTTTGGAGGGACCTATTTGAACTCCCTCAGAAAAACGGGTGACTGAGTGCTGAGGGAGAGATCCTTGTATTTCCAATATAGCAGATTTGATGTCCTCCAAGACCTTCCCCAAATCCAGGTCCTTAGTTTGAGACTCAAAAATCGTAAAAATCCTTGACTGAAGCTTCAAGAAGGGCAGATTTTCTGCATCTTGCCCAAGCTCTGTTGTGGAGGATCTTACACTTGAAGAACCCTGCTTCGATGATTGACTTGAACAAAGCTGTTGATCAGAGAAGAGGTCCTGACCCTTGGCAGTATTGAGCGGTGTCTTATTTTCTGCTTCATAATTTCCAGCGTTGAGTGGATGGTCTGAAACAGCATTAGCTCCAGCAACATCATTTGACAGACATGCCAATTTCTCCATCTCCAGAAAGTCATCCATCAATTCCAAGCAATTGGCATTCTCTTGCTTGTTAACTTTACAACTGCTCTTCCCCATCCCCAAACGAGAGATATCAGAGCTTGCTGGTACCAAAGATTCAGCTGAAAATCCTTCCTCATCAATCCCATCTTCAGACAGGGAAGTGGTACCGGGTGCATTGCTAGCATATTGACTTGAAGGACCATCAGCAGGGAGTCCCAAGTTTGATTTAGGGGAGCTTGTTTGATGATTATGGGCCTGTATTTGTGCTTCTAAGCTCTTGACCCTGACAAGTGTCTTAGCACACATGTCTCTGGCAGCCTGCAGTTCACTATTACGACTAGCCAAAGCTTCTTTAAGCATCTTTGTTTCCTCTTCCATCTCCAACAAACGCATTGTAAGGAAATCAATCTCTTTATGGGATTGTGGCAAGTTATCAGCAGATTCCACCTGTGCAGACAAATTTGCGATAGTATTCTTAACCACATTCCTTCTTGATTGAGGTACACTGAAATCTCGGCCAAACTTATCAATTTCTTGCTTCATTTGGGCCAATGCAGCCGGCCCTGGCAGTCTCTTCCGGACAAGGCCTCGTAGTCTGTGGCACTCAGCTTCGAGCTTTGCAATTTGTCTGACACTTTCTAAATGTTGCTTGTTTGCTGCCTCTGCAGACCTCATACTTATAGTCTTTTCTTCATTGCGAATTTCAAGCTCCTTGGAAATCATATGCAGCTCGTACTTCAGTGAGCTTATTTCCTTCTCACGTGACATAAGGTTTTCCTTCATAAGTTCCATTTCAGCTTCCGCTTTAGATTTTTCCACCTCGATCTGAACTATCAAATTCGACCGCTCCTGCAATGACCTTGAGAGTGCCTGGTTTTCAGCCACTGCCCTTAGAAGCTCTTGATCGAAGTCAACTATTTTCCCTTCAAGATCAAGCTTTATTTTGTCCCATTGTATGGTTTTGGCTAGAACTACGTCATGCAATTTCTGCTCACTTTCCTCTTTCACATTCCTTACCTGCCTCAGGCACTCCTTAAGAGCACCATCTAAATGGGATGCTCGATCCTCAACCGAAAGCTTCGAGAGAGTGACAGTCTCAAGTTGTCGTTTCAACGCAACAACCTCCGCATCCGCTTTCTCCCATCCTAAAGTACACAAAAACTTGGCTCAATCATCACTCTTAAATTGTAGGATTACAGGTGGAAAAGCGAAATTTTTCAGCCATACCTGAAACAGCTTCCTCAGCAACTTTAGCATGTTGGCTAATCAAACCATCCTTGGCATTGATCTCAGATTGAGCTGCAGACAGCTTCCCTTTCAATTCCTTTACTTCCTCCTCGGATAACTTGACTTCACCCTTTAACCTGTTAACTTCATCCTCCAAACCCGTCAACCGTACGTAAGATTCCATCGGTATTTGAACATAGTTTACCTTCTTACATTTTTCCTGTCAGTACATAGCAAGACAGAACAAAAGTCCCAAACTCGAAATAATCAGTAAAAAGCTTCGTACATAATTCAAGCTTTCTGGGTTTTTTCCTAACTAACCTGATCTCCAAGAGATGCTAAGGAAGACAATGAAGCACCGGTTCCATCTGCTCCAACTGCCTGTTTCTCACTTCCAGCTTTCTCGGAAGATTTTTTCTTCCATGGCCAACCTCTTCGGTCCATTTCAAAATTCACACCCTGAATGTAAAACCCTTTTTGTAGTTAAAAAAGAAGAACACCAAACATTCATTGAACTTACAAAAAAAATACAAACAAATTAAACTCTTTCTTTTTCACTACAAACAAATTTAAAAAGGAAACTGAATTGAACTTACCGGAAGAAATGCAGATTATCAGCGATCACTGAACCCCAGAATCGATTCGCTTAAGTAACAAATAAGCATTCAAAAATCAAATATATTTCGTAAAATGTATAGATTTTCTATTATTTTTTAATTTCTTTTTCTTTTTTCTTCTTCACAGTGTGAAGAGAGAAAAACAGAGACTGGACAGTGGGAGGAGCGGGTTTGGCTATCTGGAGTTCCCCTTTAAAACGCTCCCAGAAATGGAAAAAAGCGACGGCGTATTGTCAGCACGCAATTGACCTTTTCAAAAGCCTTGAACTGGATTTCGTTTGATTCTGCGCATTGGTCCCCTTCCGACACGTGGTCGTGTTTGATTGGGTACTACTCCGCTCCTTAGGTGGAGTGCGACGGTGTAGTTAGGTTCGTGAAAGGCCTCGTGTTACCGCACCTGGTGGGCCGTTTATCCACCGATATTAAATAGAATAAACGGCCAAGATTATATTGGGAAGGAAAAGAAAAAAATGTTAGTAGGTGCTAACAGCGTTTAATTGGTTTAATGGTGGGACCAGGTTGAACAAAGTATCTTTGATTGATATGGGCAAATCAATTTCTTTTATGGAAAGGTGTGGGGTTTTACCCTTTTACAAGGAGCAGATTAATTTTCACCACATGGTTGGTACAACTCTCATTAACCTCTTTTGTTGCTTCAAAGTTATGAAACCTTCATTACTTTATAATAATAATAACATTAATTGCATGATTATATCTAACAAAAATCAAATAGATTGTTTCAGTAGTTCTGTTATTCCTACATTTTCATAGAATCAATTGAGAGACAAAAATAATAATATTCAAGTATGTAATATAAAAAACGATCATGTTTAATTTATATCATAATTGATCATTACATACTTAATTCTCTTTTTAAAACAATATGCAATGTAGAGTTAGTTGTTCAATAAAATCAAATAAAATGATGTGCTACTATTTCTTTTTATGGCTTGATGAGAAAATATCAAGCTCGTGGTATGAAACGATCAGAATTAAGAGCTCTCTCATGCCCTTCATATTACAAGTTTTAGATTAAAAATTTAAGCACGATATGATGTTTTAGGTTAAGCGTTCGTTTTTCATTGTGTAGAATTCTCGAGTTTTAGCTGAAGGAATGATCGATGAATGTTTAGTTTTGTGGCATCCCCCTCAGGGCTCACCGTCTAGGTATTATATGGTCTGGGTTTATTCCTTGAGCCCCGCTGCAGCAGTTCTGGCTCATGAACCTTTCGGATCGAACCCAAGACCTTTTGCTCCCCCCAAAGGGAGCGCCTTTAACCATTTTAGCTACGCCTTTTTTGTGGCATCCCTCTCGAGGCCCATCGTCCAGGTATTATATGGTCTGGGTCTATTCTTTGGGTCCCGTTGCAGCAGTTATGGTCCATGAACCTTTCGGATTACGCGGATCAAACCCAAGACCTTTTACTCCCCCCAAAGGGGACGCCTTTAACCATTTCAACTCTACGGGATCTGAACGGTTCATGGGACAGAACTGTTGCAGTGGGGCCTAGAGAATAGACCAAGATCATATAATACCTGGATGATGGGCCTCGAGGGGGATGCCACAAGTTTTATAAAACAAAAAAAGAATAGTAATATTCAAATTTGAAATTTCATTGTCAATGAGAAATATGGCTATTAGTTAGATAACACTTTTTATACATAAATAACATGTATTTTATAGAAAAAAGGTTTATAAAGAATCAAAATTGTTTTGTGTAAATTTTTGTTTCCCTAACTAATTAACATAAGCTAGCTTTGTTAATCTTCCATAAATTTATAGGAATAATTTGTAAATGTTGATGCCTGTAATTAGTGCTTTTCGGGCCTTTAAATTTCCAAGGTCATAGGAATTGGGCATTAACCAACCTAAGAGACTGTAAAAGTTATTATGAACTTTTTATAAAAAATAATAACTTTTAAAATTAAGTTAAAAATATTTGACAAAATAAATTATATAAGCTCTAATTTTAATTAAAATTATAAAATATTAATGCCTTATTCAATCACTTAATATTTCAAAAATGAATAAATCTACTTCAAGTTTATATACGATTTCAAGTGTGTATAAAGCATTGCTCACCTAAACCCTAATGCTTCACCCATTTTTGTTGATATAGCATACAAAGCATTGCTCACTTAAACCCTAACCCTTCACTCATTTTTGTTGATCTAACATACAATCGAGCCATAATATTTCAATTCTCAAAATAAAAAAAACGATATATTTGATATTAATTTTTTTTGTGAAGTAGAAATAAAACCAGTAAATAGCATCTGAATGTAGTTTTAAATTTTGAGTTTTCTTTTCTCTTAATTTTTGTAAGAATTAAAAAAATTTTAGATTATGATATTATGTTGTTGAGAAAAATTTTAGATTTTGATGTTCTGTTGTTGAGTTTTTTAATTTTTTTTTTTTTTGGAATGGGAAGGAGAAGAGAGAGAAGTTGACTGAAAGAAGAGAATTTTTTGAAAAATTACATGTTTTTTTTTTAAAAGAAAGCTTTTAGGTTTTTTTTTTTTAATTTTGTTCTTAAAAAAAAGTTGAGAGAGGTTGATTGAGAGAAGAGTACTTTCTAAAAAATTGACATATTTGAAAAAAAAACTTTTTTCGTTTTTTTATTTAAAAAAAATTATTTTTTAAAAAGGCTTCTCAAAAATTATATTTAACTTGGATTGTGCATTTAAGTGGCAGAGGTTAGGCCGAACAAGTACTAGGCCTGTTTAGATGACAGGCCGAACAGGTAATGGGCCTAAATTTTTTAGATTTCCAGATATCCGAAACGGCGCCGTTAGATAACTTTGATGTCTATATAAGGCTTCATGACCAAAACCCTAATCCTTCACGCTCATTTCTCTACTTTCTTCCATCGGCCGCCTGCAGGAGGTAGGTCTCCTCATAGCCTCACACAGTCTCAGCGCAAATGGGTCGTGTCATAAGAGCTCAGCGTAAAGGTGCGGGTTCCGTCTTCAAGGCGCACACCCACCACCGCAAGGGTCCTGCCCGGTTCCGCAGCCTCGACTTCGGTGAGCGAAATGGCTACCTCAAGGGTGTCGTCACCGAAGTCATCCACGACCCGGGCCGTGGCGCACCCTTAGCCCGCGTCGTCTTCCGTCACCCTTTCCGTTACAAGAAGCAGAAGGAACTGTTCGTCGCTGCCGAGGGCATGTACACGGGGCAGTTCGTGTACTGTGGTAAGAAGGCTACTCTCATGGTCGGTAATGTGTTGCCTCTTAGATCTATCCCCGAAGGAGCTGTCGTTTGCAACGTCGAGCATCATGTTGGTGATCGTGGGGTTTTTGCTAGGTGTTCTGGTGATTATGCCATTGTAATTAGTCACAACCCTGATAACGACACCACCAGGTCTCTAATTCTTACTCTGATTTAATTCTAATTTTGATTTGGGATCTATTGGCTATGTGATTGTGCTTTGGTTTTATTATAAGTTTTTAATGTTGCTTTGGTAATTGCTCATTCCTGTATATATTTTGGCACTGTGGTTTTTGTTTCTTGAGGTGTTCCTATCTGTATCTGTTCTTAAATGTACGCCTAGTTTAAGAACTTTCATCTAATTGGTGGATGCGAATGACTGGATGTGCTTTAATTATTAATTGATGGAATGTAAAATGAAATAGCATCTTTTAAGCACACGGATTTGATCTCGTGCTCAGGTTTTACCTCAATGAGTACCATTTAGTTTGAGTTTTACAGGCCTTTATATGTGAAGTTTCAGTATCTTATCTGTTTAGTTGAATTTCACTGTCCTCTACATGTGAACTTTTTGTTATCTTGCTGATGCCTACGTGCTTCAATGATAGTTTTTACTTAAACTTTGAAAGTAGATGTATAATGATTAAATATAGATGAACATGATGGTGGAAGTTTTGGGTAATTAGTGGTTTCAGCAATGACCTTTTGGAGTTTGATGTTACAGGATCAAGCTTCCATCTGGTTCCAAGAAGATTGTTCCAAGTGGCTGTCGTGCTATGATTGGCCAGGTTGCAGGAGGTGGTAGGACTGAGAAACCTCTTCTCAAGGCTGGTAATGCTTACCACAAGTTTAAGGTGAAAAGGAACTGCTGGCCTAAGGTGCGTGGTGTGGCAATGAACCCAGTTGAGCATCCCCATGGTGGTGGTAACCATCAACACATCGGTCATGCTAGTACTGTTAGGCGTGATGCTCCACCTGGGCAGAAGGTTGGTCTTATTGCTGCAAGGAGGACTGGTAGGCTCAGAGGACAAGCTGCTGCTACTGCCGCCAAGGCTGATAAGGCTTAGGCTTAGGATATTACTTGTTTTTAGTTCTTTGCTCTTCATATTTACATTCAAGAGTATTCAGCACATTTATGCTAGAAATTTTGTTTGAATTATCAGATAATGGTACTGTTTGGAGTTGTTTGAGCGATGGTTATGTTTTCAATTTGGATTTTTACTCAAGTGTTTGATGTCAATGATTATGATCCATGTTCTTCCTCAAGCTTTCATATGATGCTTTGCATGCTGTTTATCAAATATATGGTGGATGTCGACTTAGTTGGCTGAACGGGGCAAGTTCTAAGACTGATCATAGTTGAGGTAAGGCAGAGATGGCTGTCAATTACATTTTCGGGATTAGATGGAGCCAACTTTCTGAACTTTTTGGGTTGGAGTGAGCGTTTCATTTATCCGGAGACTGGCCTTTGGACCTTTTTGGGTTGGAGTGAGAGTTTGATTCATCCGGAAACTGGCCTTTAGACCCTATATCTTGGTTCAGCCACGGGAAGGTATCAATTTGTTGTTCTTAACTCAGGATTAATGGTTGAAAACTGATCTTGACTTGAAATTCCATTTGACAACTTTCATATTTTAAAGAGGAAATGAACAATATTCATTACTAAGTGCTAAAAATATACAGCTGAATCCTTGATCGGGGGCCAGTGCCACAGAACTAGTAGTTCAAGAATTTGGGCTTAGGCCAGAAAACAAGGCTATGGTTCTATTGGGCTAAGCAGTAAGAATTGGATCAAGGAAAAAGTAAAGAATTCGACCGTCATTCCCCTTCACGTTTGTGTTTTCAATTACCAAATGCAAATTCCCAATGGGCTTTTCAATGAGCCCAGCTGAGGCTTTAAGAAACTCAAACCTGAATTCTCCTACAGCCATGAGAGATCCAACGGACCCAACTAAAACCAGGTTCCCAAAGACTGGAGCCCAAACAACCGTTGATCCTTTTTTCATTCTCAAAAAATTGAGCCCAATCATTGCACGACCATGGGTACTTGATCGACCCGGAATCTCCCTCCCTTTCTTTCGCTCACCCTGAGACGATCCCGACGAGAAATGGCTTTGGCGGAGTGGAATATCCTTCTCCTTAATTTCTTAACTTTGGCTTCATTGTCAACAATTCTATGTGCCGGTAAA
Source organism: Theobroma cacao (assembly GCF_000208745.1). Taxonomy (NCBI): domain Eukaryota; kingdom Viridiplantae; phylum Streptophyta; class Magnoliopsida; order Malvales; family Malvaceae; genus Theobroma; species Theobroma cacao. The sequence goes on from NC_030850.1 coordinate 919,086, forward strand.
GCATTTTCCATTCGCATTCCGGATCGGATCTCGGGCACTCCTAGGGACCTTTCAGACCAGTCCCTGAAGACCGCGGTCTTCGCTCTCGGTAGCTTCTGGAGATCGGAGGCCGTCTTCGGATGCTTGAACGGTGTCGTTCGAACTACTGCTGGTTACGCTGGCGGATCCAAGATCAACCCCGAATACAGAAGTTTGGGCGACCATGCGGAGTCCGTATTGGTCCGTTGCTTTCTCTTCAATGCCCTCTTCCTTTTATATTTCTTTCATTGTTTAGAAGTATAAAACTTAGCATATTTAATTAGGAAAACTTTTGTTAATAATCCCTGAGAAATTGTAGACATAGATCTGTTCTTGGGTTAGTTGCTGAGTCTGTGACATAGTTTATACTGTTGTTTTCGGAATGAATTCTTCCAAAAGAGAAAAGGAAAATTAATGGCTGAACACTTAATATGGAAAATATCTGATTTTTATAAAAATGTTTGAAAAGAATGTTGGTATTTTCATTTAAATTTGATTAAGTGTATGCTATGTGAATGATGGGCAGGTTGAATATGATCCCAGTGAGATTAATTTCAGGCAACTTTTGGAGATTTTTTGGTCTAGTCATGATCCAAGGCAGGTATTTGGCCAAGGTCCAGATGTAGGTAATCAGTACAGGTATGGGGTAACCAAAAATGAAAGAAAAAACCATTTTATTACTTCATTCCCACTCTTTTTTAATGATAAACTTTCATATCTCAATTCAACAGGTCTATTATTTTTACGAATGGGACTGAAGAGGCTAGATTAGCTGCCATGAGCAAAGAAAGGGAGCAAACCAAGTCGCGGAACAGCATTGTGACGACTCAAGTTCAACAACTTGGATCATTTTATCCTGCGGAACCTGAACATCAGGTTTGGTGCTCTCCCATTTTTTTTCTTGTTTGAAAGAGGCAGTAAGGAGGCGAGGTTGTGTGATAGTTGCTTGTTGTAGCTTATGATCCACGAGTTGCTTTAAGTTGTCAGTTGCCTTGGATTATAATGCGCAGAACTTGTTTAATACATTTGAATTTGAAATAACATGCCGGTTAGTTGGATGCTTGTTTAGCACTGAATAAGGATTCTAAGGATTTCTGTTATTGGGAGCATGCTGGGTATGGACGGCATCATGAACTAATTAATTTCAATTGCATCTCATTTTGGAAGAAAATGGTTTCTCCTCTTGTCTAGTTGCTATCTTTGTCATTTTGATTGCCATTTTTTTTATTGTCTTCTATTTATTTGTTTCTTTTTCCACAATGCTTTAAACTTTTGCTTTTAGACCAGTGTAATTGGCAAGCTCAAGCATGAATGTTGTGTTAATAGTAATTATCAACTGATAACCACTAACCAGGTTTATATGTGCACAAGAATTTGGATAACTGAAAACTATATACCATATAGATTTAGAAGGCCAAGGATTTCTGGCTGCGATAGGTAAATGACTTATAAATTTCAATGTTTTAAATGCACAGAAATTTGAGCTCAAACGCCATCCGTTGCTGCTACAGCTGATAGGAAATCTGCCTGAAGATGAGCTTGAGAGGTCAAATCTGGCAACAAAACTGAACGGATATGCTGCAGAGCTTTGCCCCCCAAGGATACAAAAGCAGATTGATGCAAAGATAAATGAAATTATCAGAAAAGGTTGGCCTGTTTTGAGAGATGTATAGCTGGCCATCTGAGTAAAGCTTCAGACAAATGAAAACTCCTGCATTTTCCCAGCTGAGCGACTTGATTTTGTGGGGTTTTAACCTTTTAGCTGAGCTTAGGCTGATTGTATGGACGGAAATTGAATCAAATGTAGTATTCTTTTGCAGATTGAAAATTTCTCCAGGCATAAAAGAACAGTCTATGTTTTCCAATAGATCAATGAATCAATCAGTTTGGGAAACTTATAAAGGCTTGTCACAGAGTCTTCTAGGCCCCAAAGTGTAATGAATTCCAGAGTTTCCAATCTGATTATGATTTAAATCCATGTGGCAACTCAAGTCAAAACAATATGCTAGCCTGAAAATTGATGTACTGACATTGCCACTTGTGTTAGAATGCAAATGGCATCTGCATTGTGGCAAAGCATCCAAGCCAGTTTCCATCATTTTCCACAGCCTGTAATCCTCTGATTCATCCTTGGAAATAGCATTTAAATGAACAAATCAGTCATTTATACTCAAATTTGGCTTGTTCTTGGAGCAATAATTCGCATATTTGCAAATGCTGGAGAATCCCAAATGTCATTAATGTCTTCTTCATGGGAAAAGCCTTCAAATTTTTAAGGATGATCAAGTTGATTTTTACCACCAATGAAGGAACGCCACGTCAGCAGGTAAACAGCGGCTTTTCTCTCTTGATAAAACTAAAACCCACAGCTTGATAGTAAAGCAGCTGCCTTTTTCTTTGTTTTGTTTTTTGCATTTCCACTCTTTTTGCAGTCTCCCGAAAGCTGCGAAGATAGATTCGGATCGTAAGAGGAAGAAAGCTTCGATCTCGTCAGCAGATCGAACAGAGGCGGCGGAGAAACAGAAAGGCAAGAACCCAACAACCACCAGCAACCACCACCACCAAAGCCACCACCACAGGAAGAAGAGCAAGATGTCATCATCGACGGCGGCAAATCAAGTGAGGGCAGCCCACATACTGATCAAGCACCAAGGCTCTCGCCGTAAGGCTTCCTGGAAGGATCCAGAAGGTCGCGTCATCTCCAACACCACTCGAGACGCTGCTGTCTCGCAGCTCAAAGCCCTCCGTGACGACATCGTTTCGGGCAAGGCTAAGTTCGACGAGGTTGCATCTCGCTACTCCGATTGCAGCTCTGCTAAACGTGGCGGGGATCTCGGTAAGTTTGTTCCCCTTTGCTTTTGAATTGATTGCAAGTGCAAAAGTTCAAACTTTTAAGGATACCGATGTTTTGGTTGCTTAGAAAATTGCCAAAAGCTGAATATTGGGAGGAAAAAAAGAAGCTTTGAGTAATACAAAGGATTGAAAAGATAATCCCAATCGAGTCGTATAGTTATGGATTTGTTCAATGCTTATTTTTAGTTACTAGGGTTTTGGAATACGTCGGAAGAACAGATATTTAAGGTAAAGTGGAATTAGGTTTTCAAGTCTTAAAGATAGTAGAAATTTTGGGATACCCTAATGCTCTAAACGTGAGCATTGCACACTTCTGCAAGTTGGAGATGTAATAGTGAGCTTGGTTTTACTCAACAGGTTGTTTCTGAGTCATCCATCGGCTCAAGAGATAACCAATATATTAATAACTCTAGTTTTGTTGCTTGCTTTGCTTCTGTGTTTGAGTATTTCTTTGAAGAATTAAAGTCTTAATCTGTTTTGACGGCGAAGTTTTGCTGTGCAACTCAAGATTTTAACCTGGCAAACCAAATTACCTGTTTGCAGAATTGCAAAGTTTTAACACTTGAGGTAACTTACGTAAAGGTTTTGTGAAGGGTACCATGATGCTTTCCAAAATGGGAGTATTTAAAGCACATACAAACTGTATTGCCGAGGCATTTTATTTATTTTGTTTGAAACTCATAGAAGCTGAGAATTTGACAAGAGCGTTTTGTATCTGATTTTATGTCTGTTATTTTTCTTTCTTGTGGTGATAATCTTTCACGAATTGTCTTTCTAGTCTAGGTTAATTGATGGATCGAGCCCTTTTCTGATGTATTTTTCGTATCTTGTGCTTCTGAAAAAGATAAAAATAGTTATATATGTATATATAAAATGGATAATTTTAACCTATCTCACCCTCTTAGGCCATAACTCTTCTTATCCCTTATGGAGTTTTGATTACAAGATTTGATCCCAAGGTTTCAAGGCACACTAATTATTCGACACGGGAAGCTAAACAATCATTTAATTCAAGGACATTTTGCAATAATGGGCATGTTTTATCATTTTATGCCATTATTGACATTGAACTTTTCACTGCCAATTAATTGACTTATTGTTATATTAGTGTAATCTTCTTTATCAATATCCTACAAGGAACATGACCAATTCTAATCTTGTTCATGATTCGCTGGGTTAGTTTGTATTACCAGCATTATATGTCATAATCTGAACAAAACCTAATATAAACTTTCTGTGCAGGTCCTTTTGGTCGAGGCCAGATGCAGAAGCCATTCGAGAATGCAACATATGCTCTTAAAGTTGGTGAGATAAGTGACATTGTGGATACTGATAGCGGGGTTCACATCATCATGAGAACCGGTTGATTATCATCGCTGATGATGCCTGGATATATCGAGCAATTTAGTTCAGTGTATTCAGAAAATATATTCAAGAATATTCTGAAATTGTTCTCGATAATGCCTATGGCCAATTTTATTGAGTGCTACTTTACACTTTGACAGTGACCTAAACGCTTGCGAACAATTTGGTTGCTTACAGCATTTAATTGCAGAACCATTTTGGTTTATGGTGTGAGACTGTTTGCTTGTTCATAATAAAAGCTTTTGGTTAAAATATCGATCTCCCTCCCCAACCCAACCTCCCTCTCTCACTCTCTGTTTCATTAATTTTGTACTCTTTAAGTGGGTTTGATGGGGAAATGTTTCTATTCAAATGAGGAATGAGTTTATAGCAGTTTTAGTGTGTGAAAGCTCAGTGAGTCAGGCAGATTTTATGTCCACTGATTGTTGGATTGGAGAAAGATAGCAAGTTTGAGAACTTGTTTCCTTTTGCCATTAATTGCACTTTATTTTGGAATGAGTTTATTATCCGTCGTCTGCTTTTGGCAAAAAGTAAAAAAAAAAATGAAAAATGATAAGATATAAAGTGTTTGATCTCCTACCTAAAAAGCATTTAATTCATTGATTAATATATTATCTAATTACTTAAATCAAATCTCGTCTCTTAATTTTAAAAAAAAAACTATAAAATCATAAGCTAAGATTTAGTAATTAAATCATATTTATTAACATCGTTTATTATTTTGAAGAGATATCCATCATATTAAACTGATTTATGAATGTAATGGATAAAATTTATCTTAGTTTACAACCATTATCATGTTCTTCCTCAGCATGGCTTCTTGCTCCCATTGAAAAATTCCTGTACTGCTTACAAGTTCTGAGTGAAGTTCTTCTAAATATGAAATTTTCTCTTACATTTCTCTTCTACCAAACTTTTGAACTCCCTTCTCTTTTTGGTAAATCGCTCAAATTCTATACAGGATTCAAAGGAGGAAAAAAAGAGAGGGTATTTACACTGAAAATTAGAAGCCATCCATCTTACTTAGATCCTTCCAGTAATTTCCCAACCTAATTTCATTTTCTTGGCACTTGGAGCTTCCAACTCCAATGTTCTGCCTGTTTGCCACTGCAATGACTTGTCATGCAGGTAAAGGCAATTGGACCCATTCCGGCAGCCCTTTGGAGTGCTAAAATACATGCAAGGTTTTTGAAACTTGGCTTTTAAAGCCACAGGTTTTATGTTCTGTACCATATTCTGGTTCTGGGTGTGGTTAAGATGACTTACAGTTTTTGGTATATTGTGCACTTTAGGCTCTTGCTTTTCTCTTCCATGTTCCCTAATCAGGTTCTTAATATAGTTAGCATCCTTCACAGGGTTTGCTGCCATCGCGGTAACAGCTAGACCAGCATTTAGTTGCATGGGTGTTGAACTAATAGCAGGCTGCACTTCCGAAAGAGGTTTTGGCTGAACAGGCATCATACTAAGAGCAGGTTGCATCTTGTTCAAGGTGGAGTATGCATTACCATTTGCAGCCCTATGTCCGGAAATCATATTTATATCCGCAAATGAGGGAACTGAAGGCTCTACTCTCTTAGGCATAGAAACGGAAACGATGTCTGCCCTGGGAGCTGGCATAGTTAATGCAGGTTGGAACTCTTTTATGAAATGCTTTGAGTTTCTGTCAGCTGGCATTGGGGATGAAACTATAGCAGGTTTTGAGCGGGGCAGAGAAGTTATTATAGTTTCTGGCTCTGAGGTGCGTACAGGTGTACTTACCGCATTGGCAGCAGTGGGTAGATTTCCATGATCCTGGATTAATTTCTCTACCATCTTTGGATCACTAAGGATTTTAACAAGCAAATCAGTGTCGATCAAATTTCCCTGCTCTTTGCTTTTCATGACTGCAGATAAGGCAGCCGAAGCAGCTACAACTACATCAGAGCTTGCACCAGGTAACATGTCAAGGGCAGGTGACTTCACAGCAGAACTAGGGCAATTTGGCATACCGTGAGTTCCTGATCCCGACAGACCCTGGGGCATTATCAATGCAGCTGTCTGGGAGTTGGAGAGAGTTCTTGGTTGAGCAGCAAAATCTGATGATACATCTGCGCCCTCCTCATCTTCAATTGGAGTTAGAGGAACAAGAGGAGTTCGCCTATCATCATAAGGTTCAACTTCTACATCCATAGAAACAGAGGGACTACAAAAAATGGATGATTAAGACACAGTCAGATAAAGAAAAAAAGGAACTATTAGAGATCTGCAGAAGAAAGGATGAAATTGTACCTAGGAGGAATGGCAGAAAGGCGAGGATAAACTGCTTCAAGCACTCTCATTTCTCGCAGTTTTTGAGCCTCTACCTCCTCACTCTCCTCAGCCGCTGCAACGTGCCAGTTGAAATTCAAGACAAACTGTTTAAACATGACAAAAAGTAAAAGGTTAGATTTCGAGTCCAATTCAAAACAGAAAATATCAAGATAATAGTATGCCACAAGTTGATATACAACGATTCAAAAGACCACAAGTCTCTCACCATCATGGTACAAAACCTATATGAAGACTAGAGATCTTTTGAAATTAGAAAAGCAATTTATTTTTTTAAAAAACAAAAGAACAGATAGATCTGCTTACTTTTGGAGGGCATGTCCATTGGATCCTAGGCATCTCAGCTAGATCATACTTCAATCCATTCACATGATGACCACCTTCAAACCCAGGGGGGAGGTCATTAGCACACATTCCACTGGGCTGCAATGTCCATGATGTTTTAGCTTGAAGAGTATCTTGAAGTTCACCAACTTTTGAAGGGCAATCCTCTGCCAGAAACAGCTTCACCTGAGACAATATTAGTCCCCTTTAGCAGGTTAATAATTATTAAATTGTCTGATTGTGTACATAAATAACCTTCATGGCATGAACTCTAGTGACCCCTAAGAAAGATGGGAAACAGGGGAGAAAAGGCTTAAGGACTTGAAGATTCAAGACATGCAAGCATAACTGAAGACCTCACCCAAACACAACATACCAATATCTCTAGGAATTTATAGTTTCCAGGCAAATACATACTCAAAACTTGAAATTTTCCACTTACCAATGATAAAGAAATTAACTACCCTAATAAATTTTATTATGACAGGATCTTTCAGATAACGGTGTCCCCAAAAACCAAAATCCAGTAGCTCTTTATGACATGACCATATAAAAGGAAAGAACATAAGCATCATTAGATATTCACAATAATCACCATTCTTCTAGATGAGATATCAATCTTTACAACAGACAAATTCAACAATGTCAAGGCCTAAATTTATTTATGGAACGTTCTGTCAAATGACATCAACTAGCCATACCATTTTCCTGTTTTAAGTAATCATAGACGGTAATGACATAGCTTGAAACTAACAAAGTTGCAACTGCCTGACAATTTTAAATGCACTGAAATGTGACAGAACCAGCAGTCGCAACTTAACTTAGAAATACATCATAAATTCAGTGCATTTCTATATAAATTTTAAAGAAAGATTGCAGCTCCCTTATACTACATCCAAAGCTGGTATGCAACTAGACACTCAAGTCTATTGCTAAGCAAAAATTAAGTTCTTTAACACTGTAATCTCATTAGGCTCATTACAATCATTGGTCACAATTAGTGCTAGCAAATTGCCCTAGGAGCAAAACCTCAACTTTACCTGAGCCTTGTATGCATTCCTACTTCATTTTGTACTCAATATTTAGCATATTAAAGTCGTTTATCTTTAGTAATAGCAGAAACATTTATAATTGGGTATATTCAGCATTGCAGTCAGAATAATTTGAGACTAACAGCTTTAAGATTTCGATATTAATAATAATCAAGCAAGATGAACATTATGATAAAGTTTTGATGAAACAATAGGTGCTTAACAATTTTATTAATAAGGGAGAATACAAAACAATAAGTTTCCCCCTTTTTCGTTTAAAGAAAAGTTATCTCCCTTCATCAAGAAGGGTTGATGCCGCTGTTTATGCATTTCTTATATATGTTTTCCTTTCAGAAATTCACAGAAAGTGAATATATCAGATTTAGTGGTGAGATTCCAACATTAAATTGAAAATTCCCAACTTGAATTACCTAAAGTATGAATTAACAGCAAATTCTTTCTTTTTGGAACCAAATGGCAGCATATTCACTTATGCATTAGATAAAGCTTTGCTTACCAATGACAAAGGTCTTAGAATGATAACCATACTTTTAAAGAGTATCATATAAGAATCAACAAATTCAGACTAATAAGTTCCTTTCGATTTGATTCTTAATGTCGAAAGGCATATTATTGTCCAACATTCTTGATAATTTTAGATTACAACTTTAATGCCTTACTAATTATTATACCATGTTCTTGATTCTTTGATTACAAATATTTTAGGAGATTAAACTTTGTACATAATTTATTACAATTGCCCCTTGGGCAAATTATAGTAATCAATTGAATCACTTCAATATCTTCAATAATTCTTTCCACTTAACAAATTTCATCACAATTATTTTCTGGGATTCATTAATTCTTCTTCTTCTTTCTCTTTTTTATTTTCCTTATTTCATAGTACCATTATTGTTCAAATAATCACTTATAATCAACATTATTAATAAACAATTAGAGAACTGATTGCAGCTCTGGATTACTGAATCAGTATTTTTCATAATCGAGTACTTAAAAGCTCAAACTTTTAGATGAAATTCCAGTTACGATCAAAATAAAATTCGATTTCAATTTTTATAAATAAAAAAGGTAAAATTAATACCAATAATAATATTATCAGATATTAGGGATTACCACCAGTAAAATTTCTGAAATTATTTATAAAGGAAAAGGCAAAAAAAAAAAAAGACAGCTGCTGAAAAAGGCAATGAAACCACTAATGATTGATCGAAGATAATAATGGCGGCTATACCTGACAAAGATTAACACCTGGAGCCCAAGATACCCTGTTTGATTTCCTCGATCGCTTCATATTTTTCAATAAAATCTCAAATCAATGTCGATTCCTTTTTCGCTTCAAAATTTTTTATCTCCAATTTAAATTTTTTCCGGTAACCGAAAGGGAAAAGATGGGGAAAAACAGCACAATCAAAACAAAAAACTTTAATCAGATTAAAAACTTAATCCGATTAGCAAACCTCGAAACCCTAAAAGACGATGAGAGATTTGAAGATCCAGTAGCTATTATCGAAACCCCTAGAGATAGAGAAGAAATTTGCAATTTTTTCTAGATGATTTTTCTCACGTTTTCGAAGAATTGAAAGCTCGAGACGCAACTAGGCAAAAATCATAGGAGCAGATAACCCTAAAGGCGCAGGCTTTGTAATTTATAAAGGGAGGAGTCCGCGTCGTACTCGTACAGGGGAAGGTGACAGCGAGTAATTAATAAAAACGCGAGATTCAGGGGGTCAAAATCGAAAATTGCTGCGCTGGATTTTACTTTGTACGGCGGTTAAGGTTTATCCACATTTGATCCATTCAACCCCAAAACTTTTATTTTTTCTAATTTTAATTAAAAATTTATAATAATTAAAATAATTAAAAATTGATTTATTTTCGATCCGTTATTTCGATTGAAATAGTTTAGGTATTTTTAAAAAATTTATTACGAATGATCAAATTTTCATAAATATAAAAAAATTGATAGAAATAATCAAATAAATTATTTTTCTGAATCAATTAATAACAATGTTAAATAAAATATATTTTGAATAAACTCGAATTTAATGGATTTTGATCAATTATTTTTGTTTAAATGGATTAATATTTATCTTTAAAATTTCTTACGTGAATTTGCAAATTAATTGTATTTCCTAAATTAAACACGAAGTATTGTAGAACATTAATACAAGTAATGATTTAGGTCCAAAAAAGTATGACTAATTTTGGAATTATACTGAAGTGGTTACATGATGAGTAATTAATTAAGTATTTCTTTTAAAAAAAATAATTAGGTATTTAAATCTTGATTCATTATCTTTAGGAGATATATGATAAGAAGTCAACATTAAAATAATTAGAACTTGATATTTTTCTTATAATCCATATTCATTAATATTAATATTAATCAAATGAACCTAACACCAACAAAAAAAATTATTAACAGAATTTAAAGATTTTTTCAATAAACTTATGCCATCGAGGTGGACCGGCTACCAATATTTTTCAAATCAAATTACATACTAATTTGTTTTAGTAGATGTAAATTATTCAATTTTTTTTCTTGTAAGTGATGAATTTAGGATTTTATACGATCAGTGGTAGACCTGACAATTTTGAACACGACACGAGAATATACGAGTTAAATAGGTTTTGAGTTTAGTGTTAACGTGTTTCGTATCTGACACGACAAATATGTTTAAAACACGTTTACTTAATCGTGTTATCGTGTTTAATCGTGTATACGTGACACATTTATTAACATATTAAAAATTATTTTAACCTTATATAAATAATTTTAAATAATTATTTTAATAAGTTTTTTAATTTTATAAAGGGTATAATGTAATTATACATGCTCAATCATAAATTTTAACTTTTAGTGATTATTTGATATTATTATTATTTTTATTTTATTGTAATTAGTTTGATAATTATAGATTTTAAATTTAAATAATAAAATTATATTTAATTGTAAATATTTTTATTTAATCGTGTTAAACGTGTTAATCGTGTTATTAATCGTGTCGTGTTACACGTGTATTAAGTTATTACTCTATATCGGCTAAGATGTGCTTTGGGCTGGGGCCCAAATCTGTCTGTATCTTTTGTTTGACCCGTTCAAGGCCTTAGGTACTGGCCCAAATTTGCCTTCCGGGTTTATTGCTGTGGCCCAAACCATGATTCAAGTGCAAAGAGTTTGAGTCCGTGGGGGATTTTGTTGAGGTTAAATGGAACAAATTTTCTCCATAAATTACCACAATATCAATATATGCTTTTGGTTTTTGTTTTTTTTGTTCACAAGAATAAAATTGTATATAATTCTTTACTTTGTTACGAATTATCATGTTTGTGTGGATAAAGGATTGGTTTGATCTTAAAATTTTAAGAATCAATTCAATGAATTTTTTGCATCCAATTTATTGATTAGTAAATAATTTTCTTACTCAAAAGAGCATAAATTCGAATCCCTTTTTTCTAAAGAAAATCAAAATTTTCTTTAAACATAATCATACTCAACCAAACTATAATAAAATATCGCATATAATCAAAATTGATGTACTAAAAATAACCGTTTAATATAAAATAAAAATTTAAATCAAATTAATTGAATTCAAGGGATCATTTTATTTTAAATCAAATATACTTTATATATGATCCAATAAGTTCTTTAATATCTCAAAATTTATTAAAATAAATTCCTTTTTACCAATTTTAATTGACCTCCAAGTACTAAAAGTCCAGAGAAAAACAAGTTTGAGATTTGCATAAAAAGTCAATCCCCTCTCGTCATTAACCAATCACAAGCAGACAACTTACCACACTCCGACCAATCAAATTGCACCGCACTTAATCCCCTGCTAAGGACAAAATAGTAAACTCACATGATATTTATTTGTTCTTCATTGACCATTTTAGCCTCCTCAGTCTTCCTCTCCCCTTAAACTTCCTCACCTATAAAAGCCAGAATCGCTTGAAAGCACTGAAAGCGCGTCCTCTTCCATTTTTTTCCTTCTTTAGAATCCACCGTCAATTTCCTTTTTCCACTCAGATTTAGACAGAAAATGGCAGCCGAAAATGATACTTCCAGAGCCGGATCCGGATCTGGATCTGCTGCCATTAACGGCGACGCGAGTGCTGAACGGAAGGTCGCGTTGATCACTGGCATCACAGGTCAAGATGGTTCGTACCTGACCGAGTTCCTCCTCAACAAAGGCTACGAAGTCCACGGCTTGATACGCCGGTCTTCCAACTTCAATACGCAGCGTATTAACCACATCTACATCGACCCGCACAACGCGCTCAAGGCTCGGATGAAGCTCCATTACGCTGACCTCACCGACGCTTCCTCGCTTCGTCGCTGGCTCGACACCATCCGGCCCAACGAGGTTTACAATCTGGCTGCGCAATCCCATGTTGCAGTCTCTTTTGAAATCCCTGATTATACTGCGGACGTGGTGGCTACGGGAGCCCTCCGATTGTTGGAAGCCGTTAGATCCCACATCGCCGCCACGGGTCGGAGCCATATCAAGTATTACCAAGCTGGATCGTCGGAAATGTTCGGATCCACTCCTCCGCCGCAATCTGAAAACACCCCATTTCATCCCAGATCCCCATACGCAGCTTCTAAATGCGCTGCGCATTGGTACACTGTGAATTACAGGGAAGCTTACGGGCTTTTCGCCTGTAATGGAATTCTGTTCAATCACGAGTCTCCGAGGAGAGGAGAGAATTTCGTGACCCGGAAAATTACTCGGGCCGTTGGGAGAATTAAGATTGGGTTGCAAAGCAAGTTGTTTTTGGGGAATCTGCAAGCATCGAGGGACTGGGGTTTTGCTGGGGATTATGTGGAAGCCATGTGGATGATGCTGCAACAGGAGAAGCCAGACGATTACGTGGTGGCTACGGAGGAGTCGCACACGGTGGAAGAATTCTTGGAAGTGGCATTTAGGTATGTTGGGTTGAATTGGAAAGATCACGTTATGATTGATAAGAGGTATTGCAGACCTGCTGAAGTGGATAATTTGAAAGGTGATTCAAGCAAGGCAAGGAAGGTTCTTGGGTGGAAACCAAGAGTTGGGTTTGAGCAATTGGTGAAGATGATGGTTGATGAAGATATTGAGTTGGCTAAGAGAGAGAAAGTGTTGGTTGATGCTGGTTATATGGATGCCCAGCAACAACCTTAATTTATAGCCTTTAAAAATTTTCTGCTTGGATGGTTCTCTAGAGCTTATATAGGTGGGTTTAAGGAGAGGGTATTTATTTGATGTTTAATTTAATTTAAGTTTTTCCTTTCTTTTTAAAAGTTTTATGTTGTTTGATTCATTTATCCAGGAAGTTCATAATGATGTAACTCTGAATTTTCATTTTGAGTAAGGAAAGCCTGAAATTTGCAGTTAATTCTGTCCTGGCAATGCTGGAATCTGGATCTCATCACTTGGGTTTGAAAGTAAAGTAGTTGATGTATGTACAAAGATCAGAACATGAGAATTTTGTTTATCTTGTGATATGGTTGTGTCACTAGATTGGATTTTGCTAATTCAGCAGGAACCAGGCCACTTATGTCTGCATGGTTGTGAAAACAAAAAAGTCTTGTTGCCCTGCTAAATTGTTGATGAGGATTTGAATGACTGATTTGGTGATGGGAATCACCTCTTTTTCTTTTTCCTGATTATTACTTTGAAAAAGAAAGGTTTAAAAATTGGTCTCTCTCTCGCTCTCTACAAGTATGTTCTGTCGGCAGGTAACATTCTGTCCCCTAGAGGAATCTTGAAAGTTGTCTTGATTTCATAGGCAATGTAAAGAAACAAAACTCACAACAACTGCCTTCACATTTAATCCAAAAAATTCCTCTCTAATCTGTATTCAAAACTTTGCTCACTCCAAATGTTAGTACACTGTTTGTATAAGGCACAAAATAAACATCAATCTCAATGAAGAATTAAGGTCAAAGAATATGTCAATTATGTACAGATGAGACAAGAAGAGTCAGTCTAGTTTGGCTTCTGCAGATGTTGAACTTTGATCTGTAACCCTTTGCTCTGCAGTTAAGCTACGATTTACTGTTGAGTTGGCAGTGGCAACTGCAAATGGCTTGATAGATGATCGAAGAGGTTCTGGCCCCTCAGCAGCAATTCTCTTGCACAGTGCGTCACAATTGCTGATGACCTCAGTTAACCTTCCTTTAAGCTCCCCAAGCTCCACTTGCAATGTGTGGACTACATGCATCATACAAGATATGGTTAAGTGGGATTTTTAAGAGGAATCATCAGACTCTGCAAAATGTTAGCTACAGTCAATTTGTTTTCCTGTTACATGATGTGAAAATATGAAGCATATATACTAGAGTGACCGTGACTACACTGCATTTAATTTGGTGAACAGCTGAACCAATATTAACATAATATTCTGAAGTCCAGCAATTAAACTCCCTGGTTCTATTAGTTGAGAAAAAGGTTGAATTACCTTCTGATAAATGTTGTGAAGTTGTCTTCATTGCTGATACTGAGTAATTAAAACGTTGAAAAAGTTTAACTGCCAAGGCATCTGCAACTTCTATTTTGTTTTCTATCTCTTCCTGCAACGAATTTGTCCAAATGACTATGCACGCCATACTTAATTCTTATAAAGTTGAAATAACAGCAAAAACAATCACATGCATTTCCTACCTTGCCAAATGACTATGTTAGCCCATATTCTAGTTCTAGCATTAAAATTCCTACTTGGATCTTAATTCAATTGCAGATGGATGTAAAATAAGAATTTGAAATATAGCACATAATGACCTACAGCAGAACCAATCCACCCCATGCCATTGCAACAGCTATTCTCAGTCATCAAATTTATAAAAGAGATGGTAAACCTGTTTCTTGCTAATCTTCTGAACCTTCTCCTCCTGCCAGTCACGATACATCGAGAACAGCTCCAGCAACACCTTTGGATTCACAGTAGCTATTTTGATAGTCCAAAAGAAACAATTTGAATAGAGCATCTCAATTAGATTATTCCCAGTTTAAAAAGTTATGACAACAACAGAAAAAGAATAGAATATATTGACACTTAAAAAGCATATTCAAGATCATTTTAACCAGTTATAGCCCAAATTACCACAATTGCCTGATAAGGGTTTTCCTCCCTCCTCTATTTATTTACTTTTACTTTGTTCTCTTCAGCTAGTTTTAATTTATGCAAGGGTACTTCCTCAGAAATCTAGAGTTCTTCAAATCTTGTACTAGGTCCTCCATTATACTCCACAGTGATAGGAACTAGAGTATTTCCATAGGTGCATAACTATGATAGATGCAAGGCTATACCAATAGGGTGTCCTTGATGCTCTGTCAGTAATATGCATTCTATGCACCAACATTAATTCATCTACTCGTGTCTGAACTGATAGTAAGCAAATAGACAAACAAGTGAATAGAAGGTTTGATAATGAATGCAAAGACAAGAAAACTGGGAATGGATACTCCTTTAGCTATACAATTTTAACAGTAAATGGCTTCATAAAGAAGCAGCAGCAGAACTGTCTTGTACAAATACCATTGAATATAATGGATTACTCTGATACCACTTCCTAGGGTAAGCTAGTCTACTAATTTCTCTTAGGTCCTTGGCTGCTTTATGGGCTTGATAGCCAGCAAAAGCTTAACTCAGGCAAGTAAAAAGTTATCAAATTACAAGGTTTGATGAAGGTAGGATATATTGTGATCTCACCAGCCATAATATTCATCAGACAAAAGTCTCCAATAAGTGGTAAATAACATAGGCTTAATGTTAGCTAAACGCTTCAAATATAGGATTCAAGCCCCTGGCACGGAAAAATAGCACAATCCCTATTTCTTTCAGAAAAGTTGAAGCATGATGCCATTTTAATTTGAAAGCAACAACTATCAGTTTCAATTCAAGCAAAAAGGTTTCATCTTTCAGGGGTTGTCAACCAGTAAATCTGATATATGTCTTGAAAGCAAGCAAAAAGTCATGAAATTTCCAATAGCAAGTGAGAGCAGATCTCTTTTTCACTTATGAAACGTTCAATAATCTTACAATTTTCAGAGTTATATTCTGAGCTTATTTGGGAGAATTTTGTAAAAAGCATAAAAGAGTCAAGCTCACCTTGAGCTGAAGACGACGACGGTTTTCTCACTAAAATGTCCGTTAAGCTACCCTCCGTCGGTGGCGTCGTCAGTATAGGAGACGTCTATGATTCAAAAACAAAAAAACTTAAATTTCTTCCTTTTGTCTGTGAAATGATTTGAAATTAAAAAAAGAACAATAAAACTTACAATTTTGAGGGATTTAAGCTTCTCTAAAATGGGATCGACCGTTTCTGATCGCTGGGAAATGGTGGTGATTTGATCGGCCGGACTCTTCAATGCCAATAATCAATGTTAATCAATCAATTAAGAATAATTCAACAGAGCCCAGCTCGTGAGCGCGCAATATGTCGGGAGAAATCGAGAACTTACCGGCGACGAACCTGAGAGGGCAGATTCAGAGGCACCCATTGCTGGAAGCTTCAATTTAATTTTTATTTTCCGGGTGGAAAGTCTGCTGCAGGTGCACTTCGATAACTACTTCAACCGAATGTCCGCACGTGTAACATTCGTTTTCCGTGCGAGTCGGGTTAATGGGGCAACACAACCCGGAAAAAGAAATCCGGGTTACGCATTGCACTTTAAATGACAGCGTTTTCTGCTGCGCATTTCCCCCATATTCGAGCCTCTTATGAATCATGTTGTTCGTCAAAACCCATTGAAAAAGTTCCATTGTTTCTCCCACTTTTTGCTTACGCTGCTCAAGCGTATTTAGCTTTTCAATTTCCAATTTGGGAAAAAAAGAAAACGAATTCTTTGTATCGGAAATAGTAAAAATATGAGAATTCGGAATCAAGATGCAGCCAAATTGACGACCACGAGAAAGACGCCGCCGGCGAGGAAATCTGCTACAAAAACTCCATCCAACTCAACAGATGCTGCTGCTGCTGCTGAATCGACGTTTGTGAAAACGGCTGGGACAAAGCAGGGCTCCGCAGCCAAAGCGAAGCAAATGAAGAATAATGAAACGTCACCTGTGACTATCGATGGCTCTAATTCTAATCTTGAACGATCAGCAGGTATGATAGACTACTCTTGTAAGTGGAAACAGAGAGTTAAATAATGATATGTTCGTTACACTGTCTGTTAGTTGATTCTGATCAAATTCATTCGTTAAATTTTTTTTTTTAATTTGGAATAGTTGAAGAAGTTAAGCCATTAGCTGAAGTTACTAAATTGACACCAGAGACCAAAGTTACATCAGGCACTAAATTAGTTGCAAAGAGAACACCTGGGAGACCGAAAACAGCTGCTTCTGCAAAAGCAAAAGCTGTCTCCAAGAAGACAGTGAATTTAGGGGAAACAGCCAAGGAGGTTGCAGAATCACCAAGGAGGTTTGGAAAAAAGGATTTGGAGTGTGAAAAGAAAGCGAAACTTGCTTTTGAAAAGGTTGGAGAACCAGCGGAAAGAGAAAAAGTTGATGAAGCTGAAATGAAAGAAATTTTAGAGGGGCAAGAAACTGTTGGAAAAGATTATGGAAAGTCTACAGTGGAGGAGGATGTACCTTGTGATGAAGACAGTGAAGAGTATGTAATGAAAGAGGAGTCACAACAAGTTAGTGGTAAGGAGCCGAAGATTTTGGACCTTAATGAAGAAGGAAGCAGCAAAGATGAGTTGCATAGAGAATGTGTGCAGATGGAGCAGGATAGGTATGGAGGTATTGATGAGTTGGAGGAGTACGCTGACAGAGTGGATTTTGGAGATCATGATGATGAAGACCTTGCAGATGATGATGTAGAGGAACCTATTGAAGAAACTGAGGCATTGGAACAGGAGCGCAAAGAACTAACCGCCATTGCAAAAGAACGTAAAATTAAGAAAGAGCATGAGATTTTTGTTGGTGGATTGGATCGAGATGCTGTTGAGGAGGATTTGAGACAGGTTTTTGAGAAAATTGGTGAAGTCGTTGAAGTCAGGTTGCATAGGAATCCAACAACCAACAAGAACAAGGGATATGCTTTTGTGAAATTTGCAAATAAAGAGCATGCAAAGCTTGCATTGTTAGAAATGAAGAACCCTGTCGTAAGAATCAATTAATTGTATGTGCTTTGTCCATTCATTGTCTCAATTTAACCTTCTCATTGTTCACAGATATGTGGGAAGCGATGTGGGACAGCACCTAGTGAAGACAATGACACATTGTTTTTGGGCAATATTTGCAATACATGGACAAAGGAAGCTGTGAGTATTTAACAATCTTTAGTGCATGTTCACTATCTTGTATTTTTTTGCTTACTCTTGCTATATTGTGGTTTGACAGATCAAACAAAAGCTTAAAGAATATGGTATTGAAGGTGTTGAAAATATTACTCTTGTCCCAGATGTTCAAAATGAAGGGTTGAGCCGTGGTTTTGCATTTTTAGAGTTCTCTTGCCATCCTGATGCCATGCTTGCATACAAAAGACTTCAGAAGCCTGATGTTGTTTTTGGACACCCTGAAAGAACTGCTAAAGTAGCTTTTGCAGAACCTTTACGTGAGCCTGATCCAGAGATAATGGCCACAGTGAAGACTGTATTTCTCGATTCACTTCCTCCTCATTGGGATGAAGACCGTGTGAGGGAAAAACTCAAAGGCTATGGGGAGATAGTGCGAATTGTATTGGCCCGGAACATGTCAACTGCTAAGAGAAAGGATTTTGGATTTGTTGATTTCTCTACCCATAATGCTGCTATAACTTGTGTAGATGGTGTGAATAAGACACATCTGGATGATGGGAACTCAAAGGTATATAGTTTTATGTTAATGTGCTTTGTTCTGGCATGCTCTAGAAAATTTTTCTTTTGAATTTAGTATTGTTACACTAATGTGCTTTGCTCATTTTTCTGTTGTTTTAAATTTTGTTGTTTCCTTTTCATTCTTTGATTGTGATTGACTGAGATATACACCTTTATTGCCTCACTCAAGTTAGCTAAGATGCTAGGCACACACAATAGGGACCCCTGGAAAGGTATCTAATAATGAATAAACATGTTTAATCCACCTGTCAAGTATACAAGTGCTCAAGAATGCTGATCCTCAAAAATCTGTTTAGAACATATCTTGAACTTGTCAAGAATGTCACTAGAACATGCAAAGGACTTATTATGGAAGTCTGTAGGTGCATCACCTCCATTTTCATTTTTGGACTCTGTCGTAATATATTTTTGAAGCATTGAAAGATGTATTAAGTGGTTTTTGTTCTTATTTGTTCCCATAGTCAAAAGTCAGAGCAAGGCTATCAAATCCAATGCCTAAAACACAAGCTATAAAGGGTGGAATGTGTGGTGGATTTCGAATTGGAAGTGGAGGCAATGGCTCATTTTCAAGATTTGGTAATCAATTCTCTTTTGGAAATAGAGATCTATTGATGTCTGTATTTTTGCTAATTACATCTTGCTGCAGGGAGAGGTTTTGGGCGGGTTGGACATCGCTTTAACTCAAAAAGTTTCCAATATGGCCGCTATTTCTATCAACATGAACGTGGTCGAACTAGTAGAATGGATGCAAATGAGCATGACTATGACGATCGATATTCTGAGTACCATGGGAGGCATATAATGGGTCGAGGTCAAATCAATTTATTTGTTGCTCCATCTACCCATCTTTCTATAAACTATAGCTGCAACTTATACAAATGTAGATCTTGCATTTTACTGTTTAAAAATTTAACATTTTTTAATTACACAAAAGCAGGAGGAAGAAGGGGTTCTTTCGGCGATGGTTATCATGGATCCAGTAGAGATGCTCCAACTGTTGGCCCTTCAAGATATAATTTCAGTAGGTCTTGGTATGATGTCCCTGACAGGGCATGGAGGGAGCATGCTCCACTTAGGAGGCAACCATTTTCCCCTGAACGTGTCTTTGACAGACCTTATGGTGGAAGGCAATATGATGATCCTTATTATTATGATGAACGTGCACATGGCATGAAGAGGCCGTTTTATATGACGGTAAGTGTTACTTTTCCTAGCCTCTATATGGCTATCTTTCTACATTCAGCTGCTCTCCTTGCATTTGTTTTTGTTTGAAACTGTCTGCTCTTAGGACCATGATCCTGAATACATGGAGCCTCATAGAATCCGTCCACGATTGGAGCATCCGTATCCAGAAGTCCCATTTCATGAAACCCGCCATCGTGGTATGTATTTTTATTTTCGCTAATGTTTCTTATGCATGCTTCTCTTACACGAATGTGTTTTGCCACATTACTCATTCATATGGCTATGTGCTTTAGACACTCATGCAGCTGGTAGTGGTCTCTACTCCCATGATTATTATGATTCTGATGTGAGTAGTCAACCCTTAGCTCCCTATTAATGCATTTAAATTTTCAATTAACCATTTCATGATGGTCAGTTATTTCATTGTGTTGTAGTATGGTGCATATCCACCATACTATGGGGCTGATCGTTCCTATGGTGGCAGCTACTAGTAGTGGACTGAAGAACTGTTGGTAATCTCAATCGCTTGACAATATCATGTTCTTAAATCTAAGAGTGAATTTTGTTAATGTTTTAGAGGCTCTTGCTTAATGTGTCTTGGTGGGCCTGGAAATGCAGATGCAGCTCATTGGTGATGGACAGAGGCTTACTGTTGAAAAATGCAGTTGAAGCTGCCTTTTCATCTTGTTTCTATTTTTGGGTCTTTTTATCTGTGTTTCTTATGCTCCTGCCTCTTTTTTTCCTTAGATCTCTTTCTATTAATTTTAAACAGACCTAAAGCTTTGATGTGTCTAGTGTAGGTTGTCTCTTAGGGGCTTAATAAAGAAACTGGTGCAATTTATGTACAATGGAGATTGAGGATTTCTGATACAGTTTACCATACTGAATAGTATATGGAAATAGATTTCCTGGTATGTTTATTGTTGAGATAATGGATCAAACATATCTATTAGTGAGCAATATTTTGATTTCTCCATATATGTGAAGATTCTGATTGGAAAGTATCTCTTAAGTGGAAGGTTTCATGTTAAGTTTATGATACTAATAATGGAGGTTCAGAAGTTAAACTTTGAGATGCACATGTTGAGAAAATTTGTGGTCTTCACCTTGAAGATTTTGTGGAAGTGAGAGATGTATAATTTGTATAAATCACAAACAGGAAGCATATTAATATAAGACTTCTCCTGGAGTTCTTAATGGATGGGATTGGCACATGTTTGCTTACGGTGACAGTTTGATGTTGATGTCATCCTTTTGTCCATTAAGTCAATGTTGGTTTTGTTCTGCCTATCATACGGCAAATGTCCTGGTGTTCTCAGATACTTAAAATTACGTGTCACATTGTATGTGCATCTTATTTAAAGGTCTATATGGTAAAACTTGTTCTGATTTTGATCCTTACCTTAAAGGAGCACAAATGGTCAAACAGGTTGATCTTCCATAATATCTTTACAGAGAAATTTTGATATTTTGTTACTCAAATGGAAAAATTTTTGGTTTCTGTTGGGTTGAAATTGAAATTGTCATATTTTCTGGTGAGACAATTCAGGTTGGTGGCTCTAAAAAGATCTAAAGCTTTCGTATGTTTTATATCAGTGATGCTATTGATGTGGAAATAATATTGGCTAGCGTGCAAGTAAATGCAGTGTTGATGTTTAGATGTTCACACCGCTTGAACTTTAGACGGTTGAATTGCTTTCAAGTTTCAAGCATTTCTAAGTGGTGATTAGAATTGAGGATTAGATCATAAACGTAACTTAGGAGTCTGCTACCAGCTTGAACCAAAAATAGAGAAAATAACTTATATTCTATTTATTTTTAAGGGATATTTGATAATTGTTGGATCTATGTCCTTTATGATCTTTGTTGTTCTGTATGTCCAGACCATGGAGGTGATCTTGTTGTGGTGGCTGGTTGTTTCTTTTGAGGAGAGAAACCTATGGAATCATTTCTTCTCTGTTAAAAAATAACGTATGGGTTGAGTATATTGCATCATTTATCATGTTATATCTGTTCATTCAAAAAATAACAACCTGCCATCCTAGTGATTTGTCAAACCTATAGTAAGAATTTGCTATTCCCTACTCATATTCATTTAATTTTTAATGGTTTTCATATTATTGCCTACATCCTAAGTGGCAAAATGGATGTGTAGAGCACCTTTTTAATGTGAACATGAGACGTTTCGGATGGCATAGAAATTGTTTTTGAGGTCAAATAGGTTGTGGAAAGGAAGCAAGATGATGATAATATCAATACAAACATCTTTTTAGTTCAGATGTTTAGGCACATTTTAGATATAGAAATCTATGGGAGTTCAAATAGTTCTAGTTCTTTGTGTAATCGATGTCCCATTGGAATGTTGCCATCAAATCTAGGATATGTTTTGTGGTGGGTACATTCAGTCTTCCTTTTATTTCAGTTTAGTATATCTAGGCTATTTTCCAACTAGTCTGTTGTTTTCTCATTTCATTTTATTTTATTTTATTATGATCATTAATTTTTCTTTCTTTTTTCAAATAGTCAAAGTAGATTTTTGCATACACTGTTTCTGGATTGGTATAGTACTTTTTGAACAATTTATTGCAACCTGTCACATATTACATATAATTGAGGCAGTAATTTTATAGAAATTGCAGAAGAAAAGCATGGAAAGCACCATGGTTTACCATTGATTTTTCTTTTGCATATTCCCTTTGTTTATCTTCTCATCATCTTTGATCCAGTCTCTAAAAGTTTAAAAGTTTCATTTTTATCTCCTATGGAGTTGTGGTAGGAGCTGAACTATTGCATTTCTGTCAAACTTTGTCTTTGATTTTGACTAGATATTAAGTCATCTTTTTCTCTACATTGGTGAATTCTTACTGTTGGACTCAGTTGATCTTCCTGTACTCAGTTGCCTAGTAACTATGTTTTTCGAGTTGTCAACGTGTTTCGCAAGAATCCAGTACTGAGATGATGGTAGCTTTTCTGTCTGATATGCATTCATAGACATCAGCTAGTGTTTTTTTTTTTTTTTTTGCTTGTTTCCATCAGTCTCACCTTGCTGCCAATTGATTTTGTTTTAATGAGAACTAGATGAATTTAGTTGTTTATATTTCTATTGTACTTAAAAAAATATTTTATTTATTCTTTTATTATATGTACACAAATCCTTAATCTGTTATGGAAAATTAACAACCATTGAATTTAATATCAACTAATATTTTTCATTCATGTAATATATAATATGATCTGATGGTATTGAAAACAATTTAATTCGACTGTCACGTGATCACGATACATGTGAACTGTATTGTAAGAAGCACGTTTTCTGATAATCTGGGTGGATAAGATTTTGTGCAGTGACCCGTACGGGGCTTGGTGCTGGAATTTGAATCATCATTCATCCAGCCATAGAATGTCTGTTTTGACAAGTTGGGAATAGTTTATCTGATTGTTCCTTGTCAGATCCCCATCCTTCCAAGAATTGTGAACCTTATCAATATGTCTAACCAAAAATCAAAAACCGTGGGTTCAATTTGGCGGATCAGCTGCTTCGCAAAACAAGCCACCTGGCTGTCAAATTATTTGCCTCATTGGCCTAATATTAATATTTAGTCAATGCTAATGGTGATCATACAAGTTAAAAGAAAATTGGTGCAGTATTGGCTTTAACCGTTTCTTTCTACATCATAACTGTGGGTCTTTGAAGAAATTTTTTTTAATGAATTTTAAGGTTGATTTCTTATGATTTGAATCTGAAATCTTTATAGATTATTTTCAGTAAATACACCCAACATATTTTTGAGGTTTTTTTTTTTAAATAGTAATAGTATTTGACCGATTTAAATTGAAAATTATTCAAAATAATGAAACAATTGATTAAGATAGTCGAATATTTTGATTTTTTTTTGGTCGATTAATATTTAAATCGAAAGAATGAATCTAAATTAAGTGAATCCAAGTTATTTCGATTTGAATTAGAATATAATATACAAGAATGAAGTGAAAAATTAAACATTTCTAAAAGAAAAAAGAGAAGAGAAAATCAGGAAGTAAACTGTTTCTCTTTCAGAGCTTCATATCACCCTTAAATGCCAACCACTTGACTTCCTTCAAATCACATTATAATCACCTCTTCTTTAGCTCCAATCTGACGAAAATTACATGTCAAAAATCGAAGGGAATCCCGAGAAATGAAGCCACAAAATCACTCAGAAAAACACACCCTCTATTCTCTAAGGTGTATAAAGGAAATATCAAAAAACCAAAGCCCATCCACAGCAGCGGACAATTCTCTCCCATTTAAAGCACCAAAAATACCCGACTACGTGACGCTTTGATTTCCTTCCACGTGTACGTCTCAGATAATCCTTCGTCCACGTTGGCAATCACCGTGCCTCTAAACCGACCAATCCTAGACTGCCACTCCCGTCTGACACAGACCCAACCTCGCTATAAATTCCCGGAGTGCCACTTTCCATGGAATATCAAAAGCAAAATCGTTCTCTAGACTCTTCTTCTCTGTTACTTTGTTTTGTTTACTGTGATCAATCATGGCCACCGCTGAACCTGAAGTTCCGGTAACTGAGCAGCCGTCGGAAGCAGCCAAGGAACAGAAGCCGGCCGAGAAGCCTGTCAAGGAGAAGAAACCGAAAGCGCCGAAGGAGAAGAAACCGAAAGTTCCGAAGGAGAAGAAACCAAGACAGCCAAAGGCTGCTGCACATCCTCCTTATTTCCAGGTAATTTCTTTTTTCTTAATGTTTGTATCTTGGGTTTATGATTATATCCCTGGGGTTCTTTATGTTTAATGAAAGGTGGAATTTTTTTTTTTTTTTTTGCAGATGATTAAGGAGTCGCTCCTCGCCCTGAACGAGAAGAGTGGTTCTAGTCCGTACGCAATAGCCAAGTACATGGAAGAGAAGCACAAGGCGGTGCTTCCAGCGAATTTCAGGAAAATTTTGGCTCTTCAGCTTAAAAACTCTGCTGCCAGAGGCAAACTGATAAAGATCAAGGCTTCTTACAAGCTCTCCGAGGCTGGCAAAATGGAAAAAGCTGCTAGTAGGGTTACAAAAGCGAAAACAGAAAAGAAATCAACACCAGATGCGAAGCCAAAGAAATCTGAGGCAACAAAGAAGGCAGCAAAGAAAGTTGGAGCTAAGAAGAAATCTACTCCTGCAAAACCCAAACAGCCTAAATCTATAAGGTCACCTGCTGCTAAAAAAGCCAAGAAGGCCAGCGCTTAATACCCAAATGTAGAAAATGCTTTTAAGTTCATGTAACACCAGTAACTTCCTTTGTAAATATAGAACTTCGTTGCTTCTAGTTCTAGTATTATGAAGTGAATATGTGTTTTGAAATGGTGTGGTTTCGTTTGATCTTTACGAACTGCAATGAAAAGTCGAGTTTTGTATGAAAATTAACGATGAAAATGAAAAATTAAAGTTGGGTAATGTGAAAATGAACTAAGATCTCGAATGTGATGTTTCAGGGTAAGTCTCTGGGTTTTTGTTCAGAATGAGTGGAATACAGGGGAGATGGGCCGTCCATGGTGGATTCTTAGTGGGTTTCGGTTTATTTGATTAATTTCTTTTTATTCTGAGTTCTTGATTTGAGTTTGAAAAAGAGTCTTTTGCTTTGTTACGTATTTTTCATTTTTTTTAGGGCTTTACCCCATAGGGAGCACTTCCAGACATTCTCTAAGGCCAGGGCTGAACCCAGGCCTAAGAGGGGGTTTGGAAATAGTTTTCAACCAGCAATAGACGCGCCTCGGTTAGAACCTCACTAGCTGCGTCATTGCCCCAAGCGCTTTTGTCTTTGTTACGTATGGTATAATCTAAGGACAGTCTTCTCTTTTCAAGCCTGTGATTGAAAATTTAAGATGGATATTGCCTAAATAACCAACAATAGCTTTGCTTCTCATGGCATAGCTTTTCAAACAACTTTTCTAGTTTTAAATTTACACCGAAAATGTCAATTTTAATAGGACTTTATACTCTTTTGAGTAAATATTTTTATTCTGAATAAGAATTATGGTTTTAATCAGATTTTATACATTTTCAAGTAAATTTTTTTAGTTATAAACTTACACAAAAAATTCCATCTTCAATCAGATACTGAATTTATATCGAAAATTTCGGTTTTAATTAGATATTATACTTTTTCGAATTGATTTTTTAATTTTGAACAAGAATTACAGCTTTAATCAAATATTATACATTTTCAAGTAAACTTTTTAGTTATAAACTTATGCCGATGAACGTTTTAGTTATAAATTTATGCCGAAAATTTCATCTTTAATTGAATATTATACCTTTTCGAGTAAATTTTTTAATTCTAAATTTTGATTTTAATTGGATATTATACATTTTTTAGTAGACTTTCCAATTCTGAATTGACACCGAAAGTTTAGGTTTTAATTAAATATTATACCTTTATGAGTAAGCTTTTTAATTATGAACTTACACCAAAAATTTTAATTTTAACCGAATATTATACCTTTTTGAGTAAACTTTCTAGTTCTAAACTTATATTAAGAATTCCAGCTTATATTTTACATTATTCAATTTGATGAGACAGAATTAAAATATTTTATAATTAAATTCGAGTAAATTATAAATAGTAATATTATTACTCATCACAAATTTGAATAATGAGTCCTTGATGATCATTATTCGAATTTGATTAAAACTAATACTTTTAATTTTATATAGTATTTTTATTTATAAACTATTTATAATTAAGTTAATATTATTAAAATTCATTAACTATTTTAAATATAAATTTTAAATTTTAAATTTTAATTTATTTTTATGAGTTAAATTATAATTTATTAATTTATTTTTTAATAAAATATAAAATTATTTTTTATATTTTAAATTTAAATAATAAAGATATATTTAGTTTACGGAATAAAATAGAGAAGGAATACAATAACTATTCTATGAGAATAGAATAAGATATCAATAATTATTATTTAACTTGATTCATAAAATAAAATAAAGTAAGGATGATTATTATAATTTATTTTAGTGTTTGGTGGGTAAAAATAATTTTGAGATAGTAAAAGAATAGATGATAAAAAAATAAAAATATATTTTATTATAATAATATTGAGTTTTAAATTTAAAATATTATTTTTAATAGTTTATTAAAAATATTATGAAATTATTATTTAAAATTTTAATGTAATTATTTATTTTTATTTTTAGAATGTTAATAATCGATAATTAAATATTAATACCATTATTTTATTTTATTATTGATTTTTAAATTATTAAAATTTAATTTAATTTTTAAATTAAAATATTAATTATTATAGTTTATATTAAAATTTTTAAATTCGTATAAAATATGAGTGCATTCCTTGTTGACGGCTGGGTTACAGAAAACCAAGTGTTGACGTTGACGGCCTAACCGGGGTTATTACAACAACCAATCAGAGTTAATCAAACTAATCGAGGACCCGTTGATTTCCTGTTCACTAACCTTCCCTATAAATATCAAACCCCCTTCCCAACGTCCCCTCGGTTACCCTCCGCCAATTTCAAATTCGAATCTAGAAGCATCTTCTTCTGCGTCTTCGTCCAGGTAATTTCTTCGAGCAACCAAACAATCCCCAACTCTCTGTTTCTCTTACCTAATCCAATCCATTTTTTATATTCAAGTTTGATCGAATCCGTTCAATTTGTATTCAATCTTATTTCTGAGACTTTGCTTTGCGTTTTACAGGTCAAAATGGCGCGTACCAAGCAAACCGCTCGCAAATCCACTGGAGGCAAAGCTCCCAGGAAGCAACTCGCTACGAAGGCACGCTCTTCTCTCTCTTCAATCTTTTTTTTATTTTAATTTTTTTGTGGGGATTTGATTTTGTTTTATAAAGTTTAGGAATTTGGTATAAGCCTTGTAATTTCTTTTTTTTTTTTTGGGGTGGGGCGGGGAGCAGTCGAGTTGATCTCTTTGCCTATTTTTAGGGTTTGGGTTATTATTGTTTTGTGTATTAACCTGACAAAAGAATGTATTGAGAAATATGAACAATGGCTCTTCCAGATAAAGCGTTTTGTGTCTGTAATATATGTCTCAGAGCAAGTAAAAGGATAAAAGCATGCCGTGCCATCCTCTACTTGAACCAAAGAAACACTCTAAGCAGCTTTGGGTAGCTTAGTTTTGATATATTCCTAGGGACTATGAATTGTGAAACTTTCATCTCTTGTTGAAAGCTGGATGACTCTATCATCTTTACTCAAGATTGTGAAATTTTACAGTTGCTTGAGCTGTTGTACTTGTGCACCTGCCAGTAGGTGACTCATTTTACAATGTATATGCATTAATTGGAATGTGATAGATTCTTACTTTATGAACTTGATGCAGTGGGGGTGGGGGTTCTACTTTGTATTGATATGATGAAAATTTATGTGATTTTGCTTTTTGCTTTCCAATAATATTTGCTTCCTCATCGATTTGAAGGCTGCAAGAAAGTCGGCACCAACCACTGGAGGAGTCAAGAAACCTCACCGCTATCGCCCTGGAACTGTTGCACTTCAGTCTGTAGTATTGTTTATGCATTTTATTTCTTTCTTCATTTCTCTAGAATCTAGTCTACTAGATAAGATACCCCTATCAATTATATTATTTGTTGTTATTTTTTAAACAGTGAAATTCGAAAGTACCAGAAAAGCACTGAACTCTTGATCCGCAAGCTGCCCTTCCAGCGCCTTGTTCGGGAAATTGCACAAGACTTCAAGGTATTAATTCTTCAAAATAAATTTTATTTTTGTTTTACTTTGTTCGTGCAATGCAGTCCCTGAGTATATTTTGGTTGTGCAATTTCCTTTTAGACGGATTTGAGGTTTCAGAGCCATGCAGTTCTTGCACTTCAAGAGGCTGCAGAGGCCTACCTTGTTGGTTTATTTGAGGATACAAATCTCTGTGCTATCCATGCCAGGCGGGTGACTATCATGCCCAAAGACATCCAGCTTGCCAGGAGAATCCGTGGTGAAAGGGCCTAGATGATGATGTTTTTTCATTTAGGTTCTTGTGTTGTTTGTTGGTTTAGGTGATTTCTGATGTACCATGGTATTCTAATCTGAACACTGATTTTCTTCCAGAGAAACTAAGACACCTTAACATCTCACGTGTTTGCTAGGACAACAACTATGACCTCTCCATTGTATTCTTTTATCATTTTATCAAATGTTGTTGTTCAGCGATTTTAATCATAGATATCTAATCTAGCTGTGTTAAGCTGTGGCTTGTCCTCTAATCTCCTCTATTCTTTTTATTCTGGTCTGCTTCAGTGGTGGTTTTGCTCTGGCTGTTGTGTCTTTAGTTTTGCTTGTTTACCTGTTGTGTAAATCTTTTGGCTTTCATGCTACCAGTGTAAAGAGAGAAGAAACCAAGAATTTTACTTTTTCATTTTGTAGGTTGTATTACTTGGTTAGTTTAATCGTTTCACCCTTAGTGCCATTCTATCTATTTCTTGTGATTCTTTGGTCCTGACTATGTTGCTAATAATATGTGAGTGATTTTAATGTTGTAATAACTTGCTTGAGTTAGTGCTGATTATATATATATTCTAGAGTTGTGTGTTCTGTTTTATGAACAGTTTTTCTACCTAGTCTTATATTTTCTTTGTATCCCTGTTGTTCAAAGGATTAACTTTCTGGAAAGTTTGGTGGGTTGTATATAGATGTCTTTAATCCAGTCATTGTTTGTGGGCATTAGGCCTTGCTGTTGGAATTTCGATCATGCATGGAACGGTTGTTGGAATGAATCATTGGTTTGTTTTGCTTTCCTTTTAACCTTTTGGTATTCTAGGCATCAAGTCAGATCGCTATGTTGATCATATCTAGAATTTGAAGTGCCGAACATTAGGTACCATGTTATTAATGATAACAGTGGCCCTTTCTCTTCTCGGCTGCGAAGTTGCTTTTGTGGTCCTGGCCTTTTTCATGTAGGTGTTTTGTTATGTTAGGTATTCTTTAACCATAGTATGTTTCCGTGAATGCTGACCATGCTTTGTTCTTCTTGCTTTGAGTTCTGTTTCTCGTTGACCGCTTCTCCCTTTTTTCCCCTCAGATAAAGCCCCAAGTAGGCCCTGGGTTCATTTCTCCAGATGCAGCCCATTCAGTTTGATGCTTGGGACCCCAACAACTGAATATTTCTATTCCATGGCACTTAGAAACTGTGTTCAGCATATCACGCTTTTTGCTAGTCATGGAGGAAGATATAAGATATTACCATTCTTAGTCCATGGACAGAGCTCTTCCCTTCAGGGTAGAGAGTTCTTCGCCTATCACGATATCCGGTCAAGGAAGGTTTTGCACCATTGCAACATGTTACAAGTTTTCCTTTATAATTTGATATAGATTAGAGAAAGCGTAAAAGAAAATTGAAGGGTATCATCTTGTTGGACTGTTCCCAAATGGCTTTGTGTATGAACTTGATTGAGTAACCAGAATGATCCAAGTCAAACCTTCTCTGTTCGCGTGATGATGATAGAGTTGTGGAGGAGCCACTGTCTCAAACTGTGAACAATGGGTGAGAGAATCTGCCATATGCCCTTTTCAAACAAAGTCTTCCCAAATGCATCACTGCAACATCATTGTACCCCGAAGCTGGCTCAGTCATTTCATTTCACAAAGAAGCAAAAGATTATTCCCCCCTTTTTTTTGCCCATATTGACATTCCACGTCTGTGATTGGTTAAAGCTCAATTGAGCTTTTGTCAACATGGCATCTCTAGGTTCAATTACTTTTTCAAATGATTATATATTCTTGCTGAAATATGGTCTTGATCACTTCTTAATCATGAGAGAGAGAGAGAGAAGTGGAAGAAGAAGAACAAGGTAGGAATGGGTGTGGGTGTTGTTTACTCTCTTTTTTCTAGGTTGTCTAATCTTATCTTTTCTGCATTAAAAAGCTCCTCAAAAAAACATGGGTTTGGTTTTGCTTTGTTGCGTGCTATGATGAGCATCATTGTTCACCAAAAGATTGCTTTGTTTTGGTCAACCATTACACTAATTGCCATCCATGTTCATACCCTTCCCTCTCACTCTGAACAGCACTTAACGTGGAAACTCTTGGTTGGCCCATAACCTTGGATATGCACTCCAACCAAGCTCGCGAAACCATGTGTAACAGTGTTTTTACCCTTTTTTTTTTTTTAGAAAAAAAGAACAGAAAATTAATGCTCAATCAAGTGGTGATTGTTCATCATTGGTTTATTGCACTCATTTGATTGGTCGAGGCCTTCTTGGATAACTGACTGATACCTTTCCTCTGAGAATTGGGGTCGGCAAAAGGGGTCCAATTTTAGCCTCAAAAGATAGACAATCAGCATGGGAATTTCTCCCATCTAGTTTGTCTTTGTTGCAATCACATCACTTCCAAAGGTCTTTGATCTCCCTGTTACGTGCTATATGCAGGGTTTCTTCCATCTTTGGCAGCAAAAGTTTCGATAACCCCAAAGTCAGGTCCTATATTAGCTTGCATGGTTTTAACATGATTGATATTTGAAATGGTATCGAAATCATTCAATGCTATTAGCTCTAATACCATGTAAATGTTAAAGAGATTTTCATTATATTTATATGTTTAAAATATCTTCAACGTCTTAATAAACACAAAATTTGTTTATTATCATTCTAATAGACGGATTGACGTGCTTAATTATTCCCGTTGATAACAAAGTTAATTACTTACGCAGAACGTTGCTATTTGACCAGATATTATGGAAAATGTGATATTCATCTCACAGCTGGTTAGTGTCTGAGCCTGAAGGTTTCAATGTTTCTGATGAATGGTTTGTGTTGTCTTTTCTGGGTTTGAGTTTATGGTGAAGCGTTTTGTGCATATAATTGAACCCCAAACTTGCGTAGGAGGTACATGCTGAACTGTGACAAAGATAGACAACTTGAAGATCAGGTTGAGGGCCCTAAATGCAAAACCTGGAGGGGTTTGGTCCACCTGGAAAAAGGGTAGATCGAAAAAAGAAAGAAAGAAAGAAACATATCTCTTTGTCCAATCAAAGAATCATATTGGCACAAACTCACATTTGAAAAAGCAAACAAATTAGGAAAAAAAGGTAATTAATTATCTCTTAATTATGTTGGGAAAAAAAAGTATAATTATCTACCTATTAATTAAAGAAAACTGTAGTTCTTTTTGTGACTTGGTTTTGTTGGTGTTCGGCATTAAGAGGACATGGGAAGGCCAAACCATAAAGCACTGTCAAAAGCTTGTAATTAGGGTTTGATTTTCACGGGAGTACTTCGAGAGTAAAATCTTGAATACACTAATTCGATATGAGAAACTATATTAATCGGTAATTAGGGTTTATTGAATACATTAGACCGATGTGAGAAAATATATTAATTGGAATAATATAGAGTTTATTTTCGTGAAAGTATTCGGGAAGTAAAATCTTGAGAACATCTGAGTTTAGATAAGATTTGAGAATACTTCTGATCGTATTAATTAAAAAAAAAATCGAGGTAAAAAAAAAGAAAGGTCTATAAAGACAATGGCAAGGCATGCCCAACAGGAGCCACGGTGCCCAGCGCATGCTAGACAAGCCATGGGCCCACCAAGCCCACACCCAGATGCACCCATACTGACTTTGGTGTATTGATCAATTAAAATCAATCAATTTTTATCTTTCCCTGTGTTCCTAAGGTTTGGTCTTGTTTAGACACTCTACTTTCTTATGGAGATTCCCTGTTTTGCTCTTATCTCCATCATGTTTGATTGCCAAGAAAGTCAAGTTCAGCATGAACACATAGCTTGTTGAGAGAAAAGAGTCAGGATTTCCATTTCCATCACAAAGTATAACATGAGACTATTCCTATGATTTCTAGGTTTGTGAAACCAATCTGAACATAAACAAAGGTTGGAGAATTATTTCTGTATGACAAAGTTGGCATGAACTTTGTGGCAGGCGAGACATCATAGGCCTATATTGTTAGGTGATCGTGGAACTTTTAGTAGCGTCTTTGAAAACATGCAGGCAGACAATCCATGGTAAACAGACAAGCTGTGTGTCTGCACTCGAGTGAATTTTCTTGCAACATTCCAAGGGTTTTAAACTTTCAATGCCATGTTAACTCTCACATCAGCTGAGGTTTCTTCTTCCCAGAAGAAGAAGGTTTGAATACCTGCTCGAGACAAACGAGAAGCCATGACAGTTGCAAAGGGAGAAAGAAAAAAAAAATGGTGTAAAGCCTGGAAGAATCATGGCAGCATGCACGTCATATAGTTTTCTTCTAGGTTTCTTCAGACTCTTGCCTGTAGTCACACCGACCCACTGTCCTAAAGATGATGAAAGTCATGGTTTGGCTCTGAGAAAGCCTAATAAATTAAGCTTAATTCTGTTCTTTATTTCAGGAGAGGTCGCCATGACAATATTATACGCGTAGCTTGCTTCAGTCTCGCTAACCAAGAAAACAATATTCTTTCACAGAACTGCAGCAGTTTGATTTGTGCTCATATGATTCAAAATAGCTAATATGAATGCTTTGCATGTATTCTGAGAGTGAGAGAGAGATTCTTCATTAATATCACAAACATATTTTTACAAAATTATGTCTCATTTTGCATCAAACGTTTTATAATACTAAGCAATAAAAGCTTCTTCATCTCCATTTATGTTTCCCCTTTATTTATCAAATATGCATATTCCAATATCACAATCTGAACTTGAATTCAAGAACTCGTTCAACTTGTTCCCTTCTTCTCTACCACTGCTCTGTAATAACAGCAATGCCATGTCTGAGTTATTATTGGCTTCAAAGCTTGGAACCCCTTCGCCATCATATCTGTCTTCTTGGCTCAGCTGGGAAGCAACGAACTTGTCAAGGGCTCTCCAGTCAGTCACTTTCTTGGTGGTGTTGCACATTCGGTTCTGCTCTTCTTCTTCATAGCTGGTATTCTCTGATATTAGAGATATCGAGCTTGGCCGCTTTATTAATGGAAGAGATGGGCTCTCTAGCTGAGGAAGCTCTACGAACTGATCAGAGTGGATGAAGTTTAGATTATCTGCCTCTGTTTCTTGCTTACACAAGAAACTTTGGGGTAAAAAGCTCTGGGGTTGCCTCGAGATGTAATCGATTGGATCAACCACGGAGCTGACACCACTTGGTTCATCGTAGAAGTAGCTCGAGTCCCACCCTTCGATGCTCTTGCTTTGGCCATTGCCATTGGTTCTCTTCTTGAACGCCCGACAAACAACCCATCCCTCCTCCTGCAAAAACTTTAAAAAAACTAATCAACTTTATGAGATAAGAGACAAAGCTTTCTTCCATTTGCTTTTTCAATTTGAATATATGTTCTTTTCACTATTGCAAAGGGGATAATTCTTTCTTGTTAGGTAAAAGAGAAGAAGTAGATATCATAACCCAAAGGTGATGACATGAAAACAATTAGAGGAGAAATGGAATTTTGCCTTTGACAAACTGATATGAATACAGGGAGATGAAAAAGCCCATGCCAGAAAAGGGCTAGGAAAGAAAGAAAAGCATGTTAGAATATTTTGCTTTTTTGTTTTGAATTATACTAATCACTTTTTTGACTTATAAGAGACGGTGGAAGTCATCTTTCTAGAAATCATGTTATGTTGACATTGCAGTGGAAATTGGTCTATGTATGGAAAGCAAAAAGTGATTCCCCCTTCCTCATAAGCTGCATAGTGGTACAACAAATTCAACTAAATCTCTAAAAACCATCTGTTTCTTAACAAAAAGTTGGGTCTTTTGTGAAGAATTTACTAGGCACTAATCATCTTGTCCTGAGAGAGAGAATCTAAGAACTTTTTTATGCCATGACTGATGGTAATGGATGCCTAAACCTTTCTTTGGACACTAATACGAGAAAAAGAAAGTTCCAAATAGTAGGTCAAGAGAGCCTGTTCAAAGCTACTCAGAATGTTGGAAGACCATGAAGACAATATACTTTTTTTTTTTTCACTTTAACCAACTCTGTTGACAAAGAGAGGGGAGAAAGTGGGGGGGCAAAATTGATTAGTTAAGGATGACAAGAACATATGCTTGCCTGTGGAGGACCATTCTCGTCGGTTTCAAGCCTGTATTCATGCATGATCCAGTCAGTTTTCTGTCCATTCGGAGCTCTTCCTTTGTAGAAAACAAGAGTCTTCCTCATGCCAATCAGCTTTGATTTATCGTACACTGCCTTGTCGCGACCTGTTGCTTTCCAAAAACCAGCCATGGTTGCCCTGTTAGTTCTCGTCCCCGTAGGGTACTTCTTATCTTTGTGGCTGAAGAAATACCACTCGTTTTGCTCCTCATATCCGATCCGGCATCTCTCTGCATCATCACCGTTCAGATCTTATAAATTTGTATGATTAAAAGAATGAAAAAGATATTCAGGTTAGTCACTGATTTTACTCTTGTCAGCCACTGTTACAGCTTAGTAACTTCAATGGCGTCCTAGCATGATCTAGAAATGTTCATTGGGTAATCCATACGAACCTTGAAGCAAAAATAACAAAAAAACATTGATGTTTAGGGTTATGAAGTTCTCATGCAAATGTGCATTCGTCCATTGTCAAAGTCATCAGCAAACCTTTTTGTCTTACAGGAAAAATGTAACCCTAACTGTGGATCTAAACCCTGATGGCTTCATGTTCACCTCTCTGCAGAATTGAGCAGAATAGAAACCCTAAAGAATGTTTAAAACCAATAGAAAAAGAAAACCCAAGAAAGTGTGATACCTTGAAGATCCCATGGTTCAATCCTGTAGAGATCAATGTCTCTGATAACATCAAGATCAATCTTCTGTGATGCAACCTTCTTCCTCAGGTAATAGCCAACAAGCTCCTCGTCTGTGGGGTGGAACCGGAACCCAGGTGGGACACATGACTCCATTGACTCCATCATATCTGTTGGTGCTGCATCAAATTCACCACCACCAATTAGCCACTATACCACTCTTTTACTTCATCATCTCTAAATCATAACCAATAAATGAACTTAAAAAAGAGAAAGAGAGAAACCCAAAAACCAGAGAAAGAAATTAACAAAAAAAAGTAGAAAGAAAATAATGAAATTCTCCAATTAAAAAGGTGACGAGTGTTATCATAATCATCAGCTCATTTGGTGGTGAGCAACACTCACCCCCCCTCCCCCCGGCTAGTTTTAGCTCTCTGTTTAGAGAACAAAACCCATTATTTCCATAGACAATGATTTTTTATAAGGGAATCATGAGAGTTTGGTTTTGTTGATGAAAACCAAGAGAAGATGGAACTTAGCCCTCTCTCTCTCTCTGTTTGTGGTGCAGCTCTCTCAAGAAACGGACAACTAGAGGTTTGAGCTAATGATGTTGTCTTGTGTTGGTGAATGGTCGAAATGATGCATCAAGAACGGGGTTTCCATTACTAAATTATTAACAATTATATTAAAAAAAAAGAGGGGGTTCTAGAATACAAACTCAAGATGAGAAAGTTTTACTAAAAGGGTTGAAACAAACAAAAATTACTTTTCAAAAACTAATATAAATTAATCGAAGAAACTGTTACTATATATAAACACATTTGAGTATGGATTTTGAGTTATTCCATGACAGAAAGCTGAATGGACAAATGGACAAGGTGGATGACGTTATCACAATTCAGCACGCGTTTGTTTGAAAGAGGAAAAGGTTTTTAATTTTGGGAGGCCAAAAAGAGACACATTTCCATTGGATCAAGGCCTGACAGAGAGTTAAAGGGATAGAAAACTAGAAAGAGAAAAAGAAAAGCACTCTTGAGGCACTTGCAGAAGCTGTGTCTCATTGCTGATGAAACGCACTCTGTCCACTTTGTCTGC
This sequence comes from Theobroma cacao, assembly GCF_000208745.1. Classification (NCBI taxonomy): domain Eukaryota; kingdom Viridiplantae; phylum Streptophyta; class Magnoliopsida; order Malvales; family Malvaceae; genus Theobroma; species Theobroma cacao. The sequence continues at coordinate 955,799 of NC_030850.1, forward strand.
TTGTCGAGAATTTCCATAGCACGACTGACCTCTTTTCTTTTGATAGATTGATGAGAGAAAAAAAGAAACAAATGCTGACCCAAAATATGTTTACCGGGTTTTTTGGGCTCTCTAAATAGCTACTTCCCCAAACATTTTAAATCATAAAGTGACCTCTAAACTCATTCAGGTTTTGGTAAGGTTATTCTGTCAAAAGGCATTCATGTTCTTGCAGGGAGAGTCAAGATCGGGTAAGGTTGTTTTGTCAACAAGTTGCTAGTGTGACAACGAGAGAGAGATTGCCGACTCAGGGTTTTCTTCAACTAGATTTGAATCAAGCAAAGGAAAAAAGAAAAGAAAGAACCCCCATCTCCATGGCAAACAAAACTTCAGCAGAATCATAACTGGTTGGTGGGTTAGTGTTAGAATGTGCAAATAACAAAAGAAACAAACGTTTGAACCATATTTTTACCAAATGTTTAGTCATCTATGGTAGAATAAGGTGGCTTCTTTGACCAAACAAAATTATGTGAAAACAGACAAAATGGAGTGTGACATCCAAATTTGTAATCCAGGCAAGCGACATGCTGCCTTCCATGGGAGAAATATATATATATTATATAAAAAGAGAGCTTTTTATGTATACATATACCAGTACGAAAATGTTGGAAAGAATGATGATAATTTGCCATGCAAATGCAAAAGCTTACCTGGAGAGTTAGTTAATTCGTTTGAGACAGAAGCAATGAAGAAGAAGAAGACAAACGAAGAGAAGGAGAAGGAGAAGAAGAAGAAGAAGAAGATGAGCAAAAGAGACGGAATTAAAGAATAGAGAGACAAAAGAGAGAGAGAGATATGAAGAGAATATAAAAGGGGAAGGAGGTTAGAGGGGGGGGAGGGAGGGGAGGACCGCTCGATTGCGCATGGTTGATGGCTGTCCCCAGTTGCTTACGTCAAATGCCTAGCTTCCCTACACAAACCCCTTTTCATTCCCCTCTTCTCTTCCTCTACACCCTTCCCCTCTATCTATCTCTCTCTGTTTCCATATCTCAACGCGTTGGCGAGAAGTCAATTTCCCACATCGACATCATTAATTATTAGTACGAGCTTCATTTCATTTTGTTTTCCCCAATTTTTTTTTTTGTCGTGAAATTTCAGTGGCAATGGTAAACTAGCTTCTTAGAACGTACGGAGATTATTTTAACATATTGATATGTCGCAGGATATGTTTTCTTTTAAATAATGCTAATTTAATGGTAGAAAATAATTTTTTTATTATAAAAAATGTCAGAGAAATTTTTTTTTTATGAAATTTCGATGGTAATGGTCATGAGATATAATAAACTAGCTTCTTGTGTATTTAAAATTTATACTCAATATAGTTATTTTTAGTACGTATGCATATTAAGCCTATATCCATGCAAATATATTATTCAATATTTTCTTGCAATAATGTTGTATATTGATCATAAATATGCTTTTCTCTTCTAAAAATAGTCAATTCAATCACTTGCTTTAGTTTTCTTATTTTTTTTTTAATTTGGTGTCGGGCTAACCTACGATTAACGACTTCTAGTTTTCTTAAAAACATTTCCCAAATTCCAATCCCCTGACATTTCGTTAAAATTCTCACGAGATATTCCAATAATTTCCCTTCTCATGCCCTTTCTCCTTTTCCAACTTTCTGACACACTTGCCACGTCGGCATATATCCCGACAACCTAGGCCACGTGTTGCCGCCAATGGACCTTCCGTCCACGCTGTCACTCCTTCCGGCTCCTCTCTCGGCTCGCGTCTCGCATGGCTTTCTTTTTCGTTTTTCACCGAAACGCCCTCGATTTCCTAAAACTGGCGAACCGCCACCGACGAGGACTCTGGACTTCCCACTGGGGGTGTTTTCCTCGGGCGTCACTTTCAGGGATATTCCGGTCATTTCCTCCCAAGCTGGGAATTACGGCCTTCAAATGATTTTCCTTTGGTTCTATCGACAAGTATTTTGGAGAAGGAACGACAAGGAAAAACGTACGGTGACGTAAACAGTGGAAGCCACGTGGCGGAGAGGAGTTGGTGGATTGACATCGTTCTTCACGTAGAAGACAAACAAAGGCGAAAAAAAAAAAAAGAAAGACAAAAATATATATCGTGAAGGGCAGCAGCCTTTGATGAGGAAGGACCCCCACTTCCACTTTCAGTTTTGGCCTCTTTCATCATCTTACCTTCTTAACTTTGGCAATCTCTTTCTGAATTCTTTTCGTTTTAAAATATATTTTTTAATTTTTTATGAAATTTAAAAATTTAATTATCTGTTTTAATATAAAAATATCATTAAAAATTTAAATATGAAAAAAAACGATTTTATTTTTGGATATCTTAAAAAGAAAAGATGCATAAAGGAAAAAGAACAGGGGAAGTACAAATTAATTAAGTTAATTTGGTTTAAGTTACTTGAACGATATAATTGTATCTTTCTAATGATTAAGATTAAAGAAGAAAATTATTTTGGGATAATTCTTTTAATTTCAAATCTGAGTATTGGACGGAATAAGTGTAATAATTGACATATAAAGTATGGATTTCACTAATTCACGAATGAGGATAAGATAGAGACTAAAGTTAATTTAGGTATTGCATATGGTAATTAAGACTTAGAGAACACATTAACTTTCCTTAGCTAGGCCTTTCCAAAGCGATGACATGATCCGATAATTCTTTGATTGATACTAAGTCGCTATCATGACAAAAGGTTACCGTCGGTGTAATCTATCTCTAAATTAATAAATAAATAAATATGCAAGTCATGACAAAGAAAGATTTCATAGATTAATGAATTTAACTCTATAATATTGAAAGTTTATACAGATTGGTTTATTCTATATACAAGGTCTTTGAGTGCATCAGGTTGTAACTTGTAATTATTACCGATAGCTTTCTTGCATGCCATTTTCCTCTAAAAAGGTTACTAGTATAAGATAAAATTTTTTTTCAAAAAGCTTTGTATAAACTAAAGATAATTTTGATAATATCTAATGCGACTCTATTTTCATTTTTAAATCATCAATTTATTATGTTTAATTTGATTTATTTAAATTTTTAAAAAGAAGAATTGGTTCGAATCTATTATCTTAAACGATTTAACTGTAAATTTGATATGACAGTTATGCTGTAACATTATCATGTACTTAAAATTAGTTCAAAAAAATAATAACTTATTCATACACAATCTAATGGTAGACTCAGTGTGACAATTATATTGCAGCATTCTCATTTTACTTAGAAACAACCCAAAGAAACAATGAGCTTTGGATATACAATACTTAATCCCCCATTTAGCCCTCTTATCATAATCCATCTCAATAGACGGAATTTGGTATTCACATTTTACCTTGTCGATGTCAAAAGGAACTATTTCAATTAGCTTACAAATGTTGAGGCTCAACATGTAGGCTTAAACGTTCTACCACTCAACATGTAGGCTTAAACATTCTACCACACCATGATTACCATAGACAGCAAAAGGACAGGGTCCTCCAAAGTCTTTTAAATCTCGTTATAAGTGACCTTTCTTGGAAACTATTTCTCCCTCCTTTCCTTTTCTTCCTTCTTCATCCATTCACCTGTCCAAACCCAATTTGAATTGTTCTTCAAAATCCCATAATTCCCACACAATTTTGGTTACAAATATATATATATTTCTCCAATTATTTCGAAAATGACTCTCCAAGCTACCTGGCCCTTGAATCAATACTTCCTATTTCTTTCTTTATTTATTCTTTTTTCCATTTGCATTCACATGTTTAAATCTTACCTAACTTGGGAGATTTGGTCTGCCTATGTGCTAAACATTTGTCTCTTCCAAATACTCTATGACATTAAATAATTTTTTTTCCAAGGAAGAAAAATATATACTATTCAATAATTGCCTAAGGAAAAAAGATGGTCAATAAACTTTTTCTTTTGGTCCCCGGTAAGAATAATATACACAGAATAGAAAGCCGAATAATATCTACCCAAATTTAGCATAAATATGACACGTGCCACATGCTTGATTCCAAATTGCTCATTATCTTTGTCTAAAGTTAACCAAATTTTCAAGCCTTACATACCCATGCGCCCATGCGGTTTTCCATGGAATCATGCATTTTTTCTTCTTTTACCTTGGCCTGCATGCATTTTCTCACTTAAATCATCAAAACTTAATAATCTTCATTTATTTAAATTAACTTATATATATATATGTATTTATTTGTATATAGCTATAAACATAAATACTGCACATATACTAAATTAGATTTTGAAAAAAAAAATAATGCTTTCGTGACATACGCGTGTACGCATACGATACCTCTATAGAAAAGAGAGGGGTAAGAGATGAAATATGGGAAAAAGAGGGAGCTGGGGTAAGCTGGGCTACATGGTAGAATGGCTAAGAGAAGGGGGTTACGCGTAGTCCACGTAGGACGGTGGTGGGTCGGCCGCGGTCTCCCAATCATGCGGCGGACCGCATCATTGAACTCATTAGACACCCTCCTTGGGGACCCCACCCACCACCAAAGCTTGGGGCGGTGAACGCAAAACCAACCCTTCTCTCTCTCTCTCCCTCTCACAGTTTAACAGCAACAATGATAATCCTATTAGTAAGTTATAAAAATTGGGCAAAGAAAAAAAAAAAAGAGAAAGAGAATGTGGAGATAAGAGTTAGCGTAACCAGCAAAAGGAAGATCCATGGGGGGGTCCTTTCAGGATCTTTTAAACCCTTTTTGACATCGACCACCCTCCAAACTCCCTCTCTCTCTCCTTTTTCTCTCTTTCTCAATCCTAGAACAACACCTTACCCTTCCAAGTTTTTGTTTGTTACAAAGATATTTTTGCCTTTGTTGACAGTGGTTGGTGAAGAAGAATAAATCAACAAAAAAAGAAGAACAAATCAAAGGGTTTTTAGCCAAACTCTTGAACTACACTCATAACTCAAGAACACACTCTTCCCCTCTTTTCATTTCTAAGGTGTGAAGCACAAGCTTCTTTCAAGGGACATCACCCATGATTGCACCCTCCCTTGTAGGCATTAATTCTAACATTTGTATTGACAATGAAATTTATATTTATATATATAAAAAGAGAACAAAATACATTTACTTTTTCTAGAGTCTATAATGCATTTTTTTCCCTAAGGAGACTATGATTGAATTTTTCAACATTTTTGGGTGGAAATTGGGGGGAAAATATATATATATATATATATATATATATTTTTCCCATAACTTTTCTAGATTTTTTGGGATTAACAAAATAAAGTCAAATTATCTTCTTCTTTTTATTTTTATCAGTAATATGTCATTCTATGATATGATGATTGACCATCATGTGGAATTAGAGTGGATATCCTGTGCCTAATTTATACATTATTACCATATTTTTGAAAAAGCTACTCTGATTGATTGAAAACTGCACCCAACAACACGTTCTGATCTCAAATGGTGTTATATTGTAGTAACCTGGGGGGGTTCTGATATTTGCATCATTTGTGAGAGAATGATATCGGTGAAAGAGGAGTGTAGAAGGTTGAACAATATTTCAGCTTTCTCCTTTTGGTGTATCACTGAAGAAAACACAAATTGAAAAGAATAATATATACAACTATAAAGCAATGACAGGCGGTTCAGATTTTCAAATGATGTCTCTTTCAAGTTTCAATTCACAATCACTACAAATCCAACATCCAGGCTTTACGAAATGGAAGCTGCTGACAGGAAAAGAAGAAGTAAAGAACCCCACGAAGCATGAGGAGGGAGAGAGAGAGAGAGAGAGTCCAGTCATTCTGGAAAAATCCACAGGCACAAGTTTTGCATAACCTTTTATTATGTGTCAGATGTTCATTAGTTGGCCGCCTGCAATGTCTTTCCAGGTGGACACACCCAGCAGGGGGATTACAATTTACTACGATGGAGGATGATTTCTGAAGGATAGGCCATTAATTAGTCCACATTTTCCCTCAACAGGGTTGAAATCGAATGGGGAGAGGGAAGAGGATATGGGCCATTGATTGGGAAAGAATGGGGGAGAAACAGATGCCATGATAGCCACAGGTGAGCTGAAGGGGGGGTCCTGTGTGTGATGGTGGTTTGCAAATGGGATTGGGGCTAGCTCCTCCTAATTCTTATACATATTTCTTGTGCCTCGTGGTTCATGACCAGAGCTTTCATGGGGTCGCCAATGGGGAGGGGGTCCCGACTTACATCGAGTATGACGCGTTTGCTTGAATTGACTCGCTAGATCTGTTTGCTATTTGCACAGACAGAAGTCTCTCTGGTTTCAACCAGGTCTTCTAGAGAATAAAATTTTTTGTTTGTCGAAAAGGTGTGATTCTTGTTGCCTTACCTTTTTCCCTTCTTTATTCCAATTTTTTTAATAAGCTTTTGATTAGACCCCCAAATATAAAAATAAAAAACAAATATATAGTATATCATATATACATCACTATATTCACAACTTGTCTATTTAAATCTCTTTTACAAACTTAATTATTTCTTCACCAAAATCAAAATTTTTATGTATAAAATTATCGTAATTGAGTCATTAATCTTTCGATATTCTTTATAAATATACTATTGAAATTTGACTTTTTTGGGTAAATTTCACTTAATCTTCTTGTTGTGTTAACCTTTTTCATATGGCACATTGTGATTTTTTTTCCAATTACTATCATGTGATTTTCTTGTTTTATATAATTAAAATCTCGGGGATCACTTCTATTCTCGTAAAAGATTAAGCTGTTAATTTTATTAAATAAAATTATCAAAATACTATTAATTTAAAATTAACATATTTATTCATATTTAAGAGTATTTTTGTAATTATATAAAATAAAATTAATAGTCTAATCTTTTGTGGGAAAAAAAGTTAGAAAATATATCCATTGGGTTTTACTTGGAAAAAAATAAGAAATTACCAAAGTGAATGTGAAAAAAAGTTAAAATTATAAAAGTATAAACAGAGTTTATCTTTTTCTTTTTCTCTAATTACTGTTTGTTGTTCAATTTACTCATGTGTTCTTTGTTTTTTATCAAGTGTCGGCAGATAAGTGAAGGATTACTCCTCACATTTGATCAAAAGCTTTTGATCATTTTCCATTAGCAGGTTTTCTCGTTAGCTTAGTTGCCTAGCTCTGAAATGGATTCGAAGCCGTCATTATAAAGCAAAGGCAAAATGAGGCAATCTGGCATGGTGATGATACAGTTCCATGGTGAAAATTCTCTATATGTAATCTTCCACATCTCCCCCATTCTCCCCCACTGTAAGAGTAAGCTCATTTCAAATGCTATAAGAACAAAATGGACTCATCGCGAAAAGTTAAGTATCAGCCACAAATAGAATGATTACACTCGGATGTTTTTGTCCACATACTCCCCCAATAATTATTTCACCATTGATGCCTTCTTCAGGTTTCCTTTTGCATTTACTTAGTCCTGGCCCCCCAGCCCTCCCTACTTGGCTCGAGAACCCATGATTTCCCCAAGTGAACGTGTGGCTCCATGTCCATGGCTTTGTTTCACGATAACGATTAAGAAGAAGTCGAGGTTAATCATCCCCAAGTTGTTTTCATTATAACAATCCGATCAATAAGTACAAAGGATGAAAGGGTGGTAAAAAAGGTCGACCCCTTTTTGTTTTTTGTGTTCTACAAGTTTTACTCAACACAATGATGGAAAGTTAATAGGAATCATAAGGTAAAAACAACCTCTTTTTTATCCATAAACTTAATCAAATTGCATTAGATGTTAAGCATTCGTGCACGTTTCACGAACTCTAATCCAATGAGGTTCAAGGTTGTTGGTGGATACATACAAGTACTTTTCTTAAGCACTTTGCTTATGAGCCATTATGAATTTGCATAGCATGAATCTTCCTCTCGTGCATTAATTTGCATGATGTTCAAAGGATATAAATGAGTTCAATTTTTTGAGTCAGAGAATTATTTTTTATGTATATTTTATAAATACAAAGAGAAAAGGTTTAAATTCGATCATTTTTATAATGTGTTTTTTTTTAAATAAAAAAATTTATATTTTTCAAAAATTAAAAAAGGAAAAAGAGAAGACTACTCATGACCCGTTGTATATTTATCGTGCTACATAGAATAGACATTATTTATTTATTTATTTCTTTGGTAAAAATATTTAGTAAGACTAAGCGGGCCAATTTGCTTCCCTTTCCTCTAAGAGCCCAACTCAAGATTTTGGACTTTCTTTTAGATTAGTGGCCCAATTGTTCTATGTTCAACTACAAACCCAACCGTCCGACCCACTTTTACACCCTCACCGCCACGTCGTTCCAGCTCACGGTTACAAAAATCCTGCCTCGTTCTCTCTGATTTGCCACTGTTCGGCGGCGACTACAACTCCGGGAAGAATGGAAGTGGTTGGAGTTTTGGTCGAAGCTTTTTCTTTGCGGTCAATGGACACCATCAAAACATGCTTTATTTGGCTTCTTAGGGCGGGATGGGTAGCCGGGACTCTTCCTATCCTCATCGCTTCACTCCCTTCTTCACGTCTCGGTTCATTTCATACCCTTTTACTTGGATTTGCCAAGAGGGGAAAGATTATGCCATCTTCATCCCATGTAAGACCCAACTTTTTTTGTTACCATCTTTCGAGAGAAAAATTCCCATCAAATTTCGTTGTTTCAAACAATTGATTGTCTTTTGTCTTGGTTTTTGTGCTAGTATAGAAGTACACAGTTCCTCAGAGTTTCTTTCTACACTTTTATTTGTTGGCTGTGGTTTGGACAACAGTGTTGTTAATGGGAATTTGGTGGTTTGCATACGAAGTTGCTCCTTTAAGTGTTGAGTCATTGAGCTACTCTGCTGCTGCTAGTCACTTAACTGGAGGGTTTCATGTTTTTTCCTTGCACAAGTCTTGGTTTGCCTCGGCTGAAGACAGATTCAATGTTTGGAAGTCTGTGTTCTTGCTGTTGTTGATGGAAATTCATGTCCTGAGGCGCCTTTATGAGACGCTTTTTGTTTTCAACTACAGCTCATCTGCTCGAATGCACATTTTTGGATACTTCACTGGCATTTGGTGAGTTTTTTCAACACATTTGATAAGTCTAATTGCTTATGAATCGCCATTTTTGAATTATGTGACTCTTTGTTGATTAAGGCTGGTGAAAATTAGTGTACTTATCAAAAATCAGTATAATTGACAATATAAAGAATGGAAAGCTGGTAATAAGAAATAGAAGTTAGCACTTAATATGTTTCTCTTATTGTTCTATATTTTCTTATGATATTTGGACGTTATATTTGGAAGATTGACCATAGTTATGTGACTTCTTTTTGCTGACAATGGAAAGTTAATGCATGAACATGATTATTTTGTACCCTATTTTCAAGGTCTCTGTAATTGCTACAGTTAAAAATCTTAAATTTCCTTGTAAACCTGGTTAACAATGTAGATTGTTTTTAGTTCTGATTGTGTGATGATTGCATTGGCAGTTTTTATATAGCAGCACCTTTGTCACTCTGTACATTTTGTGCACTAGAGGTCGTTAATTTTGCAGCTGATCAAGTGGCTGAATTTAAGGTCGAAGGGCAAGAAATGCTGTCATTTACAGATTTTGATTTGTGGGGATATGTCAAGCCTATCACAAGGCTTGGATGGTGCCAATGGGCTGGTGCTGCTATATTTGCTTGGGGATGGTTCCATCAATATTGTTGTCATGCAATTCTTGTAGGTTTTTTCTTCTCTTTTAATCAATTGCTTGATCTCTCTCGAACTGAAAAATCCAGGACTTTTGAAAATTTCAAAACTTTACAATCTAGATGCATCCTTGTGTCCTGATTTTGGAGGATTAAATGAATTCAATGTGGGAAAACTGATATTGATGGTTAGTTTTAATATCCAATGTTTAGGTTAATTCCTTTGGATTTAATTGTTTTTAATGAGATTGTGAAAATAAAAGCTATATTAAGGTTTAAATAAGATGGGGTGAACACAGGATTCTTTTTTTTCTTTTGTAACTTGTTGGGAATGAAACAAAATGATCTATGGCTTGTATCTTATGCACATCCATACGCTGATTTTCTGGCTTTTAATCAGGGTTCACTTAGAGGACATAGAGATCAAACAGTTGAATATGAGATTCCACGTGGTGATTGGTTCAACATCGTCTCAAGTCCACACTATCTGGCTGAGATGGTGACTCTCTCATACAGTTGCTTGCTATATTCCTTGGTTCCTGTCAAAGTTATGACTGTTAGTTCTTTGCTTCAGTACAGATAATATATGTCGGTCTGTTGGTTGCAAGTGGAGGAACTGACTTCACTATATGGCTACTCCTTGGATTTGTGGTACTCTCTACTCCCTTATTCACATTCCTGAACTATGCAAAATGTTAGACTCAACACTAAATAAGTCATTTGTGGTGACTGTTTCAGGTGGCTAATCTTGCATTTGCTGCAGCAGAAACTCACCGGTGGTACCTCCAGAAGTTTGAGGACTATCCACCTGACCGGTGGGCCGTTCTTCCATTTGTTTATTAGTTCCCAAGATTTAAAGTTTTTTATAATTTTGTAAACCAGTTAGCTCTAGCATAGTCTGTAATTCCTTTTTCTTTGATAACCAAAAGTTACTGAAATGTATAGATGGTTATGTTCTTTGCATTAACTGGAAAAAGAATTCCTACCATTTTCCCAACCCAAAGGAAAGAGAAGCGGTGTTTAACATTATCATCGAGCTTTCTTGGTCCAAGATACTAAGCAAATGAGCCCCGGAACAACAGTAAGATTGTCATCTTCAGCCCAGAACTAGCACAAGATACGTCCCAGCGTATGAGCCCATGAAGTAAATACCTGTCTTCTGCAGCTCAAAACAGGCCCAATACGCGTTTTACTTTTTTTTTTTATGGTAATGGCAATGGCACTATCACGTTGGTCCACTTAGAAATTTCGTAGTTCCTTCTCCATCTCTCTCTTCCTCTGCTCACTGAAGAAATCCACCGATCAAAGTTTCCCAAATCCCTTCAATTCGTTGGTGAATATTTTTGGCGAACGAAAATGTCGTCCACGTTCAGCGGCGATGAAACTGCACCCTTCTTCGGCTTCCTCGGCGCTGCTGCTGCCCTCGTTTTCTCCTGTAAAACCTAACCTAACTTCAAAATTCGGCCCCAGATTTTCAATTCTTGATCGTTGCTAATTTCGCTACCTAATTGGCTTGTTTCTTTCTTTAGGTATGGGAGCTGCGTACGGGACGGCGAAGAGCGGTGTTGGAGTGGCGTCGATGGGAGTGATGAGGCCAGAGCTGGTAATGAAATCGATCGTCCCCGTTGTTATGGCTGGAGTTTTAGGTATTTATGGGTTGATTATTGCGGTTATTATAAGCACTGGGATTAACCCGAAGGCCAAATCTTACTACCTTTTCGATGGCTATGCTCATCTTTCCTCTGGTCTCGCTTGTGGCCTCGCTGGTCTCTCTGCGGGCATGGCCATCGGAATCGTCGGCGATGCTGGCGTCAGGTATTGTTATCTAATTGAAATCTTGTTTGCTGGATTTCATTCTTTGTTGTTTTACTGTATGGATTTATTAACTGATTAACATAGCAAAATCTGTAATTCAGACTAGTGATCATCCATATTGGAACAAATTCTTTGAGGTGATTTAGTATTAGGGTTTGGCTGCAACTTATATAGGTACATTAATATTCTTTCATATGAACTGTGAGCATATGGTTGGCTTTTTAATTACAAATTCTGATGAGGTTATAGTGGTGTGGGTATATTTGAACCTAGTTTAGTTGGAATTTTACTTGTTACATGAAATGTAGTTTATTTCGATTAATTTAAAGTATTTAGAAGCTATAGAGATTGAAGCATTGAGAAAGAGAAAAAGTTACTTTCAAAAGTCTTGCTGACTACAGAGAAGTTTGGAATTGTTGCCAATGAATATAGATGGTACTTTCATGGATTGCATCCAATTTACTGCTGGTAATCGTTGTTCTTTTCTCTTGGTTACTTCCATGTATGTTTATGTGCATTATTTTTAGTGCGAAAGGTTTTTTGCTTCATCTTCAGTTTCTAGATTCATTCCAATTGCGAGAATGTGCCTCGCTTGATTAAGTTCTTCTATGCATTCATTTGCAGGGCCAACGCCCAACAGCCAAAGCTTTTCGTAGGAATGATTCTAATTCTCATTTTTGCCGAGGCTTTGGCTCTGTATGGACTCATTGTCGGTATCATCCTCTCTTCCCGAGCTGGTCAGTCCCGAGCAGAATAGAGTGCGAGGTTCTGAGACTAAGGGTTGTTGCTAGTTGGCATCACTTGGTTGTCTCCGATTCATGCCACGAGCATATGCAGTGTGAAACAATTTGTCAAGTTGTTATCTTGAACTCATTCATGAATTTATCGATAAGCAGTTCTATGCTGTTTGTATCAGTAGAAGATAGATTTAATTTGAAATAAATCTTGTTTTAACATTTTTTCGTATCTATTGCTGTACTCTACATGTAAGTTCAATGAAATGCAAAGACCATGTTTATGATACTTTATGTCAGTTATGTCTCGCGATCATCTTGCCAGTGGCATTGCTGTAATGAAGTTCTGCTGTCAGCTTCCCCATCTTGAATATGTTGCTTGTTTGTGAAAGTAATACTACAGAAATAATCTTCTATCTTGTTCAAAGATGGTAAAGATTTTAATTGTGAATCATTTACTCCTAAATCTAAAACTTTAATAAGGAATGGAATATAATTGAGCAATAAATAAATAAGGAAAGAATGAGTAACATAAAATTTCCTTGTTTTTCTGAATCAAGAATCAGAATCCTTGATTTACATTCCATGATTGTAATGAGAAGAATATTATAAAAAGTAATTAAGGGGAAACCCTTTCCCCTTATAAAAAAGTAAAGAGAAACTCCATGATTGTTCTTGTATTGAATTGAATGGAGAGGTAGCCCCAAGGGAGGCCGGTGAAGAAATCTAAGGTAATTCCCTTTAATTTATATCAAGTCATTATAATGATGATGCCTTCTTGTTAATCTTTTTTGCCTTTATTGTTCTTCTCTCTGAAACCAATAATGCCATGAACAATGAGTTTTTGCCATGTATAACTCCATTGTCATCACTCTTTTGCACAAGTTCTGGAGGTTTTAGATTTAAGGAATAAAGCAAAACCTTAAACCTACGCAACTATGAAGATTAACTTGGCATGAAACATAAATCCGCATGTCTGGGATTCGATTTTCTGCTTTGGGTAGTTAGGTTTAAAGTTTAGACAATACAAAAATCTTACGAACGTAAATTCAAACTTGATAATGTATCAAATATAAACACTTTTCAATATTTTATTTTGTATTAATTTCTTGGATTTTATTTGTAAAATTTCATGATTGTGGGTAGATGGCTCGAGGAAAACTGATCGTGAAATTTATAGAGAATGAGAAGGCTCGAGCTACAACACTTAGGAAGCGAATGAAAGGATTGAAAAAGAAGGCGTACGAGTTCTCCATCCTTTGCGACGTGAAGGTATGTATGATCATTTTTGAACCCAAGTTGAAGGGCAGCCCCGCCAAGGTTGAAGTTTGGCCCTCAGATCCTGTTCAGGTTAAGAGCATCGTCGACGAATACAAGATTAAGGTTGCTTCGGATGCGCAAAAGAAAATCTTTAGCTTATGTGATTTTTTCAACGTACGCATGAGAGAGGTTCAGGATGAGGTAGCCCAAGTACGCAAAGCAAATTTCAAAGCCAAGTTTCAAACATGGGATGATCGTATCGACGATTTCTCCCCCGAACAAATTGCATCTTTTCTTACGAAACTTGATTTGAACCTTGAAGTTGTGAAGAAGAAGATCACGATGATGAAGGGAGATGACTGGAATCATATGCTATCTGCTAAATCGAGGATTGTAGGTGGTTTCAATACCCAATCAACGCTAAACCCTTCTGATGACATCCCTGCATCCTTTCATCCTAAGAATCTAAGCCATTCTGATAATCACATTCAAGCTCATGCCCCTGTAAAGATTCTAAACCATCTTGATCGCGTTCAAGCCTTTGCTCTAAAGAACTTGGATTTTGGAGTAAGCAGGGAGCAGCCTCCTGTCCCTGCAGAACCTCTCAACATACAACTACCTTCGCATTCACCTGCTGATGAGGCTTTGGTAAAGCTTTCCCTCAGCCTGAATCCCATGGAAAATTCGATGAATCCTATTGATAAATCGCTAAGGATGTCGATGATGAATCATCTTGATTTCAGACTTCAATCAGGGGTTGCCTCTAGTAGCAGCAAGATACCGAACAAGGTGCTGTACAATCCCCCGCCTTCGCTTTCTGTTTGTCACGATCCGAGAATCGCCATGCCAAGCAATGTAATGTTCAATTCACCCACAATTCCAGTTCATCATGATCCAAGGACAGCCATGCAAAACAACGTGATGTTCAAGGACCCTTGGGCATTCCAAACTCGCTTCTACGTTCCATCCATGCAACCAGAAGCTGCTCACAGTCGGCAACAGCTGATGATGCCGCTTATGTTTCCTCAAATGCATCCCTTTCAGTTCGCTGATTTCCACCTTGACATCAATGAATATGAGATGAAAAGCAAGAAACAAAGGCTTTAGATCATTGGGTAATGTCAGTGTTTGATCATTTCAGAATTATACAAAACTTGGGTGTTTTGGAGTTATTTTAGTCTCCTTTATTTTGGTTTTTATCCAACGTTATGAATTAATTTACCTTTCATATTATATCAGCATGTCCTGAAATTCTAAATATTTATATATATATATATATATATAACTCTTACAATTTCAACTCTTTCAATGTAACAACCTGTGATTTCTTTATACTTTATATCGATAAAAAGCCCAGATCCGGCAATTTTTTCTTTCTCAAACATTAATTTCAAGCTCTAAAAGTCAAACCACTCCAACTTTTGTCACTTCTGACTAGCAGATACTAGTTTGCCAGGCCAGCAATTTCACCATCTTTTAGAATATTTTGTAGGGTCCATTTGCTACGCATCAATCTTTTCAACTACGAGATACTTCAAAGCGGTTTGGCCCAATCTATGTGTTAAGCAAGTTGGGCCATGTGGATGTGGGCACAGCTTCAATTAATACAGAACAAATTGATTGACATGTCCTTAGAAGGAAAAAAAAAAGGGTTTCAGGAAATTAAGAACTAGACATGACATTGGAATGGAATATATTTTAACCCAAACTGTTGCAGTAATGTAACAATGTTCATTGAAATCTTATGAGTTAGGCAGATAGAGAGGAAGGATTATTTGTACCCTACATTCATAATTAATATGCCTGTCAGGCAAAAACTGAAAAAGGAAATGGAAAAGACTCCTGAGCGTATGCTTTTCAGAATTCATCAAATTTGTACCAAAGGTAAACTTTCCTGTCAAGAATGATTGTGTTAGAAAACCAAGCTCAAGCTTAAAGCTTAGAAAGATCAGTTTTACCCATGGTTTTTGATCAATATGGTAAATACCCACCTCAGCATTCTCTCGCATTAATGTCCTAAATACAAGAAGTTTTGAAATAGGGATTGCATTTAAACAGGAAATAAAAGAGATTAAAGTCTAATTACCATATTAGGAAACCATTTACCTTGACAGTTTCAATTAGTTGGAAAACGTCCTAATCAAGTGTACATGAAAAACCTTAATGATACCCTTTTAAGTGCAAAGATTACTTTGGGGGACCATGTAGAAATTTGTTTCATTGTTTGCCTCCACAGATGCAATAAAATTAGAAAACCTTGATTAGATCAGATAATAATGGATTTCGAGTGCTTTTGCTTGCCTTGATAGGGACATTTTTCCTTTCTAATTTAATGGAGACAGTGGGGGAGATTTAAGTTTGTTTGGGTTATTGATTTCAGACCAAGCAAACCGAATCACGAAGAACATGACCAACAAAATGATAAGTCTTCCCCAGTTGGACAATATTATAACTCAATTTGGCCTTGTCTGTACCTCTGGAAACTGTACCATCCAAGAAAATGAATACAAACGAGAAACTTACTGTGTTAAAATAATAATAAGAGAAAGGACCAAGGAGGCTCAACGGTCACTGCGTGGAATTTGGATTTTTCAATTCATTGTCCATTTCTCAATGTCATTACTCTGAAATTTTTTAAAATTCCCCACATTTTTCTGCATGTTTCTGGTTTTCTTTTTTTTTTTTGATTGATTCAGGAGGTTTGTTTTTGGTTGTTGGCCAGCAGCAACCCTCCTCATGCACAAGGGGGAAAAGCCAAAACCAAAACTGGAAAAAGAGGGGTGTGACTGAAGGGTTTGATTCTGGAAAAACTTGAATTAGCAAAACAGGTAAGCTGGTACTTACGTCTGTTGCTTTCACTTACAATCAAAATACAGCTTAAATAAAGATAACAATTTAATTCCAGGCAATAAAGATGATGACCCACCAAAAAAGGTTCAAAAAGTAATTGAGGCCGTGAGCCATCGTTTCATTTTCACCACCACCCCGCCGGTCACTTTCCCACACCTTTCTGTTGCAGTGGGACCCTGAAATTTTGTGTCCTTGTCTTCTTCTTCTTCTTCTCCCTCCTACTTTTTTCAGCTTTGTCCTCCATTGCCATGCCCCGGAACAATGGAAAAATAATCCCAGGGCAACATATGATCCCCCACGTGGCATCCTCAGGAGATTCCGAAACTACCCTTTTTCAGCATTACTCAACATAGTTACGAACCAAAATCCAAAGCCCCCCCTCCTCGGCCCTCCCGTCCTGAGAGAAAGAAAAAATAGTACAAAAAACAACACCAGGTTTTTCTTTTAAACTCTTTTCCAGGGTGTACATCTCGGGGTCTGCAATTTAACGGCTACATTTTTCGTTGTGCCACGTGACGAATCCAGGGCAAAAGCAATCCTCTCGCGTTTGGCGCGAAACAACCATGTGGGACCGCAACGGTCGTTGTCTGCTTTCGGGGCATCTGGAACTGAGCTTTGTCCATTTCGTTGACTGAGAGAAAGTATTGAACTTTTTGAACTTACTTCACTCTCTCAAAAGACCCTCACTTTTCCCCCAAGGCCAGCATGAAAAGGAACAGTGGCGATTGGCAAAGGTGTAGAAAGGAAAGTAACCAACCAAAAAAGCAAATGGAACAAGAATTAACTGAACAAAAGAAAAAATTTCACCCTAGTGTTACATTTTCGCCCCTGAAACTAAAAAAATGGTTAAAAGTTTTCATGAGACAGGAAAAGTAAAAAAAGGGTTCGGATTTTGGGGTTGTTTATGCCGGTGAAGGTTGAGAGGTGGGATCCGCTGAGGAGGGAATATCAGGGCCCACACGACAACCTTCAAGCATGAACACAATGTCGGACATGGTTGGTCGATCAAGAGGATCTGGAGCTGTGCAAAGTAACCCAACTTTGACTCCTAGAAGGAATTCTTCCCATTCGGATGATTCAGGGTCCAGCTCAAGAAGACCTGGTTCGAGAAGTTCAGTGATTTGGCCTCTTTGAAGCTGCTTCTTGACCCATTTCACAATGTCTTCATCCTGTGTGAACATGACTGGTCTCTTTCCTGTGAGTAGTTCAAGCAGGACGATGCCAAAGCTGTAGACATCTGATTCTTTGGTGGCTTCCCCTGTTAGAACTGCTTCTGGGGATACATAACCCAATGTGCCAACTGAAGTTGAAGTGGAAGCTTCAGCTGGAGTTGCAAGCGTGAGACGATCCAAGCCGAAATCTGACAAATGTGCTTCAAAATCAGCATCAAATAGAACGTTTTGGGGCTTGACATCTCCATGGACCATGTTGGATGTGTGCAGAAAGGCTAAACCGCGGGCAATGCCAAGAGCAATTAGGTGGCGCATAGGCCAATTGAGTACGTGACCATCTTGGTGGGATGCCTCTTGCAGGAGTGTTGCAAGGTTGCCGTTAGGCATGTAATCATATACCAGGAGCCTTAAGTCAGGTGGCCCTGCATAGTAGCCACGGAGAACTGTTAAGTTCCGGTGCTTCACTTTGCCTAGAAATTCAGCTTCTTTTCTAAACATGTTCTCATCAAGTGATCCATCTGGTAGGCGGCGAACAGAGAGCACCATTCCATCACTGTAACAAGCCTTGAAGACTAACCCATACCGGGTTCTGCTAAGCACATTCTCTTCAGCAAATTGCCTAGTTGCTTCAATTGTTTCTGCTAGTGTGATCTTGTTATTGAACATAACAAGCTTTGGCCCTCCATTATCTGTGCTGCCACGACCTCCACTTGCTCCAGAACTAGCCCTTGCAGGGCTCCGTTTCTTCTCCCCAGCGGCTTCTTTAAGCCTCTTGCGCCATCTCAATAGGCTGAATACATAGAAGCAACAACAGAATGACAAGAGAAAAGCAGCACACACAACCGCCACAATCAAAAGGATCAACCTTTTCCTTCTGTTCTTTTCAGCTATATCCTCACACCTATGCAATGGCTTTCCACATAAGTCTTGATTATCTGCAAACGCAGATGGACTGTTAAATCTTGAACCCAGAGTAACTGGAATCTCTCCTGCTAAGGAGTTCCTTGAGACATTAAAGTAGACCAATCCAGAAAGAAGACTGAGATTAGCAGGAATCTCTCCACTCAAGTTATTAGAAGAAAGATCCAGCATTGTGAGATTTGATAACTTGGACAGAGAATCTGGTATGCTTCCAGAAAGCTGATTAGCATCTAGTAACAAAGTGGTCAATGACAAGCATTTGGAGATTTCGTATGGGATTTCTCCGGTTAAGTTGTTACCATCCAATTCTAGTACGTTTAACTTTGAAAGGCGAGAGAGATCAGCAGGAATGTGACCTGTCAAAGAATTTGATCCAAGCTCAAGAGCTTCAAGCTCAGTGCAGTTTCCAAGCTCTGGTGGGATCACTCCAGTTATGTGATTATTAGACAATGAAAGAACTACTAATGAACGAAGAAAGCCAAAATTTTCCGGTATATGACCAGAAAAAGAATTGGAACTGAGATTTACATAGCGCAAACTCATTAAACTACTAAACCCTTCAGGAACATCCCCGGATAACATATTTTCTTGCAAAGCAATGACTTGCAGATTTGGTAAACCTGAGAGCTCAAATGGCAACTCAGCGGAGAGGTTCTGCTTGCTTAAATCAAGAGTAGTTAGCTTGAACAAATTGCCCAAACTTGCCGGCATCTTCCCTGAAAACACATTAGCACTTAGATTCAAAACCGCAACCCTACTAAGGTTCCCAATACTTGCAGGAATCTCACCGGAAAACTTGTTCCCACTTATGTCCAACGTACTCAAATTGCTCAATCCCATTATCTCCTCTGGCAAGCTTCCACTTAACTTATTATGTCCCAAATTTAAGGTTTCAAGTGCAGTAAGATTCCGAAGACTCCCCGGTACTGAACCTGAAAACAGATTTCCCCCAAGAGAGAGCACTTTCAAACCAGTCATACCACCTAAAAAACCAGGAATTTCACCAGAAAAACGATTTCCTTCAAGATCAAGAACATGCAATGAACCACATTGCTTAATCTCAACAGGAATCACCCCAGTGAAAGAATTATTGGCCATTTTCAGCTCCTCCAATCTAGACAAATTCCCAATCTGAACTGGAACCTCACCTGACAACAAATTCCCAGAAACATCCAACATTGTCAACGTTGTCACACCCGTTAACCACAAGGGAAAACCCCCACCAATCTGATTCCCAGAAAGATCCAAAACTTGTAAAACACTATAACATATCCCCGATGCAGGACCAACAACATTCGTAAACAAATTAAACCCCAACTGAACAATCCGAACGGAAGGCGGATAAGCAGTCACATTACAGAACAAAGAAGCCGGCACTGTTCCTGAGAGATTGTTATGAGAAAGTGAAACAACTTGAAGCTTAGGAAGAGCTCCAATAGCTGCAGGGATAACCCCACCAAGCGCATTGGCCTCAGCACTAAAATGAATAAGTGAACAGCAGTTGGCTAAAGCTGAAGGTAAAGTCCCTTCTAAAAGATTATAATCAAGCCAGAGATACTGAAGCTGCTGAAGCTCACCAAAGCTAGCGGGAATCGCACCGGAAAACTGGTTATACGAAAGATTAATAAGTTGAAGCTGTGATAAATTAGCAATGCTTCTAGGAATCGAACCAGAAAATGAGTTTGAAGAAAGATCAAGATACTTGATATTTTGTGGGAGATCTCCGGAGATTTCGCCGGATAAATGGTTTTGAGCTACATTTAAAATGGTTAAATCAGTGAGATTACTTATCTCGGACGGTAATGTTCCGGATAGCGAGTTGTACTGCAAGAAAACAGCGCGTAGAAGCTTGCATTGGGAGAGAGTGGAAGGAATGGTGCCGTTGAAGGAGTTGGAACGGAGGCTGAGTTTGGTAAGAAACTTAAGGTCAGAGAGACGGTCACTGAGTCGACCACTGAGTTGGAGGTGAGGTAGACGTAGCTCGGTCACTCGGTTGTTGGTACATGCAACTCCATGCCAGTCGCATGGAGCTGCAGGTGTTGATGGATCCCATCCGTTTAAAGCTCCAAGTGGGTCATGGAGATTGAGCTTGAAAGATGTTAATGATTGGATCTCAGCCTGGTTCTTCTCGCCTTGTGACAAGAATGGCAAGCAAAGAAGCAAAGAAAGGAGGAAGCTGAGACCTTTAGCCATTGGTTAACAATATCAAAAGTTTGGTTCTTTCGGCCAAAAAAAATTGAGTCTTTGACTAAAGGGTGTAAAGGTTAATGGAGAGAGCAGAGAGGCGAGCCTCTGTTAGCAGAGGTGCTGGTATTGCCATATGGTTTGTGGCAGAGGGCAGAGAGTGTGCCAGGAAGAGCAGTCAGCAGAGAGACCCACGCAAGGAAAAAAAAAACACAGAGATGATGGTGGTGCTGCTGCAGAGTGCTGAATGCTGATGCTCTCTCTTACTCTCTTACAATGGGGTGTTGGTTTAGGGGGTATACTGTGGGGTGGGTTTGGTTTCCTCTTCCCCAAAACACTTTGAATAAGCACTTTTTGAAACGGCAAGTGGTGGGGTTAGGAAAGGGAGGCTGGGTTGGCTCTTTTTAACCTCATATGATATGATATGGGCAGAATCATTGAGCCCTGTGTGATCTTATCTTTGCTCTGTTGTAATCTTTCATTTTGTTTTTCTCCCTTACTAGTTTTTCATATTTTATTCCTCTCTTTTTGGCTTCAAGATCTATTGACCCATTTGGGAAAACCTAGTTGTATCAAATAGGAAGGTTCATGTTCATGTCCCTGGCTCACTGGCTCTCACTACTGCTGGTGGGTTTAACTGGAAAAAAAGGAAAAATCTCCTTTTCAACATTTCTAGTTCTCCTTTCTAGCTGGCCAGGGGGGTGAGTTCAACTAAGCGTTTTAACTGGATTTGGATTGACTTTTTGCTTTCTGCTTTATCTGTAGCCTCATAATTTTGATTAGTAGGGCTGTGCTGTCAATTGTCAAGTTCTTCAAGATGCCATTAAAGGCTTTTAAGCTCCCCTCCTTTAGTCCAACTAGCTCTTTTTCTCCTTCTCCTTTGACATTTTCCTGTTATCTTTTCTCCAAAATTTCTGATTCTGGTATCACTTTTCAAACCTTACCCTTTCTCTTTTCCCTGTTTGATTCAAAGGTCAAGGATGCTAAAATGGCATATCTAGATTACTGTCACAACATTCCTTTTCCAATTGGATAATGAAGCTAAGTACCCAAAGTGTCCAAGTTATGTGTAATTAAGGGAAAAAAATAAAAGGCAGCAAGCTGTAAGCCCACCAGACAAAAGGCCATCAACATGGTGGGCCACAAGCTCCTTTGGTAGTCCCCACACCAATTGAATGTTGCAAAAGGAGCCCATTAATTGAGACAAAAAAAAAAAGGAAGAAATTGAAATGTGGGCAACAGGAGATCATGGTTTTGGTGGCAAATTTGAATTAACTTTATGGTAGCGGGAGCTGGTTTTAAACGCCTAAATTAGATTGTAAACTTTCCATGTCAAGCAACTTTGTCCCAACTCCTGGAGGTAGAGAAATCATGATGTGCTTTTGCCATGATGACATGTTGAAATCTTAGTAATCCCTGCAGCCTGTTACGTGTAAAATCAATTGATAATACGGGAGGAATTGTAACGAAAGAAAAAAAAGAAATATGTGCTGAGATAGATATTGGCCATGTTCATTCCCCTTTGTGCAATCAAAGTTGACAGGTACACCAGCAAACCTACTGTGGGTTTTACTACTATCTGCTAAAATAAATGACTTGCATTATCGCCATTGAAAAAAAATTTTTCCTGGAGGTACAGCGCCATTGAAGGCTCCTTTGGTATGGTAGCCATTGAAAAGAAAATTGCCCTACAGCGCCATTGAAGGCCTGTAGCCAACTCTACTTAAAAGCTTTTTAAAGCCTAACCCAATAAATTATCAGAGGTGGATCAACGGCCGCAGTTAATGAGATTGCAGATTCCGGCCCATAATTAGAGTTGTTAGCCTATTATTTTCTCATTTGAAAAATTTTCTGTACCAACCCCATGGCCCGGAATCTTCACAGCTACCGGCTGACCCATCAGGCCCGTTTGTTGAACTCGTGCCTGGCTAATATTGGAAAATCATAGTAATTGCTTATTGCATAACCAATGTTTGATTACTACTTTTCCAGGTGACATGAGGATGAATGAGTGTCTCCAGGATCCTGATACCGAATTACACATACATGTTCCAGGGTTTGGAGAAGGAGGCTTTGCCTAATCCGACCAATGAACAATAAAGAAGGTAAAAAGGTTTTGGAAGAGAATTAAATGATACCATAATCTGCTTCCAACTCCAATAAATTCATACATAAAAAATCGAAATACGCACACATGAGAATCTTATTTCAAACTCATACATCTAGCGATTGTTCAACACTTTACAAAAATGTGATAAACTCAAGTAGGGCCGAGCTCACGGTCCTGGATAGATAACTCGATGCATGAACAGTTTTAAAGGAGAGATGATTACAGTGACACATGGTGGTTGTTTAGAGGTTGATAGAAATTGCAGAGGTAATACTGTCATTTCCCTCCTGTTTTCGAGCTCGCTTGTCCATATCCAAAACCAAAACAACAAAGAAAAATATTGTACATGGTCATTTCGAGCCTGAGATGATTTACATACTCTTACCTTAAACTAAAATCAGAAACATAAAATTTCAAAATCAAAATTAATATCTGTAAACAATACAAGATACATGTGTGGACATGAAGTTAAAACTGTGGGGATAACAGGGGCATCTTTTTGGTACGGTACGATAAACACCTATAAGATGGACATTACGCTGCGTTTGAAGCTATAGTGTCTCCTGTGCGTGCCTTGTCCTGGTGTGAAGTTGAGCCCGAACATTTCCTTAAAAGTCTTCTCTGGGTCTACAAAGCCAACCAGCTTAGCCACAATGGCAGCACTCTCAGCAATATGGTTCATGTCTTTAGTGTCAACCCACAAGCTATAAGCCACCTGCAGCCTCCTATGTTTCGTGTGCAACCCGACACCCCATTTAAGGAAGAGGTTCTCTCTTTCTGCTTTGGAGAGTCTCTTGCGCATCCGCTGGCTCAGCATATGCCTTTCACGACGTAGAGCCTTCAAGCTGTTTACAACAGAATTCATGGAGGTAAGTTGGTATGTTGAATTAAAAAGGGTCTCACCGATGTACCAAGAGCTGCTGCCTACTGCCTTGTAGTTAGATACAGTAAGCATATGTACCTTGAAGCAGGGGTAAGTACTCGTCCAGCTTCCACCGTTTGATTACCATGGGCAAATACATTCTGGAGGAAGGACAGCCTCCTATGTTCCACCTCCATGTATATGTAATCTTTTGGATCTCCGGTAAATAGCAGAAAGAAGTAGGTCCTGTGCACCAATGAGACATTGCAGGCATGCCAAAGTTCAATGATCTCTCCTTGAAGCCTCTTAAATTCTAAAGGCCATGCTGAAGGGCTTCCCAAATGATCTGGTATGGGGTCCAAGCCAACGTCTTTAACAGTCTTGACATGTAAAATGGGCTCCGTCACCTGTACCTGTAATGCGTGAAAATTGACAATAAGAATCCACATCAAGAATGCAATTCTAAATGAACTTTCTTAATAAGTACCCTTAAGCATAAAACTTCAGGCTAACAGTTTTGCTGTTAAATATCCTAAGGTCCATTGGCTGATATAAGAAGTAGGAACAAACAAGGACAACAGCACTTGCAGAAATTAGCATCATAGAATGACTGTCCTGCTTTGATCATGTAAGTAACAAGGGTTGATAAAAGAAATCAAAAACTCACCGCACAATCAGCAAGTTGCTTCTCAGACTGAAGATTAGATATTTCTTCTGTTCCTTCAATTGAAGTACAGAAACCAGTATTATTCTGATCATCTGGAGTTGAAACATTCTGTGTGTTAAGCTCAACAGCAGCAGCACTTTTCAAGTAACTTTGCGATCCATTTCTTGATATCTGGCCTTTAAGCTCATAAACAGTAGCACTTGTTGAGGAACTTTGAGATCCATTTCTAGACAACCCCTGGTTCTGAAGATCATACTTCAATACAGAAAGTTTTCTCTGGAAACTCTCTGGTCTTCCAGTGAAATCTTTCTCATTCCCAATTGGAGGTGTGCTCTCATCCTTTTCTACCCCCTCAATCCACTGGGAGGTCAAACCAGTCATTAGACTCGCTTTACAACTTCTACTCCTAGTTAATTTCAAACTTCTACAGCTAGATATTTCTTCTTTCAGCTGCCATAAATATGGTTTTTCAGGAGATGGAATAGCAATTTCTGGATGGTTGCTATTGTTTTTCAACTGGAGTGACCAGGATTCTCGCTTTGATATATCTTCATTGCCAACATCCATCAGTCCTGATATAGCTGTGTTTTCCCTTGGAGATGACATATTATAATTTTGATAAATCTTTGGGCTAGACTCTGAGAAATTTGAGTCTGAATATCTATTCATACTTGACCTTCCTGAGTCAATGCAACGAACTTCCTTGCAAAGTGCCTCTGAATTTTCATAAGCATGTTCTCCATTCTCCTCCTGGCATAGATTATTCCCAACAAAACTAGGAATTTTAGGTGACAGCTGAGGAGAGGAACTGGGATGCTGAATATTCATTTTGAAGTCGGGAAGCTGGAGGAAGCTCTCTTCAGAACTGCAGCTTTGTCTATCTGATGGGGTGAAGGATCTAACACCAACAGCCAAAACAGGTGTCTCGGTGATTGAATGTTCAAAGTCCCATGAATTCCGCACTCGCAGTTTAGGGTACTGATGATCTGAATCTGCCTGGTGAAGGAGGAGACGTAGGAATTAAACTTTGGATGGTGAAGTGAACTTAAAGAGGTATCAAATGCTCTAATAATCTACACATACCCAGATTTTCACTGGTCTTTCATCCACAGGGCTTTCATCGTTAACTACTTGTCGCAGATCCTCAACCTCAGACTGAGCAAGGTCTCTTTGCTGAGTAAGTAATACTACCTCTTTCTTAAGCTGCATGAAGCATGTAGGAAATGTAAAATAATAATTCATGGATTCAGCCAAAGACTTAAACATATTTTATCTGAATTTTTGCAAGAAGGATCCATTCAAAGAATGGTAGTTAACAACTATTTTTGTTGGAAATATCCACCAGCCAGCTCTTAAATGATACAATGGGAAATGCAAGTGTGAGGCGCATATTTCCTCTTCAATTATCATATCTCTGAATTATTTAACACCAATTACAGGGACGTTAAGAATAATAAAAAATTTTGAGACATTACACAGCAATTCAATCAGATAAATCTAATTATTAGAAACAGACTAGAGCTCAAGGTTATTCTAGTCTCAATGTTAATATAGATAATATGATGTGCGAAAGCAATAATGCCCCGATAGGTAATGTATTGCAGGCCAATAGCAGAAAATGTTTGATATTATTGAAAGGATAATGCAAAATAAAATCAGGCTTTATAATTTAAGGTAAAACTAAGATGCACCATGGGCAGCCAGGCAGCACAATAAAGTAATAACCAAGTAAATAGGCTGTTATGACTAGTATCATTCACAATGATAATATGCAAAACTTTTGCTGAGGCATTAAATGTCAAAATATAATTAATATAGAAATTCATTTTGGCATCAAGAGGAAAATTGTAAATGTAGTTATGAATGACAGAAAGCAATTATGATTGTGGATGGCGGTATATATACCTCATGTGAATATCATAATTGGTGTATACCTTCATTTCTTGAGTAAACATAAGATATTGCAAGCATAGGGTACTTATATTACTTATGAGTTTGAAGCATTTATTCACTATCCTTATTTCATCACCTTTTCAATCTCAAGGTCTTTCTCTCTCAGCAATGCGGCTAAATCAGATGAAACAGACATTGTTCCTGCACTTCTCAACTCGTTCTCTAATCTAGCCAATTCTCTTTGCAATTGCTTCACTAATGCTTTATCAGACATGACCACATTGACTTGCGCATTGGTAGTCACTTCTTTAGCACAACATGCAAACAAGAGGGTGTTTCTTGATTGTTCAACATGGGTTCGTGCTGGACTCATTGTACAAATGATAGCAGTTCTAGCATTGCCTCCTATGGAAGACTGAAGTATACGCGTCAGCTTTGAATCTCTGAAAGGAATGTGTCCACTTCTTCCCTTGCTGCAGCCAAATGCAAATTTAGAACAATATATGGTAATTACAACGACTTGCTTTGTGCTTGAGGTTCAATAATATAAGCACTAGGGGAAGTTTAACACAGAGGAAAGGTAAATCAGAATCAGAGTCCTAAAGAACAGGCACATGCACGCAGAGGGAAAAAGAAAAAGAAGGCACATGGTGACTATTTGTAAGTCGTACAACACTAGATGCTATTTTTGGCTCAATAATGTGGAAATTGATCAGTTACGCCAACCTGATAAGCTTGATCAGGTCTAATCAAAACTGAAGGACAGGAAATCAATGAGATTTACTGGTTTTCAAGAAAAAAGGATTCTCAAAGTGCTACGAACATTGAAAAGAAAAAAAACAAACTAATAAAAAGCGAACCTCAGCTTACGGATAACAGTTCCTAGTGTTAATAAACTGCGATTTATATGGCAACCTTCTTTCAACCTTGCCCCAGCTGATAATGTCTGAGATGCACGCTCACTTCCTGCCAGATCAACAAAATTCTAGACAAAGCAGAATGAAGATGTCAGTTGCTTTTTCAATATCTGCTGATCAATCAAATCTTTGACAGAAAAAATATATAGTGTTTCATACCACAGTGGCTGCAAGGGTGCTTGATTTGTCATTGCCGAAAAATTCACGTGCAGAACTTTCTATTGTCTGTGGGTGGTACATAGGAACATGATATCAAAATAAATAAATATAATAATGTTGTCAAATTAACAATACCTAAAAGTTAATGAAACAAAAAGCATACCAGTCTCAAAATTTGATGGGATCTAGAGCTTGTCTCATTCAGAGAAGTCTCTCCTATTTGTCTTTGAGCTGCCAATGTGGACCAAGACATGCTTAAATATGCAGTCATGAGCTAGTGAAAGGAAGACCAGTTGAGATAATCCTCACCTTCACACACAGATAGAAGCACCTTAAAATGATTCCAGTCCTGCAGAGTTTCTTCTGTGAGTCTCTCAACAACTGTCCCTCTCTATTAAAATAGTTGCCTGTTAGTGAGATAGTCCATAAGATAACCAGTTCCTCATAAACAAAGGATGTAACTCACTTCTGGATCATCTAGAAGCCTAAGGGGAGTGCTGTCTGCACTGAGGAGGTCCCTGACAGATTCATTGTAAATCTCCATAGCAGAAAACTTCAGGATAAACTCTCTTTCCTTGTGCTACAGAAAAGAAATTTTTTTTCTTTGTCAAAGAAGGAAATACAACAGAAAAGCAAAACCACAAGTGAGCGACAAAAACTGTTGTGTCTTCATTACCCTCTGTATGTAGTCATATATATCTGCCATGGCATACTCAGTAATTCCAATCATCGTATATGTCTTTCCGCTGCTTGTTTGTCCATAAGCAAAAACACTTGCTGAAAGAATGGAGTATGCAAAAGAGGAGATCAGAGAAGTTATAGGTGGAATTACAAAAGAGCCTTATAGGGAGTATGCAAAAAGAAAGGAAAAAGATGCACTCACAGTTTATACCACTGACAACTGAAAGAGCAACTTCCTTGGCTCCTGCTTCATACACTTGCCTATTGGGGCAATCAGAGCTAAAAACTCTGTCTAAAATCAGGAAGCATTCCCAGGAATTGAAAAGAAAAACGAATTAGAAGACTATGAGAAACTATTGATATCAACTCCATAGATGATAAAATGCTACAACAAATACTGTCTCTACAACGAATTTTCCTCACAAGAACCAAGGTGCCTTGGTAATAACAAACACTGTTTCACCTTATTATTCATTTATAAGCAAGTGGAGCAACATTACAGTGGAAAACATATTGCCCGGTACCTAAAAGTGGGGATAAAATCATCATGGTAGTTAGTGACAAAATAGATATCATGAAGGAATTCCTAACTCCTGCTAAGGAAACCAAATTGAGGAAAATGTTCCTTTTTTTCCACTTCTGTAGCAAACTTTTCTATCATAGAGCAGCTGAGACACTGACATTAAACATAATTAACAGAAAAGTGCAGTATTTTTGCATCAATGCAAGCGGCTTCATCAGCTATTTCCCGAAATTGAGAGACTTTTCGAGACTTATTTTCCCAAAGGTAAGGGTAGACTGAGAAAAGCAATTACTTAAACTAAAATCTAAACCCTTACCAAATGTATAAGCAGTTGGGTACATGGATCTCTCAGAAACCGAAAGGCTGTTCCTGTATATGATGGTGTTATCACTGATGCATTCCCAGTCTGATACATCACGCCTAGCAATTTCCCTCTCATTGAGAGGGCGCAAACGAACTGAAACAAAAATTCTCTCCTCACGGCCTGTTGGCCCTTGCATTTGCTCGTCTCCACCATCCACCCCCATTTTTCAGCTTCCTTCTCCCAAAGATGCTAGCAATAATACCATGAATGGATAATTCAATACAATGAGACTAACATCAACGATATTTGCCTCATTCCTTCAGCTCCCTACCACTTGTTCTTGTCTATTCAATCTGGCGCATCACAATTCAAATGGTTTGACAGTGGAAGTTCTGTTGGGTTCCTGTAAAACATAAGGACCACCCAACTTTTAGGCAGCTGCAATCATTGTCTGCAATCAACAAACTAATCATGGGTTAGTGCTAAATTCACCCAAAAATTTTGTTCAGCAACTTGTCTCAACCCAGAAACCAAACCGCCCCAGTTTTCTTATATGCCTTCTTTATTCAAAAATGTCAATGTAAACACAAACTCATATCTTTATCATTGGCTACAATAATTCTTTAAGTCAACAAACATACGGGCAGTTTACTTAATGTGATTTTTAATTAAACAAAAATTTGGACTTTTCTAAGATGGTCCCCAATTACAGACTGTCAAAGTCAGATTCTCTTGTTGCACCATTTAAATACAGAAAATATTTGGACTAATTTAAAAAGAAAAACAAACAAGAAAGAAGTTGTAAATAAAGATAAATTTGAGGAAATTAGCAGTTTTTTACCCTGGTATTAGAATTTTAAATCACATTGGTTGATTTTTTTCAAGGAATGTTGGATCTTTCTCCCAGATTTGGATGTGGAACTTTGGCAAACATCACCATCTGTTTTCTCTTCTTCTATCCGCCTGTTCTGGTTTTGTCTATATTTAGCCCTGTAAGAAACAACAAAATCCAAGAATAACTTAAGCCCAAATTCCAAATATAGAGCACAAGAAACAAAATTGAATATCCTTTCTGCAGAAAAAAGAATTACAGCAGAAGAATCCCAAACCCATTTGAGCCAAATTTTACCACAATCATTCCATCACCACCCAACTTCAAATTCTTCAGCTTTCAAACCTCAAACTTGGACTTCCCACCAGGCTGCATTTACATGCACATGAAAGTACAAATTTTAGAACAGCATTTTTACCATAAAAATACATTCAAGGAACCAGAGAGTAAAAGAGAAGAAAAACCTGTGATCTTAAGTTCTCTAGTGGAGGAGGAAAAGTTGGGGTCTTTTAATCAAAATGAGTTCTGGAGACATATTGAAGTGGTTATGGCGTCTACTTCCCTGTTTGATTTGTTAGTTGATTTGGAAGCTGCTCTTGAAGTGCTAACATAATTAGCCTTTGAATTAACACTACCGCGGCTGACAAGAAATAAAGAAATGAGATTACAGTTTTGGCCATAAAAAGCTGTACCTAATTTGCTTGGCAACCAAGCCTCATTGGTTATTGCATTAAATTATTGCTCAAGAGTTCCAGATAAAACTAGCTTTTCTAAATCAGAAAAAAGTGAATCTAAACTAGATTTCCATCTTTAGGTAGGTGCTAAAATATATGATTAATGAAGCCTGATGGGTTCTAATTTGGCATTTGAATCATTCATGGCTGAGATTTCTTTTTCCTATATTCAGTTCACTTCCATAAAAAGTTTTTTACATGCATGGCAGTTAAACTGCAAAACATCCTGTTGAATTTTAGTCATCTTTACGGGTTTGAGATCATTTTCAATGATTTTTTTTTTGAATTTATCAGTCCTGTTTACGTGCAAAATGTACTTGTAAATCTTAGAGTTCACATTTGTTGGATGATAATTATAAATACATACAGAATAATCTGTCTCAAAAAATCAGAACAAAAAATGATTTTGCATGTCAAGACTCAAGAAACAAGAAACCATGACCATAAATTACAAATCCAATTCCAAACTAATGACACACTTTTCATGATGATTTCACCTTGTCAATTACCATAAAATTACAGTTCAGATAGAGAATTATATGTTTAAATTTTTTGCAGTGTCCTCTTCTCTGCAGACTTTGCAGTCTTCTACTGTTTTTACATGTCCTTGAATTTTCTTTCTTCCAAAACTGAGGCGAACAAAAGCTGCAAAAGGCAGAAAGCATGGGGACCCTTTTTTTGACCAAAGCCCAAAGATTAATAATTGCAACACCCCATGTGGTGAGAAAAGCAATTGCTTGACATGTTCTTCCTTCAAAGATGAATGGAGGCCCATGCATGTGTATGAAAAAATTTGTTGGCAAAGAACCTTAAATTTTGTCTACCAAAACATAAGATTTGTGCACTTAAAATATTAGATTGCATGCATGTGCTCCTCCCAAACAATCCCTTCTGTTATCTGTTTTTCTCAGTAAAGTGGAAAATGATTTTCTTGGGGACAAAAGTAGAGCATTCATTTCTTTCTTTTCTGGTTTTTCTTTTTGCTTTTCTAGCACATGGTCAATATTATTGAATTAGGTATAAATATCTATTTTTTGATTTTTTGTTTTCATTATATCCTCTTCATTGAAATGCAATTTGACCCACCAAAGAAAACAAGAGAAGAACGTTGTTTAAACATCTGGCCAGAATGTTCCACAAGGCAAAGGGCTTGAGCCAATGGGAATAAGGGGATTTACTGCAGAAAGATATATCTGAGTCTCCATTAATGGTGGAGTTCAATATTCAATGGATGTATCCCTACTTAGGCTTTGCTTATTTCTTAATAACTTCCTGTCATTAAAAGACCATTCAAAACCCAAAAAAAATAATGAAAGGAGTGTCGGTTTGTCATGTTCTTCTCATTATTTTACGGAGAAGAAAACATGCCTCACCTTTCAATGCATCTCTCTTAGCATTCAGAATTTTATCTTTTTCATGGAACTTATGTAGAACAGAAGAACAGATATCCCTTTTCACAACTTTTAGTTAGTATGATTTATATTCGAAATCAGACAAGAAGATGAACCAACCAAAATATTGGTTAAAAGTTATTTGTAAATATGTAACCAAACCAATATGACTTTGTAGGTTAAATAATGAAGTGAAATAGTGGCCAAAACATATAATTAGATGAATTTCTGCCAAATTCCTGTTAAATGCAATGCAAACTTCAAAACCGCTAACCCCATTGTCAAGATGGCAAGTTTTGACATCCATGCTTGATTGGAAAGGGTCTTTGAACATCTTGTACTGTGAAAACATTGTAACAACCATAAGGAAGTTGACAGCAATATTTTCTCAATAATTGGGGTCACCTGTATGATTTTCTCTTCACGAAGATGGCCATGCAGGAAAGCCCAAAATGATAACTGATTTGCACTGTTTAATTTGTGCGAGACTTGCATCTGAATTATAAATGGGGTCTTCAAGCTAAGCATATGCTCCTGCTTCCCTGGATGCAATCTATTGTTTTTGGTCGTGTCTCAGCTCGGTTTTGTTTTTAGTTTGTCATTGGTTGTATTTCCTTTTGTTCCTTTGTTTTGGCGTAGCAATCAAAGTAAAATACATGAAAGAAGTACAAAAAAAAAAAAAACACATTAAATGGAAGATGTAGAACTTACTCGATCAAGTGGGGTTTATTTGGTTCAAAGATCGGAACATGTCAAATCTGTTTTGCTTTCATAACAGCCCAACAAGGCCTGAAAATGAAGAACAGTTGCTCCTAATGAACTTAGCTTGATTATCTTCTAAATTATGAAGATTTCTTTATATATATACTTCATTTATCTTTATACAATTCCCTATTCAAAATACAAGATTTTTCATTTTGAGGGGGTCTTAAGAAATTCAATGCATACATATCAAGTGAGCCCCATGGCCTGTTTGATTGCAGGAAACTGGACAAACAATAGGATGGGCAATGCAGCCTTGATTTATAGGGCAATTTCAATTAAGTTCGTGGTGCATACTAAACCCCATGTGAGATTTGGGACCCAATCACAGTCATTGTCCATGAGAATAGTACTTCATAACTCCGATTTTATTATCTCCTTAACTCTAATAAGGTACTTCTTCTGTGGTTTTAAATATAACTTCATTTATAATCACAAACTTCTCCAAAAATGAATTAATTATTAAATTAATAGTAATGTCTTCTTCTTCTAATCGTAATTAAAAATAGTATAATAACGTAATATTAATGAATAACAACATTTCTTTGAAAACGAAAGATTCGAGTTTTCATTTAAATCCCATGTAATACAAAGAGAAAACATCATGTTTAGTAGTTTGATGGTGATGTGAGTTAGGTACATGGAATAGGGTTGTCCTGAAGCAGACATGCAGATGAGTTTATATGGTTATGTAGGTAATTGGTAATTAATAAAACCATGTAAGCTACAAATCATTGCAATTAGTGGAACAGGTTAGCTGTAATGTTTTCAACTTGACTATGAGTCTATATGACAGGTTGGTGTAATTTGTTTGCATAAGCAAAAACAATAATTTAAGTGAAGCTGCTCCAAATTACTCAAACTGCACATCAGACATCAGTCACCCCCACTGCAAGCATCTTTTGATTATGAAACTTTTTCTAAAGTTTTGTTTTGTCTTTAACCACACATTCATGATAATTTTTTTAATAAAAAAGTTCTATCTTGATTTGATTTTTTTTTTTAATAATTTTACGTCACATGTTTAATTTTATGATATCAATAAAAATTTTTATCTTTCAAACCTAAACTCTTAATCTTTGTAATAAAAATAAATAATTTAATGATAAAAATGACGTTAATATATAGAGTCTATTAGACATAAAATTATGAAAAATATGACAGATTTTTTTCACCCAAACAGTAGTTATTACCTAAAAAAATAAAAAAGACCATCATGGGCTGGACAGTTAAGGCCTGTGAAAGTGTCCTGCTGAGTTGTTTACCCTGCTTTGGACTTGAAACTTGGTCCATGATTTCTATCTGGAGACGCAGAAGAAGCCCAAGGCAACATGTGTTGTCTAGAACCAGAAATACCCAAGCTCGGAGACAAGACTTGCAGGCCCACTTCAAATATCTGCTCATGGATAACACCACCTTTGCGCTTTGTCCCCTGGATGTTTTCCACTTTCCTAAATCTTGGTTCATGCTCCTGACAGAACCATGGATGCTGATGTTGTTGTGAATGGAGTGGAGTTCCAAGGATTTTACGGCTTCTCTTATGGCCGTCGTCATCGTCCCCCACTCACGCGTTTGTGACTGTATTGACAGCTTAGGATACGGATAAGCTTTCCTGCCAAGCTGTTTTTTCTGTTGCACTAGCAAACTCCCTAGTTGCATAGAAAATCCAAGATTTGTACCAAACATGAAAGAAGCAAGAAAACCCAATATCATGTTAGTAGTTTATGGTTAAATGATCCATTTGTTTACTGGAAATGAAGACTCTTACTGATCAGACTAGTTTCTACTAGAATCTTGAACACATCAAAACATGTTAAATTGATAAATGTCAACACCGACGTCCAGGAAAAATCCACAACGGCCAAAATCGTAACCAGGAAAGAAAGAGATTAGAAGGGGCTCAGGGCCAAAATAACCCAGACTTTGCTTGTGACTTGCTGACGATTGCCAGAAATTAGTATTGTACGAGCAATTTGTATTAGCAGTAACCATGTGATGCAATGCACGCAATGATTCATGGAAGGGGTCTGTCAATCCTTCTCCGTCCTTGATCTGGAGTGGAAACATCGGAGAAGGAAATCTGATAATGTCATGTTGTAAGACGGAAACATCCAAGAAGTTTCTCACTTTTTTGGAACTTTCTACTTCCCTGTCTTTAGGATACCTCGAAGGGCTAAAAAGACTCTGCTCTTCCCTCCATGTTTGTTTGCTTATAGCCTTCAAAATCACCAATTTTGGTTAGCAAATAAGCCATAAATGGAATAGATTTGTCTCTGATCTTAGCTACTTATTTTAGCAGCATGTATCTTCACATTAACACTTTAGGTAAACCTGACAGCTCTCTGTTTTTCCTTGTACCTTGATGTCCACCTATCCCCATGGGAAGGATCAGTGCAGAAAAAGAATGCGTGCTGAAGCAGTAACTAATTGGAATCCACATATTCATGCGAATTATGAAAATATCTCCGAAAGCAAAAAGTATAAGATTTGATTTGAAATGAAAAAAACATTTTAAAATTCAAGCCAACTCTGTTGTTTTCAAATGTTCATGTCTATGTTTGCTTTTCAGGCTGATAGTTGTCAGAAGTAAATGCTCTATAGCACAGCATGTTCTGTACTGATGGAAATGGCAACAGGAACAGGGGTGAAGGACCCTCTGATGCATGTCTAATGGCATCTTGTCTGTCTAAATCAAAGCCATAGAACCCCAAGAAAACAGATAATGTTGGTTTTTTTTTTTCTAAATGGAATCCAAATGCAATCTCGGGAGCCTTTTAATATAATTATAAATACCCTTTTTTTTTTTATAATTCAGATGATAATGAGAGTTTAAATTGGAATATAGATTAGAATAATTGATAAAAGTTATAATCCTTCAACAACTTTGAGTTTGACTTAAATAATAAGTTTGGTGAAATTTTAATAAAAATCTTTAGTTATATGACATAATTCTATAAAATCAATAGACACCTTTAAAGCGTAGTTGGTGTTTTTTTTTTTTTTTATAATTTTATATCATGTTTTCAATTTTATACTCTAAATGAAAAACCCAAATTCTTAATGTAAGATAAAGGTATTTAAAATCATAAAATTTTTAAGCAAAGAAGTTATATGGTTATATTAATATTTTTAACCCAAAAATGAAAATTAAAAGTGATGTCCAATAATAGGTAACCAGACAATTTCTCTAATGGCTATGCGTGTGATTGGGAATAAGAGAATTTGCTAGGAAAGTTCCTCACAATTAGTTGAATATTTGAATTTAGGATTGAGATGGTTCCCCAAATATTGCTTTATAAAAGGACCACTAGGCAGTAACCTTGTCATGCAGGGTGCAAACGAGTGAGGAAGTAGAGAAAAAAGGAAGAAGCAAAAGTGTTAAGGAAGGAGTGTGAAAACATGATGGAGATCGAGGAAGTAAACAACTGCGAGGCACTGCCACTTCTCTCATTGAATCATGTCTCGTTGTTGTGTAGATCAGTTTGGGATTCCGTGCGGTTCTATGAAGAAGTCTTGGGCTTTGTTCTCATCAAACGCCCCTCTTCTTTCAAGTTTAATGGAGCTTGGTAAGCTTAGTGGTCTAGCTAGCCTTCATTCTCTTTTCAATGAAACAGGAGATTTTCGCCTTTTGTTTGCAGTAAGATGTTAAAATGACCGGTCTACCTGATCTTGTGCAGGTTATATAACTATGGCATTGGGATACACTTAATCGAGAATCCAGCGATTGATGATTTTGACACCATTGTTGAACCACGGCCAATTAATCCCAAGGACAATCACATATCCTTCCAGGTATAATATATGAATTCAAACTGAATCTTTTCGGAAACCCAACCTGCAGATTTGATTTACAGTAGCAGCTAGCTTAGTAGGGAGTTGATACGATGATGATTGTGACAAGTTTTTCTTGAAATGGTTTGTGATGACAGTGCACAGATGTTGGCCTTGTCAAGAGGAGGCTGCAAGAGATGGGAATGAAGTATGTCACAGCTGTGGTTGAAGATGATGGGAATAGGGTTGATCAGGTGTTCTTCCATGACCCAGATGGGTACATGATTGAGCTCTGCAACTGTGAGAACATCCCCATCCTCCCTCTCTCCTCCTGCTCATTCAAGCCAAGGCTAAGCAGTTTCAAGAAGGCTGCACCAGCTAATTGTGGATTCATGGAAAATGTGATGATGGAGAGCTTGAGCATGGACATGTTGAACATCTCATTTTGAATTGCACAAAAAGAAAACAATGTGAACAACTTCACTTTTATTTTCTGCTATTCTATGCTTGCAATTGTTTTACAGGTCTTATATGGTCTGGTGTCTTGGTTCTTCTGAAGAAATTGTATTGGTTTTTGTATTTAATAAGTTTGTTGAGAATTAAGTTGTAATCCCTATGTAATATATACACCCTTTAAGCCTAGATGAGGCCTCTGATTGTATCAAAATTGGAAATATGGCCTCTGATAGATCAAAAGGATGAAAGAAATGATTCTGTAAAAAACTAAGGCAAGAGTTTGCCATGTTCTGCCTTGGCAGGGCCAGCTGCCACTGTTATCTGTGAAATGTCAAATTTGCAGCAGCTGCTGCTTTTTTGTTATAAAACAATTTTCATTCTATGACAAAATATTTGCTTTGTTGCTGTCACGGTCCATATCTCATTAGATTCATGGTTTTATCTCCTAAAAATCACCTTGCAAATTAAAAATAAAGTGAATTCTTAAATATCTAGTTTCATTTTAATACACAAATGATGTAGGATTCGCGATTCTTCTGATTCATGCTTTCTTACCACTACAACCATTCCATCAGATTTCCAACTCAATTTTCAAATTTGATTTCGTCAGCTATTCATTTTGTGGCAGGGCAAAATTGTGGACAGCACCAATCAAAAGGAAGGTGGGAGGAAAAATGGACACCACAGAATCACAGAAACAAATATCTTCCAACTGAAATGTGCAATTCAGGTTTCTCCAAATTCACTTCATTTTGATTCAATGAAGTCAATTATTACATCAACAAAAAAATCTATTTCACTCTGTTTGATCATGTTGATTTTTGTAGAGGAAATTTCTTCTCAAGGTGAAGGCTTATCAAATTCACCATTACCCTCTGCTAACCATCCCAGAGATGAATAGCAGTCAGCTGATATAGTTTATCAGATGGATAATTGCTGCAAATATTCTTGTGAATATCATCAAAACTTTGTTAGATTTATGATGGTTCAATCGAAGACAAGACCAGTGAATCCAGGCAAATATAATACTCAGTTATGATTTTGTCTCATTTTCATATAATTAAATCTTAAAATTTTATACACAATCCGTTAAAACGATACAAAAACAATATTTAAGTATGATACAACAATACGAAATATCTCAGTCTAACTATGATCTTAAAAAAAAAATTTTATTTTTGCAAGCTGTCTATCCTCCAAGCCAACAAGCATAAGATTACATTAGCCCCATCTGATCTCATAAATAATAGTACTATATGTAGTGGTATACTGATTGAACTGGCCATTCCTTGGCCATCGTCCATTTGTTGTGGTGAGATGTGCTTGCTTCCTCAATGAAGCAAAGGGTTTTATTTTGGATTTTCATTGTTGGTTTTTTCTTTTCTATGTGGATATGCATGAAAGAACACCATTAATTAAAGAACCCCAATGCTAAAGTTTATTTGATAAATGTTCAAAGAATACATTGTATTCACTACTTGAAGCCAGGTGAACTAAGATCAAATGTGAAAGAATTACAGCTCCTTTTTTACTAATCAAAGACATGAGAGAATCATACTATCTGTCTTGTTTGAATAAATTAATAATAAATTGTCCATCAACCACCAACTCTGACAACATTTAACCATAAATTATAGAGAAAAAGTAGAAAAAAGAAAAGAATCTCAATTGTTAAGACATTAAATTTAAATAAGAGAATTATTGGTGTTCCAAATGATGATTTCTGCCACCTGCAACCTTTTTTTTTTTTTGATTTTTCATTTATTACTTGTTGAACCTCATCCATGACCAATCAATCATGGCAAGGAGACGGTATAAGTATTCAACAAGTTCAGGAAACTATTTTGTTTTCGAATATAAGTAATATGCATGCAGTGTTAGTCAGCTTTCTAGTAGGTACTAAATTGAACACTCCCTGTGTAGGTGAAGACAAATCAAAACTTGTGAACTTGTCTTACTGGAAGGTGTTCAAAGTTTGAACAACTTCAAACTAGAAGTTAGTTGTAGAGAAATTTTGATTTGGGTACAACAAGAAAAAAGAACAGGGAGGTTGGGTACAACAATCATGGAAACAAGATATGCCTCCTGTATCAGGTATCAGGCTATCAGCAACTTTAATCACGAGGGGGAGTAAACTGTGGAACCAAATTGGTACAGATTACTCTCAGAGAGAGAGACAGAGGGAGAGGGAGAGAGAGAAAGGTAAGATGCTTTGTGGATGGCTAGGCTTCCAGAAGCAGCAAAAAGAAAGCTAGGAAAGAAACGAAACCAAAGTTAACTGGAAAGTGGGAAGGGTTGGGGAAGAAAGCTGGGTCCCAAAGCAGATATGTGACTGGTGGGCAAGATTAAAGCAAGAGACGTTCTCAACCCCACAATTGCCAAAAGCCAAGACTCTCTTTGGAAAAACTTGTGGTGTCAATCAAGCGAGCAAATACCAAATGAACCAAACCAAAAAGTCGGCCAAACAAAACACACCTCCACTCACCACTCTCCAGCTCTCTCTCTCTCTCATTCATTTGTTATGTCTTTGTTGCCTGCTTATTAAATCCCCCACATTTTCCCCACCCTTCTCTAATCTCTTCTAACATCCAAGAAAAAAAAATCTTTTTTTTCTCCCCTATCACCAATCCTAGTCCTTCCCATCATCATCATTATCACCAACTAACCTCAACAACAACAACAACAACAGCTGCCTCTGCTTATCATTTCATTTGATTATAGAAACAAGTTGTGTTCGTTTGTTTTTTAGTTGGGTTGTTGGGTTCTTTCTTTTTTTTTTTTGGTTTCTGGGACGTTTTGTTATGTGAAAGGAAGATGGATATCTTTGTTGGTTGATTGGGAGAGGATGAGAGTGAGAGAGAATTATGCGTACCCTTTGTGACTCTTGTGAAAGTGCTGCTGCTATTGTCTTCTGTGCTGCCGATGAGGCTGCTCTTTGCCGCGCCTGTGATGAAAAGGTTTGTTAGTTCTTTCTTTCATTCTTTTTGCCTTCTTTCTTGAATTGATTCTTGTTTTTCTTCTTGTAACTATCTTGGGGTGTTTCTTTTAGCTGTTAACTGGAGTCCATGTGGGATTATTGTGGCCTATTCTTCTTCTTTGTAGGAGGCAGGATTTTTCTCATAGTTGCTTGCTAGTCCAATTGTTTCTAACTATTAACTGCTTGATGTTTGGTTTTTTTTTTTTATTAACCCCAATTTAAGGCCCCTCTTTTCTTCTTGAAGATTGAATCTTTTTCCTTATGCGGTTTCTTCTGTACCACGGCTAGCATAAGCAATTGTTCAGATTGATCTTTCTCTAAATTCTTGCCTGCAATTCTAAAATTTGATGAATAGTCTTAGTCTAACGAATACTTTGAGTCTTTTCTTCATGTAGAAGAGTAAAAGATTGTGTTTTTATGACAAATAGATTGGTATAATTTATTTAATTTCTTGTCAAACACTTCCTTTGCATGTGTTCTTCAAACTTGTTTAGAAGTGGAATTAGAATTCTTTTATTGTTCTAAGTTGTCCTGGGAAATCGAAGCTTTGCTTTGAACTATTGATCGGTCTGGCAGGTCCACATGTGCAATAAGCTTGCTAGCCGGCATGTCCGGGTCGGGCTGGCAAATCCCAGTGATGTTCCTCTCTGTGACATATGTGAAAATGCACCTGGTATGCAGGTGTCTTTTGCTTTTCCTTTAATTATTGACCTGCTGCTTTATCAGGTTTTATAGAAGTTTGTTCAACTTATGTTCATGCCTTGAAATGTCCATGTAGCTTTCTTTTACTGCGAGATAGATGGAAGTTCCCTTTGTTTGCAATGTGATATGATTGTACATGTTGGAGGTAAAAGAACTCATGCAAGATATCTTCTATTTAGACAGAGAGTAGAGGTTTGTCACTTATCTTTGAAGACAATTGCATCATTTGTTCCTCCTGGAGTTTAAATATGCCCTTGGAATTTTATTGCTTCGGTTTTAATGCAGTTTCCAGGGGATAAACCTGGTAATGTTGAGGACCCAGCTTCACAACCAGTGGATCCTGGTGAGACCAGAAGAGGCCAAAATCAGCCAGCTAAACCAACAGTGGGAGAGAACCAACAAAATCACAAGGTCTCTTCTGTTCAATTGGTAGATGCTAATGCTGATGGTCATGTCAAAATGGATACTAAAATGATAGATTTGAATATGAAGCCTCATCGAATACATGGTCAAGCCTCAAACAATCAGGTTAGATCAATGTTTACTATTAATATACCTATATAC
The DNA here is from genome assembly GCF_000208745.1 of Theobroma cacao. Lineage (NCBI taxonomy): Eukaryota > Viridiplantae > Streptophyta > Magnoliopsida > Malvales > Malvaceae > Theobroma > Theobroma cacao. The sequence continues at coordinate 996,713 of NC_030850.1, forward strand.
CAAACTTCTTCCGTTCTTTTCTCAGCATTTGAAACACGTGATCTTGTTCTTTCAACAGATGTTGGTGTAATATCTATATTAACTCATTATGGGCTGAGATTGAGAAGCTGTCTTGTTTGGAAGCCCTCAAAATTTCATTCATGTGCAATAGGCATGCCTTTTGTTTCGATGCATGAAAAGACATAAACCTATATATCAGGATTATATGACCTTTCAAATAAGATTGTAGTATCAAACCGAGAAGATATTAAGGAAACTTGAAATTTTCACAAACATTTCTGTCTTTGATTTACAAGTTGAACTGCGAGATTAAACTCAGGAACAGTACATTCCTGAAGTTCATAATGCGATACCGACAGCTTTGTTCTGAACTCAATACAATCATTGCATTTCTGCTTGCACATGTAGGTCCGCCTACACTGCACGATCATTCAGGAATAAAACTATACATCTCATATTGTTTTCATAAGCTTGCAAAATCGACACCTGATGCCTGTTTCTCTGTCTGAAGGAACAATAATTCGCTGTTGTAAAACAGCAGAGATGATGAGTATGAGTAGGAGACCTGGTTCCTAGTTGGTTAAATTTCATATGGAAGCCAGAAGCCTGGAGGCCCTCGGTTTTACTTTACATCAACTGCTCCATAGCTGGTCAGCCTATCCTCTCCATGGCGTCCCCTTCAACTGGCCTAGTTTGTTTAGAATAGATTCTCAGAACAGCTTTCATAGTTCATACTGCAAAGCAAAAGAATGTAATCCACTGCAAAAGGATTCATGCAGCAATCTTGTCATTTTTTTGTTAAGTTTTGCTTGCGAATGTTGTAAACACCGGCATTGGGGAGTCTGTGGTTGATGCTTGAGATTCCATGCTTGAAGAGTTATGCCTTGGTAATCATCCAACATGATCATTTCTGGTGTTTTTGTCTTGAAAAGATAATCATAAAGGGTAATCATTTAGTATGCATTTGAGCATTTAGTTCATTAAATGATACATGATCTCAATTTAAAAAGAATATGTTCGAATTCCTCTTCTTTCAATTTAAACAAAAAAAAAAAAGCACTCAATATTTTTGGTGGATGATTGATTGATAACATGCCTTAAAGCTTTTCATTGTTGATCAATGTCATCAGGGTCGATAATAATTGGATGAATTAAGTTGTGAATATGGTCTTTATCTAGTTCATTTTAATTGATTTTTTTATTATTTTGAGTCTATTGTTTCGATTTCAATAATTAATTGATCAAGAAGGATAATGTATTCAATTATTTTAGTGATTTTAATATTTAAAATTTAGAATTGAATCAATAAAAAATTGACCATTAACAATATATTTTTAAAAATATATTATATATTATTTATATTTTACAATATATCTAAAAAATATGTGAAAAATATATTATATAAAAATATTATTATTAATAATTAAAATATATCTCAAAAGATCTCCATTCCAATCAAAATAATCAACCTAATTAATTGAGATAAATCAATTTCAGTTATTTTTTATTTTTAATTATTATTTTTAAAATTTAATTAATTTTATTATTAAAATTTTAAAAATAAAATCAATCGAATCAATCAAATACTTGTGCTATGATTACAATTTCACTCTTACATCAAGTGAAAAAATCATGAAAAATATCAACATCTAAATAAATATTTTATTCTTCGAATGATAGGATTGGTAATTGAAATATTAAAAATGCATTAAAATATTGAAAATCAAATCACGTGTGTTGAGTAGGATAACAGCAATCATGTTTCGTGTCGAAGCCCCGCGCTTGTCTAATCTGGTGTTCTCCTTCAACGCTATCTCTTAACAGAACAAGAACAACAACAGTCGTTCTCCAAGTTGTTAAGAAACTAAGAACACTCGACGTTTGGTTCCGAACTGGGGACGGGCAACGGCGACGATGAGGCTGTCCGAAGCTGTCTCGTCTGTCTGGTTTCTGTTTCTTGTGGCTCTGTCGGGCTTCGCCCACGGATTCGTGACGAGACGTGCTTTGCTTGACCGCTTGTCTGGAAATAGCAATTACTTAACCACTAAAGAACTCTGGTTCGATCAGACTCTCGATCACTACTCCCCTTACGTACTTCTCTCACTTTCTTTTCTTCTTCAATTTCATTGCCTTATTTCGAAGTTTCCAACTCTTTTTTTTATTGCATTCATGAAATTTCATTAATTCGCTGAAATTAGGTAAATTTTTAATTTATCTTTACTTAATAAATGTTAAATTAATTCTATTTTTTTGTGGTAGGATCATCGTCAATTTAAGCAGCGTTACTATGAATTCCTTGACTACTTTCAAGTTCCTGATGGACCAATTTTCTTAAAACTTTGTGGGGAATCGTCGTGCAATGGCATAGCCAATGACTATATCAGCGTAAGTTCTAATTCTTTTTAACCCCAAATTTCGTACAGTGAAAAATGATTAGATTTTGGAACAAAAGGTGTAATCTTTTATTTTTCGGTGGGTGTTTCAGATTTTGGCAAAGAAGTTTGGGGCAGCTGTTGTTTCACTTGAGCATCGTTACTATGGGAAAAGCACTCCTTTTAAAACACATACAACGGAAAATTTGAGATATCTTTCATCTAAGCAATCTCTGTTTGACTTGGCTATTTTTCGTCAATGGTATCAGGTAATTTTTTTTCCTTTTTTCCATTGTTGGGAGACTTGATAATGTGATTTTCCTTTCAATTTAATGCCATCGTTAACTTGCCTGGTGTTGTCTTAGTGGGTTTTTGAGATGAACTGAATTCAATGTGATCATATTAGTGGCTACCTAATTTGTTATTTTTGTTTGATGGTGCTTCCATTTTGTAGGAATCCTTGAACTTGAAGCTGAATAAAACAGATGCTGAGAATCCATGGTTTGTTTTTGGTATTTCATACTCTGGTGCTCTTAGTGCGTGGTTTCGTCTTAAGTTTCCTCATTTAACATGTGGAAGCCTGGCAAGTTCTGCAGTTGTTCTTGCTGTTTACAACTTCACTGAATTTGATAAGCAGGTAAGAGATTGATGCACGCTTCATCCCACTTTTTTGTGTTACATTTTACTATTAATCTGTCAACTGATTAAGTGTTCGCAAATACCTGTAAACTAATATTTACAATTAGTTTTCTTTGTAGGTTAAACATAGGAATAGGGAGATATAGTTGTTTTAGTTTGTTTTAATATGACTTTATATTTGGGAAATCCAGTTGTGAAAATGTGATGAGATTAGGTGGTTCTACATCCTTTAAATATCTGCTTGCATACTTGGTCTTTTAGTTCCATATCCTTATTCTCCCTTCAGTTCTGGACTTCCTTGTCACCTCCATTCTCCTTATTTTAACCCTCTCCCATGTGCAGATTGGTGAGTCAGCTGGTCCCGAATGCAAAGCTGCGTTACAAGAAACTACTCAACTTGTTGATCAAAGACTTCCATCAAATGGAAAAGAACTAAAGACACTGTTTGGCGCAGCTGAGGTAGAATCTTCTTTCCTTTTAGTTCTCCATAGGGGACACCCTCTCCTTAAACTGCAAAGGGATGAGGTTCTTTTTAATTGTCATGTTCTAATCTTGATGCTTACATTTTGTTTTTGTTTCCAGCTTGAGATTGATGGTGATTTCCTCTATTTTCTGGCAGATGCAGCTGTTATAGCGGTAGATTTGCTTTCTTGTATATTGCTTTCACTCTCTATTACTTTTGCTCAAATATGATCTTAAAGTTTTTAAACTTGCAGTTCCAATATGGAAATCCAGATAAGTTATGCACCCCTCTTGTTGAAGCAAAAAAGGCTGGAGAGGATTTGGTGGTATGTTCCTCTTTCTCATTATGCTTCTTTACAGTTCTCTGAGAGTATGAATTTCTCTTTGTTGTTATTAATCGAGACTATGATTTGTGGGGAAATCATTTCCTATACCTCATGCAGGCTGCCTATGCCAAATATGTCAAAGAGTATTATGTTGGAAGTTTTGGTGTCAGTGTTGAAACATATAATCAGAAACACTTGAAGAACACTGCTGTTACTGAAGGTAGTTCTGATCGACTTTGGTGGTTTCAAGTTTGTACTGAAGTTGCATATTTCCAGGTGGCACCCTCAAATGATAGCATTCGCTCTCCAAAAGTTGATACAAAGTATGTGTTTGAATATCATGTTATGTAATATATACTAATATTGCTTTCTGTGTCTGTATTTCTGCTTTCCATATTTTTGTCAAATTGCTAAATGCCTATAGTTATATTTGTTCCTTTTGTATGCTTTTGTGCATGTCTGATTATACAAATGAATTGCTCAAACATGGCAGATACCACTTAGATCTTTGCAAGAATGTCTTCGGAGAGGGCATCTACCCAGAAGTTGATGTGACAAATATATACTATGGAGGCACAAAAATTGCAGGTTAAAACATTACCTTCTTGTTTTTCTGCCTTTTCTTCAACATGAATTTTTCTATATCTTTTACATAAATATTTAGCCTTCTAGCGGTAAAAACTTGATTCTTTCCCTTCTTTGGTCTTCCCCATAGCAACTGCTGCTCCAGAATAGCTTTGTTTCTTCTAGCTAGCTACATATGATTTTCCTCTCTCACATGCACCACACCCCCCTTTCAACCACCTGCAAACACAGGCTTGCTCGTACCTGTCTTCATATGCTATTCTCATGCCAACAGAGGTGCAGCACACATTGATAAACTGTTGCACACATGCACAAAATGGCCAGGGTATTCTTTACCTAGATGCGCTTATATCAGAATGAATGCTTCTTAATGTCAAAGATCATTTCTTGATTTCATTTCACGGAAATGGATTATCTATCTTCGTACACTGAAGCCCTCTGTTGAGCTTGATTTGTGGTTTTATTCATTCATTTTCAGCTAATATTTTTGGGATTTACATAAGTCAAAAACAGATTAAGTATGTTATATGTGAAAGAAAAGGAGTGATTATATTTCTGAGAGAGAAAAACATTAGCTCAAAGTTAAAAGAGATGGATGATTTCTTTAGCATTTGAGGGCTAAATGATTAAATAATTAACAATAATGGTTTAGATTTTTTTTTCACTATATTCTCATGCTCCTGCTATTGCAATCAATAACTTTCATTCATAGACTATTCACTTCTTTTTACAAAAATATAAATTTGCAGGTTCAAAAATCATTTTTACAAATGGCTCACAGGATCCATGGCGTCATGCATCCAAACAGACATCGTCCCCAGATAGTAAGCTTCTTATATTATTACCAATTACTTTGATGAATACCGAGCTTCCAATTAAAAGAAGAGGCTTTATGAGAAGCTCTTCCTTTGTATTTGCTCGATATGACAATGTGGATGGTATGGCAGTAAACACCTAGATGTCTAATAGGCTACCTGTTGATGATAGCTGGGCCTAGTTTCCCCATGGAGCCAATTCCACTTAGTGAGAAAAAGGCTAAGTTTAGTTTTGAGATTATCTAGAAATCACTTATCAGGTGTATAATGTTGATCAATGACTTCATTGTAATTCACTTTGTTGTCCTATTTCACTCTCTAATAACTTCCTCTGGAACATTCCACTTCCAGTGCCTTCCTACATCATTACTTGTCATAATTGTGGCCATGGAACTGATATGCGAGGATGTCCCCAATCGCCCCTAAGCATTGAAGGTAAGAATTTGTTTATTGCTATTGTCATCTAAACTATATTAAGAAAACTCCATATCTTCAAGACTTAAGCACATATTCTTAAGTCAATTATGTGCTTGCTTTGTGTGGCACTTATGAACTCTGCTGCCGTATTCTCTTAAGTTGTGATTTTTATTTTTTTCTTTTCAGGTAATGCTCAGAACTGCAGTTCCCCTGATGCAGTTCACAAAGTCAGGCAACAGATCATAGAAAACATGGACTTGTGGTTGTCTCAATGCAAGGGCACAGGTAGGACTTACATGTAAACATGTATGGCTGAGAATTGATCATTTTAATCTTGATCTCATGTACGTTACCTTCTCAAAAGATGTTTAGGCGCTTATTATGAAAGGCATTGCCAGTATTACTTGTCCTCTTGTACACGTTTATGTATGGCAAAAATGCTTAAATGTGAGAATTGATCACTTTAACCTTGATCTTATGTATGTTGGTGCTCATGATGAAAGGCATTGCCAATACTACTCTTCCTCTTGTATACTCTCAACCCAAAACTCAAGCGAATAATATCCCTTACTTACAGTCAATTTCCTCTTTTCTTATCCTTTTTCCATGTATACCATTCAAATGTCTGATATCAACCTGACAACCTCTTCATTGTTGCAAATGGTCCATGTGACCAGACTTATATCATTGATGCAAGTTGTTGGATGAAAAATATTTATCAAATATAGATGGGCAAGAAAAAAGACGATAACGATGATGAGAAGAAGATCCAGCACTGGTGATGACAACAGTAGCAGAGAGGATGGATGCCAACAACAAGTGGGTGAAGCAACTTCTTAAAACAGGTAAGAGTTTCCATCATTGGATAACAGTACGAACAAATTTATCATAACAGAAATATCTGCTCACAAGGCTGGATCTTTAGAATCATTTGCTCCAATTTATGCTTATGGTTTGGTCTAATCTTGGTGCTTTAGCATAATTATTAAGAAGAAGAACAAGGGGAAAAGAAGAAAGAGTAGCAATGACAGAGAGATTGGTAGTCTGCTCTTTCAATTAAATTTTCACTGCAGGAAATTTATATAAAGTTGAAGATACATGTTATCAACAAAAATATGGTCCATTGGCTATGAGGATAGCAGCAAAGATCTTCTTCATCATTTCTACATAATTTCATAATTTTACCATCACTGCTGTCTTCTTTTGTGGATTTTGATTCGAACAACCTTAGTAGACATAACCCTTGACGAACATGCCTTGTTTGGCTTCCTCTGACTCTCCCTCGCCAGTGTACTTGCCAAGTTGAGCAAGAGAGTTGGCCTTAGCCCGGACAAGCAGAGCTTCCTGAGCCTCCTTCACGTTCTCAGGTCTGCCTCCCCACTTCTTCAGGCAAGTGTTTTGAAGGGCTCTCGCGTACGAGAATGATACATGCCATTGGTTTGGAGCTTGGTTCATTGCGTTCAAGTTCAAGGTAGCCTCTACTTCAGATTGCCCACCAGACAGAAACTGCCAAAACACAACCAATCCACCATTAGTTGCAAAGTTTTCACCGTAGGCATGCGCAAGAACTTACGTTGTATAGTTAATTACCATGATTCCAGGGACAGCTGGAGGGATTCTTTGGCGGAGGAGACTCAGGGTGTAGTTAGCAACTTGTTGAGGGGTGGCCCTGTCTTTGCACTCTGCACCTGGAGTGACCATGCTTGGCTTTAGGAGGATACCTTCAAACATCACATTGTTCTGGGCAAGGTAGAAGAAAACCTCCGCCCACACCTTTTTGGCTACTTCGAAGGTCCTATCGATTCCATGTTCGCCATCAAGCAAGATCTCTGGCTCAACAATTGGAACCAATCCGTTGTCCTGCATGACCAAACACCCAACGATTATTTAATACAACAAAATGTAATCAAGACAGTGCGTCAATAAGATTTCATATCATCTTACCTGAGAGATGGCAGCATAGCGAGCAAGTCCCCAGGCTGCTTCCTTCACGGCAAGTTCAGATGGTCCATTGGGAATGCTTACCACAGTACGCCTATAATTAACAATTGAAAGTACGTCTTAACAAAAAGCAGTTTCTCATTGGCTGTATTCATAACACAAGGGAAATGCTAATGGAAAACTGAAATAATTTTCAGACATGAACTGCCTAAATGAATAAAGATTTTACCATTTTGCAAAACGAGCTCCCTGTTGGTAGTATGCAGCAGAACGTGGAGCGAGGCCGTCAAGACCTTGGCACCAGGACTCGTTGTTTGAGCCAGCCAGTGGAACAAGACCCTGTAGCAGTCATATTATCAAGCTCTTAGTAACAGATACTTCTTAGCATTAGATCTGCAGCGGGGGGATGAGACTTACCTTGTCGACCTTGATACCGGGTACTATGTTCTGCTCAACAAGAACGTCAACCATCTTCTTGCCATCGGTTGTGGATTGGTAGAGGGTTTCCTCAAAGAGGATGGCGCCTGAGATGTACTGGCCAAGGCCAGGAGCTGACACCAGCAATGTCCTGTATGCTTGGCGGTTAGCCTCAGTGTTCTCTAGCCCAATTGAGGCCAGACGTTTCCCACAGGTGGCGTTGGACTCATCCATGGCCAAAATTCCACGGCCTGGAGAAGCAATAGTTTTCTACAAGCACCCAACAGTTTCATATCAGTAAAAAAGTTCCATTGTTTTTCAGTAAATTCCCAGTTTCTAGCTGTTAAAAGCTTATCCTACTAGCTAAGTAGCTATTGCTTCCTGGTGAGAATCCATGCTGGTTTAGAACTTCAAAAGCAAGTACTTTGCAACGGTGTTCAAAGCACCATTATTTCTCTTTTCGTTCATTCATTCTAGTATTAGCGTTGACTTTTAACCAAGCTGTAGAAGAGGTTAAGAATTATAACACTTACTGCAGTCTTGACAAGCTCATCGGCATATGAGCTGGCACGCACGGTTAGTCCAGAGGGAGCAACCAGGTGGCACCTCACGACAGAAACCGAAGGTTGGCGAAGGGTCTGACCCCTAACCCACTCGGACTTGTCTACCACAGGTGAAGTCTTGAGGAGAGATGCAGAGGCCATTTTTCTGTTTTCAATACGTTTCTCTTATCTCTCCCCCTCAAGCTTTTTCAACACGAACTTTTTGGCTCTAATTCTTCAATTTATAGTTCCCAGTCCTTACCAAGAGATATCTTGTTTGAGGCTGCAATGCATAGGCCAATCATCAACTGACATGAGGGATGCTTGCTTGGCAAGTTGGTATTGGCATAGGTGTGGCTGATATGAGGTGGGGGAGCTTAAGTATATACCTGTGGAAATCTTTGTCTTGAAATAAAAGGTTGAATTTTCAGAAATTTGTAAAACCAGAAAAGCTTGATCTTTTTGGAGCTGATTGATCTCTTTTTGTTGTTTTTCTTTTCTTTTGACCTTGCTAGCTGGGGAGGAAAATCACCCAAAAGGCAGGATGCAGACAGCTATTTGACTATTTGAAGGGCTGGCAACAATTTAGGAACAGGGTTTTTTTTTTTTTTTTGGTCCTTCTAAAAAAAGTTGAGGCTATGAAGGAATTTGTTTCTCTGCTCAAAACCAATTTGATGCATTCATTAGCTTTCATCAGACTCAACTATGAGTATGAAATCAAGTTAAGAATCTCCTGCAAACATACCAATTTAGAGTCAAAGATGAGCATTAATATATGACAGGACCAAGGCAAAAGTCCCTTAGCTTTTAAGGCGTATTTCATATGCATCAATGTGCCATATGCATTCCTGTGGCTTCTGCATATTTCAAAGCAAGAGGTCGCCTGAAGTTAACATAAGGCATTTGCCACTATTTCTGCACCCTGAAGACAAGGTGCAAATATTTCAACAAGGACAGTTCTCAATTGAAAGGAAAAATCAGTGTTTGCCTCACTGGTCACCTTAAGCTGCAGAAGTTAGCTTATGACCCAGCTATTCTCTTACTTATAACATCAATGGTCCCATGGCCAAAACATCTGGCAATTGTATACCTAAGGAAAATCCAAGTAAATAAACAAATAGACAGACACCATAGGTTGCGAAGAAGAGAAAATCTTCTTAAAAGGACATATAGGAAGTATTGTCGTGGACAGATGCTGGCACTCTGTAATAAATATCCTCAAAGACTGAAGAGCAAAGACCGAGTAATTCTCAACCGCTCAATCCCTGGGCATCTTACAGCTCAGGTGATTCAAATTCAGTGTATTAAAGTTCTCATGTGTCCTACCAATCCAACCCACAAACACTTTGTCTTTGGACATTTCGAAAGAGAAGATAGAGAGAGTGATTCCATATTGATTCAGAATCTTTGTAACAAAAATGGGAGAAAAGAACAAAAAGGAAGAAAAGACATGTAAGAAACCACAGTTACACAAAATCAACAAACTATCTTTATTTTGACCTAGTTTTACATCTTTTACTGGACAACAAACAAATTTATCCACAAATCTTTTCTTTCAAACTATGCTTTTGACCAATATGTTAAGCACAACAACTAGCATCAATGCCGAAACTAGAAATATGACACAGCTCTCATAAGCTAATATAACATGACTAATGTGCCACTACCAAGAAAATCTTGTGTTATCCACTGCATCAAAATTGGGGTCTATAATGAGAGAAACCTGTTGCTTTACCACTACTTAAGATAAGTAGATGAGACCCAGAGTAGCACATAGGTTATCAATGATGTCAGCACTTCAAAACTCCTTGGTCCCTTAAGTACAGGGATTGGTGGAATCACAGATACCATCAAGAAGGTCCCCACCAACCAGGAGAATATAAAAGCTCCAGCCCTGCAGGGCAGCAACAAATGATTATGAAAACCTGTTAATGTTGTAACATTTCAGGGTTCAATAGCAAAGAATTTTCAGGAATGCATTTAGAAGAGGGAAGAAGACATGAAATGAAGTAGTTCACTATATATTCATCATAGTTGGAAGGATCTGGTTAGGAACATTCGTCTGTTTGACAAGTATGAAGCAGTGCTATATCATGGCTAATAGAGAATCAGGAATTATATTGAAGATTAAAAAGAAAGAAAGAAGAAAGGCCTTAGCAAGAAATATCAAGGACATCATATCACATTTTAAGGTAATACCAGAAATGTCACCACGTACCCATAAAGTAGAGTTCGAATTTTGCTCTTCAATCGATCATGTATGAAATAGAAGGTAGCTATCAGCGATATGGCTACTTGGAGGGTTGGGCCTTCTTCAGTTGGAAAGAGAACAGTGAGAACTCCAAGCACTAAAAATGCTATGGATGTTTTTACAATGAACTTAGTGGCCGGAGTTTGAAACCTGCTTGTGACAGCCTGTACAACCCGGGATTGTTTAACTTCCCTGACCTTTTTCTTGATGTCAATTTTTGGGTTCTTCCTTTCATAGAACTTCTGCATAATTATTTTGTCATGTGCTGCTTCAATTGCATCCACGCTTGGTTTGTGCCCCCCATATTTACTAATAAGGAAGTTCCGTGCAGCTTGAATTTCGTCTTCAGAAGCCTCCCTGCTTATTCCTAGTCGTTTGTATGGGTCCCTAATATTAATTCTAGGAAAGATGGCCGATCCTGCAAAGGCAGTTAAAGAAGAAATTCCATAGGGTAATATGTATTAACAACTCATAAAAAGCTTTAATAAAATGGGGTCAGCAGCAACAAATCAGGACAAAAGCACAATTCAGTGAAACAAGTTCTCCAAAAGCAAACAGGAAGCAGTAGGCTCCTGGCAAATGCACAGAACAGATTATACCCCAAGCTCATTAAGAAACCAACAATGTCAGGGTTGAACTAGGTCCATGCTCAATGAACAAAAGCATGCTAAGGTTGAGCTTACATTATTTCCAAATCATAAAAAATTATTCAATCTTGAGATTAAATCAGCTCTCACAAACTTATTAAATGATATATGCCTATTAAGATGATCATAAATCCAAACAAACAACTAAACATACATCAAAGCAATACAGATCTTAGTTTACACTTTACATCATGAGCAATGTCTCTTCAGGGCAGAAATAATTAAAGCCGGAAGGTTTTTGAAATTTGTTCTACTTCCACAGAAAGAAAAGATCCTTAGTATAGCATGTCTACTTATTCAGAGCTAGCCAACACAATAATCTGAAAAGAAAGAAAGTCCACTAAACTCAAGCAACAAATATTACCAGCTGATTCACTTGCCATATCACCATAGGAAGCATCCATTGCACACTTGATCAAGTGAGTTTTCTGTGTCTTCCACCTTGTCATAGAAACAATCCAACTACTTCTGCACCGCAACAGGAAAAAGCCATGACATCATACAACTAAACTCAAAGTTTATAGGTCATATTATTGGAGCACTACCTTTCAAGATGGAGTAAGCCAAACTTTTCCTTAGGCTTGCCAGCACTTGGAATAGCTGAAACTTGCCCGCATACCAATCCTCGACTGTGGTCAGGTAGCCTAAGGCAACATCTTGAGGGACTGCCGGTCAGTCCAGAGACACTCATTTTTATAATACCTTAATTGGTATTGTCCACGAAAATACTGTGACAGGTCAAAGATTAACAGCTGCAACAAACAAAATTAAACCGGCTAAATTAGATGGCAACTAGAACTGAATAAAGGATAAAAAAAAGTTATCATGCCTACCTCAGATTAAACAACTATGTAGGAGAAACATACATCAAAAGCTAAGATGGTCCATCCAAAACATCTCAATATTCACTATCTTATCTTCCACAGTGCATATAGCTCTGAAATTTAAAAGCACAATCCCGTTATAAAATTCCTCAATATTCATAATTCAACTTATGTTAGTGAATTCCAGAATGGGAACACTAACCACCAGTTTTTCCTATTAGCTACAAACATCTCTGTCAAAATAAACAACATACTCCAATACCTCGAATCTAAAACGAATTCATTCCTTCATCCTCCCTGACAACATCTAAAAAGAATATTCCATTTCCTTTGCTTATAACCCAATGAATAAGGCAGCTTGAAAACCCATAAGAACAAACAATCACCAGGCAATCAAAAAGACAAACCATTATCAACTGAACAACACTTTAAGCTAAAATCCCAAGAAAGGCTGCGACTTTATCTTCACCAAATAATCAAGGCTATAAAGCAATTAACTTTGCCCACAAAAAAATTGAGAAATTCAAGGCCGAAGAAATGTAGGAACAATTCAACCTATAGTTTTCGAAGATTGTTTAGTGTTATCCAGGAAGCATTTTAAACCGAAATGAAGCATCAAAATTTTAGTGAAAAGTAATGCGTTTTGGAAAAAAATGTTGAGAAATAGGCATACCTTTGTGGAGATGACTGAAAATACTAAGTTGGGTCGAGCTGGAAAGTGTTGCAACGGATAGGGAAGCAGAGTGTGGGAAGCTTGGAGAAACACACTAAACCCTTGCTTGCCTCGAAACTGAATTAAAAAAAAAGTTGTCTGGTTTCAAAACTTCCGCAAACACAACAATCCGTTGGAGTCTAGTTGGTTAGGATACTCGGCTCTCACCCGAGAGACCCGGGTTCAAGTCCCGGCAACGGAATGCTTTTTGCTTCTTTATATATATATAAGTGATAAAAAGACCTATCAAGTCTTTATACTTTTCAATTTTATTTAATTTAATTTCTATATTTCTCCTCTTAAATTAATTTTTATTGATTTCGTCACTGAATATAAATGACTAAATATAACTTGTATTATGCATATCACTAAATATGTTGATTTAGTCATTTTATATTTTTTTTATTTTAACATAATGCAAGTTATTCATTTAAATTTGACTTTAGGTATGAAATTTTTTAAAATTTTTTTATAAAAGGAGAATTCAAACTTAATTTTAGTAAAAAAGATAAATTAATTTACATATTCTACAATCACTAATCAAGTAAGAAAATATTTACATATACTTTTTAATATCATAAATTTTTTACACTTAAATATTTGATTTATTAATAAACATATCAATATTCTACTTAAATATTTATATTTTTTAAATATTTTTTTAATTTAGTCTCTCGACATCTCAATTTTGTTCAATTTTATTCAATTTAGTCATTGTACTATATATTTTTATTCAATTTAATTTCTATGACATGGTGATATTTTTTTTTGAATTTTATAAATCTGCCACATGGCACTGACATATCAACAAATCAGTTCCACATCAGCACTGACACGTCATCGTATAGTGTCACGCTATTAAAATGTGACACATCAGTACTGACGTCATTTTTTAATAGTAAAATTGGATGCCGTTAGGAAAAAAGACTAAATTGAAGAAATTCTCCAAATCAAGAGATTAAATTACTTCGATTCTTAGTATAAAAACTAAATTGAACAAAATTGAAAAGTATAAAAATTTGATAAGTCTTTTTACCATATATAATTTCTACGAAAAAGCTTCTGCATTTGAAAAAATGAAGGTGAATTGGAGCTTAAAAATAAGTCTTTTGGGAAGAAAACATGCATTGAAAAAATGTTCATTTTTCTGGGTTGCTTCAATCCATTTTTTTATGCTTATGTCATTAGAACTATTTAGAAGTAAAGCGTTTTATTTTTTATTTTTGGCAAATTCGTATTTATCCAAACCATTAGCTGGAATTGGAGCTTGCTAAGCTACCTATCAAGCAATGTGCCGGTGATGGGAAGGAGACCTTGTGGCACGATGATTGGCATCCTAATGGATCTTTGCTACGGCAGAAGAGTTGGAAAAGATGCAAAGGTTGCTTCTGTGGTAAAACAAAGGTGATTCAAAATGGCAACCAGGAGAAAATCCAATGAATTTGTACAGATCCAATTCCAAAATTGCCTTGGTTTCCAAGGCACCATGTTCTGAACTGGACAGTTCAAAGCTTCTAACACGTGACAATGGCTGAGAAAAAGATTACTTTTCCTGTCAATCATGACGGAACTGAAATTTAATATCTGTTTAGTTGTTTGCATTAGCATATATAATCAAGAACAGAAAATTTTAGTTAAAAAACACATAAATTCCGTTGCCGGGACTTGCACCCGGGTCTTTCGGGTGAGTGCCGAATATCCTGACCAACTAGACCACAACGGAGTGCCGGCCGTGGAGAGCAAATATTCTAAATTGTTTTGACCATGAAATGGCATCAATTCTAAATGGAATGATGGGCACATTCCTTTCTATGGACAGCAAGGATTATTTAGACTGAAGCCCAGCAAGAAAATTTACTGAGATGATAATGGTGGTAACAACAGGGTAGCATCTCCATCACGAAGATGATACATCAGGACAATCCTTTTGTCATCTTTTCCCACGCTTCTGCCCAAAACCATGTTGTTTGCTTTGTTCTTTCTGTTAGCTCATTCGCAAGCTAGCTCACACTAGAAATACCAAGAGAAATTAATTAAAGACAAATATGGTCCACCTCATTATGTTGTCCACTTTCCTGCACGATTTTCCACTCCAAATCCGAAGGTCAAAGTGCAATGAAAAGCCCAAGAGATTCCCAGTTACACAAATAAACTGAACAGTGAATCATAGTACAGAGAAACATGAGAGTAAAATGCCATAGTTCTTTCAGGATTGAGACCCTGGTGGATTAATGTTGGATTACTGCTGTTAAAAAGGATGATATTCGGAAGAAAAGAAGGGAATTTGAAGGGCTGCAGGGGTCCATCATCTTTTGTTGCTTTCAATATTGTCATCTCTGTTGCTGGATTTCTTCAGTATGTAAGCCGAAGCTGACAGTCAATGGAAAAGTGAAAATTGAATATGATCAGTACATTCACGGAATACCTTAGACAAGAACAGACAAGAAGAAACCCCGTGGACTGAAAGTCACTGCTTGGTCTTAAGGGCCTGGTAGGAAGAGCCAACATAGATACAGCCACCCCGTGCCAGATATTCCATTTACAATTTCATCATCCGCTCTTTGGGTTTTGAACCTCCATTTTTACGAAGTAATTAAACCTTTTCACTGACTATGGAACCATACTGAATATCAGCCAACTTGTGAAAACTCTAAACACATAATATTCTCCAAGAAAATCCTGAAGCTTTCATCTATTGCTGGCTGGCACATCCCTTAAGAAAGTTGGCTCTTCTCTCACCTCTTTCCCCATTCTTCTGGGTTAAACTGCAATTCTTTTTAACTAGCAAGATGATAATGAAGCTGTTCTTGTTTATCTTACTGTTGGAAGCTGCAAGTTTTCCGGTTACCTCAAACAGGCCTGGTCATGAATTTGTGTTGATTGAAAAAGAATATGTAAACTGGGTTAGACAGATGTCTTCTTTCAAGCACTCTCTCTTCGGAAGAGCAAAGAACAAACTAAAGCCCTGCTTATCCATAAGAGTAAACAAAAAACCAAGACTGGGGCAGTTTGCTACGGTGCAAAAGGCTATTAGTTCACTTCCAGTAGTTAATAACTGCCGGGTTGTAATCTACATTGGAGCAGGAACTTACAGGTAAATCTAAAGCTTCTTTCAGCTTTATTTTTTGACAGGAATTGGACATTTTGTTTCTGATTTGAATTCGGATGGCAAAATGCAGAGAGAAGGTTGAAATTCCTGCAACCATGGCTTACATCACTTTGGAAGGTGCTGGTGCAGGCAAAACCGTCATTGAGTGGGATGACACAGCAGATAGGATGGGGCAGAGTGGCCGTCCGTTGGGCACCTATGGTTCTGCAACATTCGCCGTTAATTCTCCTTACTTTATCGCAAAGAACATCACCTTCAAGGTCAGGCAGAATCTTTAGATTACAATCTCAACAACTCCCAATTTGAGTAGTAGTTTCGTCCTATGATGTCAACATCCTTTAACATGCACGCTCATGTTATTCATCAATGTTGCCATAGCATCTCCAAAAGTTCAAATGCAGTTAATTTTTTTTTAATAGAACTTGAATATCCTCTGACAGAACAAAGCACCATCACCTCCATCGGGAGCTCTTGGGAAGCAAGCGGTGGCTCTGCGGATTTCAGCGGATACGGCAGCCTTCATCGGTTGCAAGTTTATCGGAGCGCAGGACACTCTCTACGACCACATCGGCAGACACTACTTCAAGGACTGCTACATTGAAGGTTCTGTAGATTTTATATTTGGAAATGGCCTTTCCCTCTACAGGGACTGCCATTTGCATGCCGTAACCAACAGCTACGGAGCCCTGACTGCCCAGAAGAGGGAGAGCTTCCTCGAGGAAACGGGCTTCTCCTTTGTCAACTGCAAGGTCACCGGGTCAGGTGCCCTCTTCCTGGGGCGAGCCTGGGGAACTTTTTCAAGGGTGGTGTTTGTTTATACTTACATGGACAAGATCATCACCCCGAGAGGATGGTATGACTGGGGAGACAAAAATAGAGAAATGTATGTATGATCTCTCTTTCCCATTTTACCTGTTCCAAATATAAGAGCCAAGACAAGCTAAAACTCATCCATGTTCGCCCTGGCAGGACTGTGTTTTATGGCCAGTATAAGTGTTCAGGACCTGGAGCTAATTTTGGCGGGCGAGTGTCATGGGCCAGAGAACTTACTCAACAAGAGGCAAAACCATTTATTTCAGTTGATTTCATTGATGGCCGTAGTTGGCTTCCTGTGTCATGAAGATATATCTTCATCCTTCAACTGCAGCATATATATCAAATCGTAAAACTATGCTCCTTCGTCTTCAATTCAGTTGCTCGGAGATGGCACCTTCGTTCTGAATACATAATTTATATTTAATGCATTGTCAGTATATAATTCAAAAATTTTTATTCAAGCTTGCTTTTGTTGTGAATTTTCCTGAACTCTTATGAACCCAAACTTTTTCGGTTTCGAAAATTCACATACATACAAGTGCAAGACTAGGTCATGGCTCAGGGCCGACTCAATCCTCAGATGGCTGAAACAAAAGGAAATTTGAGCTAAAGTGAAACAAACAATGTATTATCCTTTTAAAAGGAATAATAATTTACATAAGTTACATGGTCAACGTATTCTACAGCAGAAATCAACTATACAAATCAATACATCACTGTACAATTATCACTACTTCCCCATGTCGTGTACAAACAATAATTGTGGCTCCACAACTGTACACATCCACCAGCTTGGATGCAGAGGAAGAACCTATCAGACCAGAGATGGTCATCAGGACTGGAAAAGTGTCACTGTTGCGATATAGCCATTCTTCATAACCTGCTAATAGCAATAATCTTCATTAGAAATCCTCTCACTATCATTACCTAAACTAAAAATTAGCAAAACAGTGTTGCATCAAATACTAAAAAGCCAAAGGAGCAAGAAATTTTAACAAATTTTCACCTCAAATGCAACATTCTGATAGCCATACACCAAAGTAGAGCCAAAAGGATTGCTTGTGGAACCTTGTGTTTGTATAGCTGCTCGGCCACAGTCCCCAAGAATTTCCTGCAGTAAAATATCATTCTTTGTGACAACCATAATCTGATTGCATATATTTGCACCATTTTCCATATAACTATGATATAAAGTACTCAAGAAACTGAACAAATTGCAGGTTAGTGAGAAGTAAAATGAAGATTATTGGCTTTTATTCAACTCTAAGAAGTTACCTTCACCTGCTCCCATTTGGTGCTTGGAGTAATTCTGTTTTTGTAGTTACTCACATCTGGGAAGGACCCCCCAACTGCAGCAAGGAAACAAAAACATAAGATCAATTACCCTCACCAATAAGGCAATAACTATAATATAAACAGCTGAAAGAAGGGCTCATTGTCAGAACCTAAGATAACAAAATTGCACTTTATATATGAATTAAAATCTGCATGACCAGGATAGTTCGTGTGTAGAACAAACTTCTTGATTTTATGAGTCTGCAAAACCAAAAAAGCGTTCTGAGAAATTCTGACCACCAATATCAATTCCAGGAGTACAATGATTATAAATAAATAATAGCCAGAAAGACAAATCTAATGCCTTCTTAACCAAAAGACAACTGAAACAAATACTAACGAAAATGTATGTACTATGTAGGGAAGGTTCCTTCACTTTTTTATTTATGGGTGTTAATGGAGCATTTATTCTGAATACCTGGCCATCAAATAAGATATCCAATCCACGAGTAAAATAATTGTAGAAATAATCACCACATAGAGTTGTCCGAGGTCGAGGATCAGAAGCAGAGTGAATAACCATTTGGTCAACCTGTAGACAAAATCAATTTTTCCCATGAGGGAAATATGCAAACAGTTCAAGCTTAAAAAGCTGCTATAATTCTGCTCAGTCAAGTTCAATTCAACAACATCAATTAGATATAAATTCATAAAAATTTCAGAGCAAAAGAAGAACAACTTGCTATATTCAGTTATCTTAATTCTTAATTTTGTCTTTACCAAACAAAAACCCTTTCACCCCACAACTGAATGCAAAGAAGAAAACAAAATAACATGCCTAATTACTTCATGTAATGTCCAATCCAACAACTCTCCTTAGGTGAAGTAATGTGTGTAACCAGTATAAAAACCCCATATTCCATTTCAAAAGGTTCATGCATCATTGCTACCTGCTTTTGATGGATTCCACAAGGGCGCCCTAATTCAGTCCAGACATCCTGCATGAAAAGGAATAGCATAAAATTAGCACTACCCCACGTGACTAGCGGAGAAAGGGAAAAAGAACAAAGTTAAATCTCATTAAATCGATTGGAGATTTACCTGTGGTGATGCACCAAAAGGAATATGCTGGCCTCCAACAGTGAAAAACAATTCTTCCCCAAGCTGGAAAAATAGGCATGGAAATCAGTTAGATTCAAAATATTAGTCTCTAGGATTAAGAGACCATTGGTACTCTAAAAACCATCAACAAACGATAGGCGAATCAAAATACCCAGCCCAAAAGACGTCACCCCTTTTCTAAAAAACCACTTATTTTCAAGAGATATTATCCAAAAGTTGATGCTAAAGGATAAAAAGTAAAAAGGCAGTCGGCTGCTAAAATAAGATGACCAACTGATTCTTATTAACAACAGAACTGAAAAAGATAGAAGTCAAACCTTGGCTTGCACCTCTTCCATGTACAGGCTGCCAGCAGGTAATGGAGGAGCAGAAGCCTTGTCCATTAAGGATCCAACACCAACTTTTTTGCCTTCTGAAGTATCATATATGGATACACGGCAGGTAACTGGAGTGGTGCCATCTGGGAACTCCAAAGGCAATTCCGCTGTCAAGGAAAAGAGCAAAGATAAACTTATTAGGAATCGAAGAATAGGCATGACAAGGAATCATGTGTTGAGAAAAGAATGAAAACCTTCTCCATCTTGGCAGCAATCTGTATACTGACTTGGAATTGGAAAAGCAAATGACAGACCCTGCAAAATAACAAGATAAAACACAGCACAATTGGAGACAAAAACTTTAAAAAACCAAAACAACGCACTCTAGTACTAAAGTAACCAAGGTACATACTGGATAGAATAGGGTATAAACACCTCTATCCTTGTCATATATTCCAGGATAGGTCGGACCAAAAAGTGGATAGACAGCTACAAAAGTAGCAAGAGTAGATGGTCCCCTGTATGCAAAAACCAGGTTCACAACCGAAACATGTAATTATGAAATATTTGAAATTGAACTTAGGACTTAACTTACCCAATCAAAGAAGTGGCATAGCGCATTTGAAGACGTTTGATATCGAAAATTTCAATAAGGCGTAATCTCTAATACAGAATTCAAAATAAATTAAATGTGTTATAACGAAATCATGTGAAAGAAAAGATAACAAGGAAACAAAGAATGTGATCCGAAAATAACACCTGTGACCAAGGGTCAAAACGAAGATGAAAACCATGATCTGGAAAGCTTATGACAATATCCTGTTTAAGAGGCTCCTGCAGACAATAAACATAATGAAAAAGGTAGGCATGAATATTAAACTTGTCCTGACTGTGTAATTACTCAGCATACACCAAACTAACTTTAACATCCAAATCAAAGAAATAATCACAATTATGAGCAACTGCACAAATATTATGTAAACCTGAATTCCATATTAAAGAGTTTCACCTTGTACCGATTAGTTAAACCAAACTACTGAAACACGACACGACAGGAAACAGTATATTTAAGGGTTCAGTCCAAACCTCATCATAAAACTTCACATGAACGACATCGTAAATCTTAGGCTGTTGTTCTATTTGAGCAAATGCTTCACATATCGGCATCCCTGACAATAAACAGTGCAAAAAGAAAAAAAATGAAAATTAATAAAAACAATTAGCTGTATAGAAAAAGTAACCTAGTCCTTTGATTAAAACGAATCGCGATTGTTTCGAACAATCGAAATTCGCGTCGAATTACAAAATTTTAAATTCAGTTCGCCGATAAAAGTAAAAAAGAGTAAAATAATATTAGAATATAAAATTGAGAGGAAACGAACCGAGAGTGAAAGGTCCGATGCCGAGACCGGGCCGGAGATCGAGAACGATGGCGCCCATGGCGGTGCCTTCGCAACGTCGTCTAGGTCTCTGCAACATTTGTTCTCAGATTTTTTTTATTTTTTTTTTTGCCTTTCGTGCCTCCTTCTTCCTTTTTCTTTTCCTCTCGGGAGTGTTTGGATTGGGTTTGGGGCAAGCCTCCGTTACTTCCGCTAAGAAAACACCCAAGCGTTGATTACTTTATATATAAAGCTTGTGCTTTTAAAAAGCCGAATCGGTTTGGGCTTGAGATTGACTCCCGGCTCACGAAATGTTAACACCGTGGCCTACTCGGGCCGTTGGACCCACGAGCCACCCATCTGATAAAATTTATTTATATATAGCCATGATAAAATTTTAATTATGCTTTTGAGTATTTCACTCTTTTTTTAAATTTTTATACATATAAACAAATAATTAATGTTCTTTTTTAATATTATAATAAATAATTAAAAGTTTCGACTTTATACTTTTATTTACGTGACATCTAATGTAGATGTAATCATATGGTAATTCAATACGGCACGTTGCTACATTATATATCACAAATAGACATTTGATGATATTACGTCTGATAATTATTAATTTTTGGTTAAAGTTAATAGATTGTGTAATACAAATCAAAAGATAAAAACATGTTTATATATTTTTGTCTATGTGACATATGATTTGTTAACCGATATGATCACATGATAATTGAAAATGAGACATAATTATATTGTATATCACAAACAAAAAAGGTTGGTTGGTATTAAGTTGATGATTATTAATTTTTAGTTAAAGAATTTGTGTGAATGCAAACCAAACAATAAAAAGTTTGTTTATATATTTTTGCCCACATGATATATGATGTGATAATCTATGTAACCACATAATAAGTGAAAAACAATATGTAACCACATTTTATATCACAAATAAAAAAAAATCAATTGGTATAAGGTTTTTCGATTCTTAGTTTTTTGTTAAAATTAAGAGCTTGTGGGAATACCAATTAAATGATAAAAATTGATTTATATATTTTTATTCACATAACATATGATGTGATAATGATGTAACTAAATAGTAATTAAAAATAATATATAATCATATTACATAATAAAAAAAATATCAATTGATAATGAGTCTCACAATTAGTAATTTTTTGTTATAATTCAAAGTTTGTGTAAATACCAATAAAATGATACGAATTTATATAAATTAAAGACTTTTTTATTATTCAAATCATATATTCAAAAATGATAATTATCATAACGAAAGGCATTTTTGGTCCGACACTTGCATTAAATTCCAAAACAAAAAAGCGACCCCATTTACCTTGTCATTTTCTTGATGTAAAAGCTATGTGATAAGTTCACATTGTTTTCCTAATCAAATACTGAAACCTTGTCAAGATCTTTCCATTTGCCTTCCCTGATTTATTATTTTTTATACAGGCGCCGTCCACGCACGTGCAGAAAAAGCATATTATTATGATGATTTTCTCGTTTTCAGTTCATGTGATTTAATTTTTTTTTTATTTTCAAACTGTTTGATTTAATAAAAAAGAATATACATTTACTCGTAATAGTTAGAGTTGAGCATTAATTATTAATTAAAATCGATTAATTCAACCAATTCACTCGATTTTAGTATTAATTGAACAAGTTAAACAGTTTTATTTAGTTATTTGATTGATTTTCTATATTCACAATTTACAATCGAACCAATTGAAATATTAATTATTAATAATAAATAAATTCCTCTAGGTAGAAATTAAAAGGCATTAATTTCTTTTTTTTTATATATATATTTCCCTTTTGAGTAAGTCGACATTGTTTACAAGGCATTTATCAGTACCTAACAAAGGAGCGGCGTCCATTGACTAATTTGCTTCTAGTAAAAGATGCTTTTTTTTGTTATTTTTTTAATTACTAAATAAAAATAAAATATGTCCACTTCATATAATGCATTGAATTTCATTAATAAAAAAGGGTCGAGGTTAAATGTACCGGATCAAAAAGTAAAGGTTTCCATCGAATACAAATGAATATGCTGTCAATTCTAGCTTAAAACCAAAAGAAAAAAAAAAAACATGGAATTTGCCTTACCAAATTTACAACATAATAATCATTACAAGTTCGACTAATTCATCTAAATCTTTTTTATTTTTTAATTTTAATTTGGATAAAATTAAAATACATTATTTCAATTCAAAAGAAAATAAAAATAAAATCTCATCATTATGCAAGAAATAATTTATGATTTTTCAACATTTCAATTATGATTACGAGGGCATGATATATATATATATATATATAAATTATGATTTTGTTGTAAAAAATGGACGAAAAGAGTATGCGTAATCATATTATTAAAAAAAAATCATGTTTCTTCTTGAAAATGTGAGAAATTTTAAATTTAATAGTGATTATGATTTTTTATGGTTGTTTTCATGTTTTTTGCTCTTCAATTATCTTTGTAGTTAACTGTTACTACAATGTCATACATGATAGGGATTAAATTCAACCTTTACAATTATGAAACACATGCTCCTTATTACAAAAAAAAAAAAGAAGAGATTTGAACAATCCAATTACATAACATTATATATATCAAACAAGATTATCAAATTTTATATGAAGAAATATACCATAATCACACTATTAAAAAATCATGTTTTTTCTTAGAAATACAGGAAAACTTGAGTTTAACACCAACGACTTAAATGAAATTATTTTTATTGACCGATGACACGATATAAGATTTTTTTTTCTTACGTAAGAAGAGATTTAAATTCGATTATGCGAGTGATAAAATACATTCACTTATAACATACTATGTTTGTAAAAAGTGTCAGATGCCATACCAAATAGGGACCTAAATCCTTATCAACAAAGTACAAATCGAGGTGTTGTTACCTTATATAAAAGGATGAACAGGAAAAGGGAAGTCCACACAGCAAAGAGATTTTTCAGATAAGGGAGGAGGAAGGGGTAGAAGAAGAAGAAGGGGATCATGTTTTTAGCATTTTGAAACAAAATTTTTCCTAAAGTGTGGGTCCACATTTTTTTTGCCACTCCTTTTACTTGGTACTCACTGCCCACTAACCACGTGGTGCTTAAGAGCAGCGAAGATTAGAGAATCAAACGCTCAAAACTCTGTCCCAAAGCCCCAGGCCGACCCAAAGAGCCGCGTTTGACGCCTTCCTTCCTTCGATGCTTTCCCTTTAAAAAGGAAAAGGGAAATTGACGAGAAAAAGTAAATACGTTGAGCTACCGATCAAAGGACCGACTGTGCCCCCTTGGGTCCTGTCTTCCCCCTACATATGAGAAATTATTTTTTTATTTTTGTAAAAAGGTTTTTAAGTTATTAAACCATTTCTGGTTTTTTTTTTTTGTGTTTCTCTCCCAAACAATGCCTTGTCACATCCCTTCCCAGTCCGTTTCCATGTGCCCACTACTCACAGCTCCACCACTCTCCAATCCCCAATTTCATCGCTAGGGTTTTCACTTTTTCTTTTTTTTTTTTAAATTTTTTTTTGGGTTTGGATTCGACGTCGAAGAAAATAAACAGCAAAAAAGAAGAGCGAAAAAATCTTTACGCGGGGAGGTTTTTTTTTTAGAATTTATGAATTGAATTGTTTGGTGTTTGAATGGAAAATTGTCAACAAGTGCAATCCAGCACGGCTCTGTATAAGCCGTGTTTGCAGGACAACGGCGGCGGCGATGTTGTTGGTAATAACGGTGATAGTTTGAATCGTGATTGTTTACAAGGAGCGGAGTTCATGAGCGTCGATCAATGCCAGAAGGTTCCGGAGATGGACGATTCGCAGCTCGTTGGAAACGCTGACGTGGCGGTTAGAGGAGATGCTGGTGCTGCGACGGAGACGGGGGCGGGGGGTGAAGTCAAAGTTGTTGAGCAGAGCGCGGGGAAGCGGAGGCGGGGAAGGCCGCCGAGGAATCAGGTGAGAACCACGTTGTCATCGGCGCCACCGCCGCCGCCTCCTCAAAAGAAGAAGAATGATGAAGAAGATGTTTGTTTTATATGCTTCGATGGCGGGAGTCTCGTGCTCTGTGATCGCCGGTGAGTTTGGGAGATTTTTTTTTTCTTTTCTGTTTGGTTGATCAGAAAATGTAGGATTATGAAATGAAGTTTTTGTTAGTTGGCCGTTATTAAGATGAAAACTAGCGCTATTGTTTGATTGAACTTCGAGTTTTGCTGAAAATTTATTAAACTTTTGCTCAATGAGCTTATCCGGGCTTTATATTTAGGCAAATTTGAACTGGAGTTAATTTCAGCTAAGGGGGAAGTTCTATGGCTATACTGCTGGTCTCTTGTTTATGTTATGATACTACTAATTCTTAAATTGCAAATCAAGTCTTCTTTTTTTTTTGGCAATAGAATGTCGGTTTAGTTTTAATTATCTTTTGTTTAGTTTGGCTTATATATTCTTTTTCTGCATTTGTGCGATTTATGTGGTTAATTGTATGCGATTTTACTTCTCAGGGGCTGTCCTAAGGCCTACCATCCAGCCTGTATCAAACGGGACGAGGCATTTTTTAAATCAAAGGCGAAATGGAACTGTGGTATGTTGCATTTTAACTACATCTTATTAATATTTGTCACTTTCATTTCAGTTTAATTAATATAAGTGCGGGGAAGTGTTAAAGCTTGTGCTAGTGTTGTCAAGATTCATGTTCCTCTTTTCTTGCTTTGGAGTTAATTAACTGTTGATCTCTCATACCGTTAACACGTGCATGTCAAATCGTAGCTTTCCATGTTTGCCATAGGTTTGGATCCTTTGTTCTTGAGTAGTTATTGGATTACTATTTTTTTATCTCAATAATGATATCATACCATTAGCACGTGCCTATTGAATGGTGGCTTTCCACGTGTTTCATTCACTTGAGTTCTTGCATCGGATCTCAATTGTAATATCATTTTGTCTCCACGTGCATATTGAATGGTGGTTTCCATGTCTGTTCATTGACTTGGACTCTTGCGTCATTATTATGTTAACATTTTTATCGCAATTATTATTAAGTTTCAATGATTATGTTTTTCGTTTCATTAATTTCTGGTGGTCTATTTGTTGTACATTTCAGGGTGGCATATATGTAGCACTTGTCAGAAGGCTTCATATTATATGTGCTATACTTGTACATATTCCTTGTGCAAGAATTGCACTAAAGATGCTGATTACGTGAATGTGAGAGGGAATAAAGGATTTTGTGGAACGTGCTTGAGAACTGTAATGCTGATTGAAAACAGCACATCAGGAAATAACGAAATGGTATGATTAACTTTGCCTTATACAATGGATTTCTTTTTGAATGTCTTATAGCTTTTTTCCATTACGTGTGCTTCCTTATTTGGTAATTATTGTATTTAGTACGTTTAGATTATTGAAGAGTAGAGAGCTTTTGTCTACCTTAAAGCCTTTTAATTTATACTGTGCAGGTTCAAGTGGATTTTGATGATAGAACTAGTTGGGAGTATCTCTTCAAGGTGTACTGGATTGTATTGAAAGAGAAGCTTTCTTTAAGTTTAGATGAGCTTACTAAAGCTAAAAATCCCTGGAAAGAAACTGCTGTCATGGGTACTAAGGGAGAGTCATCATGTGAACTACTTAATAACGGGAGTAATGCTAAAGGTGCTAACATGGACAAGTCTTGTGGAGACCTAGGAGCTAGTAATTCCAAGAGACGGAAAATGATGAAGCAACAGAAGTTTTTGAACAAAGCTGAATCTCTAGGAGCAGAAAAAGCAGGTGTTATGAAAGGGATGCCTTTGCCTGAAGGCACAATTTGGGCAACAAAGGAGCTTCTTGAATTTGTGGCACACATGAGAAATGGCGATACATCTGTGCTGTCTCAATTTGATGTTCAGGCACTTTTGCTTGAGTACATAACGAGAAGCAATCTTCGTGATCCTCGCCAGAAATCTCACATTGTGTGTGATTCAAGGCTTATAAAATTGTTTGGAAAAGAAAGGGTGGGCCACTTTGAAATGTTAAAGCTTCTTGAATCACACTTTCTCATCCAAGACCATTCAAGGGCCATTGATACCATTAGAGGCAGAGGTACCAAAGCTGTTGCAACCCAGTTGGCTGTTGATGGGAACAGTGATAGTCAACCCATAATTGCCAATGATAAGAGACGTAAAACACGTAAAAAGGTTGACGAGAGAGGACAAAAGGCGAATCCAGATGATTTTGCTGCAATTGATGTTCATAATACGAACTTGATCTACTTGAAGCGAAATTTGATGGAGAACTTAGTTAACGACGCTGACAAATTTAATGAAAAGGTTGTTGGTTCCTTTGTAAGGATAAGAATTCCTGGAAGTGATTGGAAGCAAGATACGTATAGACTTGTCCAAGTAGTAGGTATTAACTTATATAACGAATGCTCCTAGAATTCCTATTAATTTGTTTATTGTGGACATTCTCTGATATTGTTTTTTGTTTGCAGGTACCAGGAAGGTGGCTGAACCATATAAAATTGGCGCAAGGACAATTGATGTTATGCTCGAGATACTAAATTTAGACAAGAAAGAGGTTGTCTCAATTGATGGAATTTCAGATCAGGAATTTTCTGAGGTGCCTAAATATACTTCCTCAATTCATGTTTTTTTTTTTTCTACCTATTACTTTGTGTTAATTCTTGCTTGATTTGCATTTATCTAAAGGATCCTATGCTGTTTGTAAAACAGAAAATTTCCATGTTTAGTCCTGCATTTATTGACAAGAATTCCATGTAATGAAGTCCAATGCATTAACTTCACGATTTTATCACTGAATTAAAACAATATGGGATTGAGAGTTAGGCTTTGTAGGTTGGAATTTTTGTTACAGGACACTGCAAGGTGGGTAGATTATCTAGGGCACATTCCTACTAAAGAGTAACTGAGGTGTGAGAAGGTAGGCTCTAGCTAAGATTCTGCTTGTGAGCGTAATGGTATAAGCTTGCCTGACTATGAGACTCACTGGTTGAACAGACATATAAGTGGGGCATAGTGATGTGGGAGTCCCGTGTGGAAGGGCTCTTGCTCAACGGATCAAAGGTATGCCAGAGATAACAGGCTGGTGATTCCCAAGAGCTCTTATTGGAGTCGTTTGGCATCTTGATGTCAACTCATTGGGTTATATTTATAATTAAGCTAGGGGAAAAGTGGCTTGATTAGCCAAAAAGAAAGATTTAAAAGACTTAAGGTTTTAATGGCAATTTTGAGGATAATCGATGGCTTGTGTGGATTGGTATAGGCTGGAAGAACAAAAATCGAAAAGAAAGTGCGAAAGATAAAACACTGCTAAATTTTATGAACTAATCTCCATTAAATAGAAAATGGTCACTCTATATAGGTCATTGATACGTTCTCCATCTATATAGCTATCATTTATACACATTCTTAGTTAGGCAGACAGTGGACCATCTCATGAGGTATATTAGGTTCCCCCTCTGATTTTGATATTTTTGTTATACCTCCAGGATGAGTGCCAACGGCTACACCAGAGTATCAAATGTGGGCTGATCAAATGGTTTACAGTGGTAAGTGTGTGTATTTTGTTTATTTTTACTTTTTGCAGCCAAGATAATTGTAGTGTCAGTTGTAAAGGACTTTTATGCTCTTTTAGGGTGAGATTCAGGAGAAAGCAATGGCACTTCAAGCAGTGAGGGTAAATGATGTAAGTTCCTAAGCTGCCACATTGCAACGTGTTAAAAAATATTACTATGTAGTTACTTTGAAAGGGATAGGATGTTTAGCATGGTTATATGGTTACATGTTTTCCGTTTACCCTTAAAAACTCTTGTTTACACTTGCTTATACTTTTTTGACCAGTGGCTGGAGTCAGAGATTTTGCGAATTAAAAATCTTCGTGATCGAGCAAATGAGAAGGGACACTTAAAGGAATATCCTTTGTTGCTTGATATGATACTGATGTTTTTGGTATTTTTTACCCTTACATTCTCGACTATGCTGCTACTCTACATATGTCACAAACATACAACTACCAATAAACCTAAGCCTTTTCCCACTACAAGGGGTCACGTTGAGCCTAGCATGCTATTCTGCTCTTGTTAGGATCATTCACTTAGCAAGATGAGTGAATGCAAGGTCCTTTTGATAGGTTTTCCCCATGTCTTCTTTGTTTTGTCATTGTAGGTCTTCATCTTGACCAGATGCAAGTCCAATCTTGTTATTTATTATCTCGGCTACATTGCTTTCTCTTTGTGTCAGTAATTGTTTGTTAAATATTTTGCGTTTTTCACTAGTTGGTGCAATGTACCATGAAGTATAACTGGCCTTGCAATTCTGCTTTATACTTTATTTTGCACAAGTTCTCAACCTAGCCTCTATATTTATTTTTTTTTATTTTCAATTTTCAAATTTCTTTGTGCTAATTATGCTTTGAGATTCTGTGACACCAGCAGACATGGTACTGGCTGTTTCCATTACTCAATAGCCTTTTTGTTGGCAATTAAAGGGTAACAAGTTTATCATGTATTCCTTGACCATGTTGCACGCTCAGAGAATGTGTAGAAAAATTGCAGCTTCTGAACTCACCTGTTGAACGCCAGCGTAGGCTGCATGAAACCCCTGAAATACACAGTGATCCAAATATGAATCTATATCTCAAGTCTGAGGAAGTTGCTAGAGAATTGGACGAGAAGAAAAAAGGTAGCATGTAGTTTTAGATATTGAATTTCTTTTGTATTGTTGTTTTTCCTATGTTGTGTATATATATATGTGTGTGTGTGTGTGAGTGTGTATCTTTGGTGCTAATTAGCCTGGTGTGTGTGTAGAGAACAACATGAAATCAAGAAATTCTGGCTTTGGTGTAAAGGAAAAGGAGCCTGCCTCTCCACTGAAGGGAGGTGATGTCTTTAGTGACATTGGAAGCAGAGAAAATAGCATACCTCATTCTAAAGGATTGGAGCCATCTGTAAATAATGTGGAGACAGAGAAAATATGGCACTACCAAGACCCACTTGGCAAAATTCAAGGGCCATTTGCTATGACAATGTTACGTAGATGGAGCAAGAGTGGTCATTTTCCTCCTGAGTTGAGAATATGGAGAGTAAGTGAAAAGCAAGATGACTCCATCCTCTTAGTTGATGCTTTGTGTGGGCGGAACAGCCAAGAGCAACAGTTGTTTCATAATAGCTGCTTACCCACTGAGGACATAAAGGTTGCCTCTGATGATAGAAGTAAGAATGGGGATGGAGATGTTAGGGAGAGTGGGGATATGAAAGTGAATCAGATGGAAAGTAAAATGGTTGAGGGGAGCTCGAACTCAATGCAGAATGACACAAGTGGTCATTGTTGTGGTAACAATGAATCTGCGAGGAGCAAAGAATTGGGCTCTCAATCTTCTCCATGTACTGCTCCTATGGATGTTGTCAATTCCAATGCAGCACAGACCAGATGTTCTTTACCACACCGGGACTCTGTGAAGGGTGATAATGACTTTCCTTGCCAGCCCCAAGTGAGTAGTTCACTTCCCTCATCTACATTATCTGGGGAGCCATGTGAAACTCAGTCCCGTCAACTAAGTGAAGGGCATGGGGTTGAAAGATGGGACTGTGGTTCGATTAACATGAATGAGAATTTGAAGCAGACCTCTGAAGGTCAAATTATTGCTGGAAATGTGAAGCAAGATGACAGTGAGGGAAAATCAGGCAAATCTTGTGGGCAAAACTGGCGATCTCCACCTTTACATGATTCTTCAAATGGATGGGACCCCAATTCTGGTCTTATTTCTCTGGCAAAGGCTCTTGAAGCATCAGAGCACAATCAGGGTATTGATTTCCCAGATCTTCCCACCTCAACATCAAAGTTGACCCATGAAGACTCAAAAAGTCAGGCTACTGAAAACAAACAGTCTCTGTCTTCGAATGTCCCTCATCAGGATTCAGGTCCTAGCTGGAGTACTGCTTCTAGTCTAGTGGGTAATGGACCACAGCTTCCTGGAGTAGCTGGTGAATGGGGTGGGTATTCCTCCACTCCAGCGAAACCTTCTGCTGAGGAATGGGACTCAGAACTTGTGCCTGAATCTTCTTTGAAACGAACTGACTTGGCAAGTGATCATGCCGCTACTCCAACTTCCGGGAGTGGCCAGTTGACACATTCTTCTCCCACAGATCCTGCAAATAATCCATCTGGTTGGGATTCAATTGTTCCCGAACAACATGAGTATTCTTTGGGTGATGAATCAGTTTCAGATCTCTTGGCTGAAGTCGAAGCAATGGAGTCTCTCAATGGCTTGGCTTCACCTACATCAATATTGCGTTGTGATGGAGAGTTGGCTCAAGGTTCTGAACCTGATTGTTTTAGTCCTGTAGGGGGACTGAGCCCTGCTCCTGACCCAGGAAAAAGCGATGCTTTGAGCTCAACAAATGATCTACAAAAGCCTTCTCAGTCAACTGTGACCAACGAGCCATTTGGGGTCTCACAGTCTGAAGTACTCGATGCTCAGAAGAGTTCTGGTGGGCATTCTTCCACAAGTGCTGACATGGATGAAGATCCAAGGCCCAGTGACGTCTCAGTTAACCAATATGAAGCTGGTTCGGACATGCCCCCTGCTGCACCACCTGTAACAACTTGGGCCATGGCTACCGTAGATAATGCTTGGAGATCAGGGCCAGAAACTACAGGCACCAATTGGGGAGCAGCTCAAGGAAATGCACATTTCAATTGGGGAGGTTTAGGTCAAGGAACCCCGAATGTAAACTGGGGAACAGTTCAGGGAACATTCCAGGGAAACGGCAGCATCAATTCAGGCACTTCTGCAGGGAATCCGCCAATTTGGGGAAGCCAACCAAGGTACTCAGGTCCAAGGGACCGTGATTTTCAGGGCAGAGATTCAAGTTTTGGTAGGGGCAGGTCCTTATGGAATAGGCAGTCGTCGTTATCGTCATCATACGGTGGTCCAAATGGAGTCTGTTCTTTCAGACCCCCGCCCAAAGGGCAGCGAGTTTGTAAATTTTATGAAAGCGGGTATTGCAAGAAAGGAGCATCATGTAGTTATTGGCACCACCCTTGATTAGGATATTTTCCAGTAACAACCACAGCAATTGTGTGCATTTAATTCTGTATTCATTATTGATATATTAGGGAATTTGCTCTGTTAATTTCTCCCAAAATTTAACCTGTAAAAGTATATCATTCAAGCTGCCATAATACATATTATTTTCTATTCTCTGGGATAGCTTTACCCCTTGCAGAAGCATCTTGCTTCGCTGCTGCGCTCTTCTATGCTACAGGATCTTTACTTGTGGGCACGTACGTAACATGCTTGGTTCGATATATAATATTATTAATATTTTTCGATATATATCGATTTTGAATTAATTTTTTCAATTATTAAAAATTTAAAATTGAATCCATCGAAAAAATATAAATAACCTCACTTTCTTTTTAAGCCGCCGCTAAACGCTGCCGTTTAGTCTGTGCTCAAATCGATGACCCCCGCCTCCCTGACTTTAGAACAACCCACGAAGAACGTTTCAGAAGTTCGAAAAAAAAAGAAAAAAAATCAAAGCCTCAAAAAAAAAAAAAAAAAGGAAAAATAGAATCCAAATTTGTCAAATGATAAACAGAATTACAGAAATTTGACTACGCGGGGTCGTGATATTGCTTTAGTAGCTCGAATTTGTTAGCAAAATTTAGCGGGTTTTCGTCGAGACATGGCGGCAGAAACGAAGTCGTTTTTGGCGCCGACGCAGAGGTACGCGGCGGGAGCATTGTTCGCAATCGCTGTCCATCAGGCTCAGATGCATCAGACCCGTCCTCTGGGACTTCCCACCGAGGATGATGATCCTTCCTCTGAGGAGCGAATGAGTAGCAGTAGCAGCAGCGACTCCGTCTCCGAAGATCCTGAACTTTGGGTCCACGGAAACTCAGGTCTGCTCCGACCCATTTTCAGGTGGTTATTTTATTTTCTTTTCCTTTTGATAACTGCATGAGTTGCCTTTTTTTATTTGTTTGAATTACTTGAATTCGAATGTGATCAATGTTTAGGAACTCGCATTCTTTCTTGGAACATTTCAAATTTCTGATTTTTTATGAATTCTTTTCCCTTTTTTTTTTTTAAATTTATTTGTATTCATATTGGTCAGATTTCTAGATATTGACTCTGCAGCATGGCTTGGACTTGAAGAAACTGCTGGATCTTCTCCAGCCAAACATCATGTCGGAGCAGTATGTCCTTGTTTTCTATCTCTAATGTATTTCTTCCTGCTCATGTCGTGTTTATGATTATTTGCAGCAGAAATGCACGCTGTGTCTCAATGATTCTTGTTGTTTATGCTATAAACATGTAGTTACCATGTATTGTTACAGTTCTTGAGGTTGCTAGCTGAAGAAAGCGGGGATGGTTCTTCGGAAAGATTGGATCAGGAGGTTGCTCTGTCAAAAGCTGTTGATACTATGACACTTGGTATGGAAACAAATTCTGAATCCTCCAAGGTTAAAAAAGAGAAGCATCGTGAGTATGAACATGAATATCGTGAGAAATATTCCACTGCTGAGGTGCCATCAAATTCTGAAGTGGCAAACCGACAGATAGAGACTACGCAGGAGAGCAATACTTATGTGCATTGTGGGAGTGATGAACTTCATGTGCTGGGTGGTAGTTTGGATGAGAAACCTGCTGAAGAGGTTGGAATGCTTAGTTACCAGAGGAAAGTGACGGTTCTTTATGAGCTTCTTTCAGCTTGTCTTGCAGCTGCAGATACTCGTGAAGATAACAAAAGATATACCCGACGAAGAAAAGGCTATGATGCTCGACATCGTGTGGCTTTGCGGTTGCTGGCAACTTGGTTTGATGTTGAGTGGATAAAAATGGTTTGTAAACTCAGCCTGCTATCCTTTTTCCATCTGTTCCTCAAACTGAAGGCTTGCAGTTACAATGTCATTTTAGTAAGAGTAATAACTGAATTGAGAGCCATTGATGTCAATTTCTATGTAATCTTGAGTGTTTGCCAGATATGATGGGTATCTCAAGTTTTATGCACTAATGACACCCCCAAAGTTCCTTTGTCTGAATGTCCTTAGTTGTCTACCATCAGAGAAGATTTCTGAGAGTATGCAGTGTTTGGCCAAGAAACTAGATCTTTCCGGTCTAATTGCACAAGTTATAGAAAATTTTTATATTTTCTCCCTGTTAGTAAACTTTTGTGCTTGTAGGAAGCCGTTGAGATGATGGTTGCTTTCTCTGCAATGGCTATAGTAAAAGAGAAAGAAGCAAAAGAAGAAGAATCCCAATCTTCCGAAGGCAAATGGGCGAAATGGAAGCGTCGTGGTATCATTGGTGCTGCTGCAATAACTGGAGGAACATTAATGGCCATTACTGGCGGTAAATGATCATCAAACCATTTAATATTGGTACTTTTAAAACATCAAGTTTTCAATGGAAACAACTGACTCATGACTTCAATGTTTTTGACTTCTTCGGTACACCATTTTAATATTCAACAGGGTTAGCTGCCCCAGCAATTGCTGCAGGATTTAGTGCCCTAGCTCCAACATTAGGCACTATAATCCCTGTGATTGGAGCAAGTGGGTTTGCTGCAGCTGCAAGTGCTGCTGGAACTGTTGCAGGTTCTGTTGCTGTTGCTGCATCATTTGGAGGTGAATAACCAATCTGGAATCTCTGAATCTAGCCTATCTGTATCACCCTATTTCCTTCTCGCAGGAGTCATAAGTAGTTATAATCTGTTATGCTTATGATGTCAGAAATTTTATACTAGTATATGTTAAATATATCCAAGCTGTGTTTGGTACATAGTGTTCTGAAGAAGTCTAGTGAGCCTTAGTATACTTATATGTGTTAAACAATATGGAGTATATTTTAACACTTAGTCCAATGCAGCTGCTGGTGCTGGACTTACCGGTACTAAAATGGCTAGGAGAATTGGAAGTGTTGATGAGTTTGAATTTAAAGCTATTGGAGACGACCACAACCAGGGCGTGAGTTCTTACAGACTTCCATCTTCTTCTTCTTCTTCTAATTCTTTTTTCTCTGCTTCTGGGGACATAGCAAACTATGGTGTCTGAATCTTATTAATGATCTCAAGATTTTAATTTTGATTTAACTTATCTTTCAGCGACTAGCAGTTGAGATTTTGATCTCTGGGTTTGTTTTTGATAAGGAAGATTTTATTAGGCCATGGGAAGGACGGATTGACAACATGGAAAGGTACAGAATTTATACCATGATTCACTGTATTAGAAATAACTCTTTATTCTTTTCAAATTTTTTAACGTGGATTAAATTGACAAGGAGGATTTTAGGTTTGTGTTGCAGTGGGAGTCCAAGAATCTGATTGCAGTGAGCACTGCAATTCAGGATTGGCTAACTTCAAGTAATGGGTTAACAACTGATTCTTAAATAGTTTTTTGATTACAAGAATTGTCTATGTTTGAACATTGCTTTTACATGCTGCAGGAATTGCCACGGAGTTAATGAGGCAAGGTGCAATGATGACAGTTTTAAGCACACTTTTAACGGCATTGGCATGGCCAGCAGCATTGCTTGCAGCTACTGACTTTATAGACAGCACGTGGTCAATTGCCGTGAACAGGTTTGATTTTGCTACTGACTTTTAGCAGAGTACTTGGCTGTGAAAAAGGGAAGAACTGTTTTCCAGTTTTATTTTATTAATTAGTACCATGCAGTATTTTAGAGGCTATCTTGCTGTTGTCCTTCTGAGAGGCATCTTTGGTTAGAATTTTTACAAGGATTAAATTTAGCTAGTGATTAATTTTTCTTCTTCATTAGAATTGGGCTGCTAGTCTAATGACCCTTGTGAAAAATTTCAAGAGAACCAAGCAAGGAATTTGAGGGTGAGGAAAGAACTGCATATTAAGTAAAACAGAAAAAAAAAAAAAAAGAATGGTTATAAAACTATATAGTGTAAATATGAGTAGTTCATGGTTTGGCATTGAATTCATTAGGTTTATGCAAAACTTAAAATAGCTGAATCTTAGGAGAGAAAAATCTGTAGCTTTAAAGTGTCTCTAAAACGAATATCAATGTGGTTAATGATGTAGAAAAATGTCAAATTGAAATCCACGTTAAAGTTTTCTTTGATGAACTGTCACAATAGTTTTATCTGTTATGGACCTTAAATGTTCTACAAATTAAATTCCTAAGACACCAGGCTGCTTAATGTATTAATTTTATGTGCTGGATGTAGCTGATGTTGAGTTCCCACCTGTCTAAGACAATTAATTCTTTTCTTCAACACTTAGGAACCGTTGTACTACATGACATGTGTCTAACCAGGTCATTATCTTCTTCCATTTTCTAGAACGGATAAAGCAGGAAGGCTGCTTGCTGAAGTTTTATTGAAAGGTTACCAAGGTAACAGGTATACATGTGGCTTTTAGGGGAAAGTTGGGATTCATTGAAATAAAACTTCTGTAAAGGATCTTTAATGTTCATTTTTCGATTCTATGAATTCTTCAGGCCTGTGACACTCATTGGTTACTCACTTGGAGCACGAGTGATTTTTAAGTGTCTTCAAGCCTTGTCTGAGACTGAACAAAATGGTAATCACAACCGATCCATCCTCCTGGGCTTTTTAATATGATGTAGTGGATGTAATATTCTAAGACTTCTCTACTGTATCTTCACAGCTGAACTTGTAGAAAGAGTTGTTCTTCTTGGAGCACCCATTTCTATTAAAGGCGAGAATTGGGAAGCTGCAAGAAAGGTATTTTCCATTTGTATATGCTTTTCATCAGTAGAACATTTGGATTAATTTCTTGAAGTCTTTTGCAGATGGTAGCTGGAAGGTTTATAAATGCTTACTCCACAAATGATTGGATGCTTGGAGTAGCCTTTCGTGCAAGGTATGCATGATCAATGCACTGCTGAACAATGTTTTAAGTGTTTTAGAACTGTTGGTATATAGATTAATATATACTGGATAACCTGTGTCCTACCTGTCATCAAGTATAAGTCTAGAAATTGTTTTGTTGTGGATAAATGTGCACTGGATAGCCTTTTATTCTGTGGCATGTGTGCTTACTGATCTACCATCGCGTCAAAGAAAGGAGGTCTTGGTGCAATGCATTCATCGTTATATTGTATCACTGTCGTCCCTCCCTCTTGATTCATGGAGCCTTGTCTGAGGCTTGTTAGCGTTTTCTTTTTAGAACAAGTACTTCTGTTCATCACCTTCAATAATATTATATCACTCGAGCAATTTTCCTCTGATGCACACTAATTGTTACTTAAAAAACAGTCTACTCACACAAGGATTAGCTGGAATTCAACCAGTTGGTCTGCTGGGGATTGAGAACGTAAGCCATCTCAGCTATATTGTTTCCACTTAGCTGTTTCTTCTTTCTCTGAGCTCACGATGTTTTACTAAATAACACTTTGATTAAACTCTTCAGGTTAACGTAACAGATTTGATCGAAGGTCACTCATCCTATCTATGGGCTACTCAGCAGATTTTGGACCGGCTTGAACTTGATGTTTACTATCCTGTCTTCAAGAGCACTCTCCATGAATGATAATACTCAAGTTTCTCTTCAATTTCTTGTGGTTATGCTCAGCCGCGTAGGTAAAATTTTGCTTTATTCTTTCCATATCTTCATAAAGAATGCGACTCTGAACTCAATAGCAGGGTCAGGCATGCTGGTGCTGCTGAATCTGGAGCTTCTCCTGTGGGTCTGCATTTGTTGTTTATAATTCCTTCTTGCTCTGTGTATACTACTACTACAATAGCTTGCTTGCAATTTGAGCCAAAAATGAAGAAGAAGATGTAAACTCAATACATTACTGAAATAGTAAATAATCATGGTTTTCATTTATCAGGTTGCCAATGCCATCCATTTATATTATTCTTGGTATTCAACTTTCTCTTTTTTAATTGGCCGAAATAGAATGATGTTTACTTTTATTAAGGATCATCAGATTTAATAATATCAATTGATTTTTTTAATTCACGTAACAATCGATGAATGGATCATATGATTATTACGATCAAGCATGGTGATGTCACATGAATAAAAAATACTAGTTGAAATTGTTTTTGATCATCGCTAATTTTTTGTTTTTATTCCATTTATGAATAGATTCGGACAATTATTAATTTTTTTTTATATAAAATTAAGGGTTTGTACCGGTAAAGATCGACCGATAAGGGTTTATTGGAGTACAATCAAATAATAGTGGTTTAATTGCATAAATGGACATAATTTAGGGATCTTTTTATTATTTAAAATTTATATTAATTTTCTTGAGGTTTTTTTTAAACGACGTCGGAGCTCTCTGGCTATAAATGGACAATACCGATGAGGGAGAAATAAAAATAATTATATTAAAAAAGTAATGGAAAGGAGAGGAGAAGAGGAGAAACAAAATGAGAAGGAAAGAAAAGCAAGCGGGAATCCAACAGTAAAATATTGCATGGGAGCTCTCTGGTTATTACTCTTCCATTCTCAAATCCCAAGATCGCAACCCTCGTTGCATCGGCATCCCTGGTTCTCACCCACAAGGTCTCTAATTTCTGCGTTTACTGTTGAAGAAATTCTGATCCGTGTTTTATATGTACATATGGATTTTGATGTTTACTGATAATTTCGAGTTGGGCGGATTGTTGAACAGCATGGGGCCATGAAATGGGATCATATGAGGCTAAAATTAAAAAGGAGGGGGCATGCCCTTAACGACTTTCGTTATGCTTGCGCTGGTTGCTCCGTGTATATGAGCAGAAACAAAGGTTCAGTTGATAAGGGAGGGGACAGTCCTGAATTGCCTGGCTGTGCCGGAATTCAGGTTAAGTTTTGCACTTGCCCGTTCTTGGACGGTGGGTTGGTTCAAGTTGTATGGTGTTTACTTGATTTGAAGAATGGGTTGGTGACAGTTATTAACGGAAATCATGAAATACTGGTGCAGGTGGAGCAGGGTTTATCTGCTTGTCGCTTACCTTCCAATTGACGAGTCTTCTCTTTGGGCACTTTGGTTAAACTTTTTATTGTTTCTAGCTCTAATTGTTGTGTGATTACTACAAACTGACATGGCTGTGGCTTCATTTTTTACAGGTTGGAGGACGTCGCGAAATTCCTCGTGCTGCGACTGCTTCAGCTCCTGTTCATGTTGATAGCAGAGAAGGTACGGTAATTTTTATTGCTTTATTTGTCAAGAAGGTTCATTTTATGTCATGACTTTCATTTTAGTCAAGATCTCTAGGAAATACCTTTTTGATTGAT
The DNA here is from genome assembly GCF_000208745.1 of Theobroma cacao. Lineage (NCBI taxonomy): Eukaryota > Viridiplantae > Streptophyta > Magnoliopsida > Malvales > Malvaceae > Theobroma > Theobroma cacao. The sequence goes on from NC_030850.1 coordinate 1,035,931, forward strand.
TTTTGTATGTTAGCATGGGTTGGGCTGTTGCTATAGTTCTTGTATTATTTCTAGTGAGGGGGAAATTGTCCACTAATTGTTGATATAATTAACGTGTGATTGAATTAAATAGAGATCGAAATTGTATGTCTCTATGTGCCTTGGACATCACTTGAACCCCCCACTACTGCTACTGCTCGCCCTTCTTGGATACTCTACTCACCTATTAAACTATGGTTACCACCACCTTGTTGCATCTATAAAGAGTAGTGGTTATGGTATGATTTGTCTCTCGAAACTTTGAGTACATCGACCAAAGATATCATGAGTTTCAAGTTTCAACAACTCAATGCAGAAGATTAAGAATCGTTTAGCCTTTCAGAATTAAATCATTTTCTGTTACTTGTTTCCTCATTCTTCATCAATTCACTTTCCGGCTTTCCTTCTGAAGATCGTGATATTTGTCAACCTCCAACTCACAAACCCACTCATGCTGTAGGAGATGACTTCCTGAACAGGCAAGCAAATGATTTGACTTGTTAATAGATGTCTGACTTTTTGTTTTACAGCATGACCTCAATGATGACTAATCAATCATATTCTGAATGTAGGTTTGCAAACCTTGTTGCCTCAGGGGTAGCCAGGAACATGTGTAGAGTGGGGAACTACATGAAAGAGACTGTAGATGATATCCTATTCACAAACCGAAAGCGACCTAAGTAATATATCTGTCCTTGAAGATGAGTATCTAGCAATGGGCTTCATTCGGAATCTGTGCTCTTCACACGTTCACTTCCATCTATCTTTTCCTTTTTGATGACTATCCATCTTTTCTGTTTTCTTTTTTTCAATAAAATAGTTGTTTTACTTTTTTGTTAGAGAGAAAGTTGTTGCATCCTTAACTAGGATCCATATGGATAGGGTCATCTATTTTGCTCATGTTATAGTGCGTGCACGGAGAGTAGGGTTTCACAAGGGTCTTTTTTGTATGATAGAACAAGCTTTTAGCTACTCAAATTCTGCCAATATTAATCTCTGGTTACGTGAATTACTTTAGATGTTGGGACATGATATGGATAAGATGGAATGGACTTGCATCTGATCTCTGTCACAATCTGTGAACTTAGAAGCATTGTTACGTATCATTGGAGGTTTCTTTTCTCACTTTGAGTTCCATTTCCAGATGAGCTCAACTTCATGTTGCTTGTGGACAATCGATGGGCCTGTTGATTTGTGTTAAAAGTGAGGGTCAGATTTCTTTTCATTGTTAATGCGAAATTCATGATTTCATGCTAAGTGCTACAGACTAACCCCTTTTCTCAATGCTTGAGTAAAAGATTTTGCACAAGTCAGCCAAGAAATTAGCTGTATCTGAGTAAGCACATGATATAGTCACAAGCGAGTTCATGAAATGCAGTAGCAAAATTATAAAGTACATATCAAATGCCATGAAAAATGTTTTATTAATAACGGGATCATAACATCTTCCCTGATGTCAGATTTATGGTTTTCCTCTAGAACTATGATATATGAGATTTATGGCTCATTGTTGAGATCACGACATCTTTTGTTACGTGAGATTTATGATTTTTTGTTGAGATCATAATATCTTCCTTGAGGTAGGATTCATGGTTCTTTGTTAAGATCATAACATCCTCCCAATACGGGATTCATGGTTCTCCATTGGGACCATGACATCTTCTCAGTTATGGGATTAATGGCTCTTCGGTGGAACCGTGACACTAAGCTTTGAGCTAAGTGAACATGAGACTTTGCATTTGGTATAATGGTAAATTGGTTGTTGTTTTCAAGCTGTGAAGCTTAACAACAACTCCCCTTTTTCCGTTGAAAAACATAAAAGAAGCGTTGCATTGGAAGAGAGAGATCCTCAAGTTTTCAATTACTTCAAGTTTGCTGAGGGTGCGGAACAAAAAGCTAATTTGTACGAGACTAAAAGGATTGGATCTGATTCCATGCCTCTGTTCAAATGGGTTACATTGCTGAACATGGTTTTGCAGGACCACCATTTTTCCTTGCTGCAACATGAGACTGAAAGCTTTGGATTGATATGGAGAAGATGGGCATAAAGGGTTGCCAATCATCTGAAACATGATGATGATGGACCAGTTAACTCACCGTGGACTTGTGAGGCTTGCTCAGAAAAATGGCGGCATATTTCACCTCAATATGGGGTTCTTGCACGTGGTTGCTATATCCAATCCCGAAATGGCTCGCCAGGTTCTCAAGGTTCAGGATAACATTATTTTTAACAAGCCAGCCACCATAACTATCGGTAATCTCACGTACAATAGGGCTGACAGGGGCGGAGCCTCCTCATGTGGCCCTCAAATTTTAAAATTTTTTTCATAACATATAAAAATTTTTAAATTTTTTTATATATTCTATTACTTGCTCCTTCAAAATAATATTTTATTAATAATTAATATAAATAAAAAATAATAAAATAATTTCATTTATCTCACTCAATTTTAAATTTTTTAATTTATATTATTATTTTTATTTTATTTATTCATATGTTATAAATTTTTATAAATATTTTTTTAAATTTCTATAAACCATTAATCATGTTCTTTTTTTTTGTTATGTAATACATAATACCTACCTTCTACTTGTCATATTTTTTTTATGTTATATAAATTTTATTTTTTATAATTTTAATTTTTAAAAATTAATAAATTATTATATAGTTTTTAAATATAAATTGTAATATTACATTGTTATTTAAAATTTCATCAATATATTATTTTATTTTATTAATCTTGAATATATAAAAAAAATTAATTTAAGTATATTTTTTTATATACTTTATATTTTATATTTAGTTAAAATAAAAAATTTTTAATTATATATATATTTTTAACTATTTATATTTTATAAATTATAAAATTATATTTTTATTATTAATATTTTTATTATTGATTGAATTTAATATATTAATTTTTTAAAATTTTTAACTCTTATTTAACTATGTTTACCATCTGTACAATTTAGCTAGCTCCGCCCCGAGGGCCGATATGGCTTTTTCTCATTACGGACCTTTCTAGAGACAGATGCGTAAGCTCTGCGTAATGAAGCTTTTCAGCAGGAAAAAAGCTGAGTCATGGGAGTCCGTCAGAGATGAAGTGGAGTCTCTCGTTAAAGCTGTTTGAGCCGGACCAACGGCGAGTCCACTCATTGCCGTGCCAAAGAAACGCCTGCTTTGTCCACTCTTGAAAACGAAAGGAAAACCATTTGAGTCTTTGCAACATTTAACAAAGATTGTGTTAAGTTATCAGTATTTTTTAATTAATGTGAAATGGATATAATTAAGAATTGCACAACTGAACAATGCCCTTTTTTTTTTTTCATCATTTAAGCCTTATATCTGAAGTTAAAGAGCTCCAAAACGACGTCGGAGGCAATCAGAACCTTTTGCTCTCCGCTTTCCCGACTCTGAGTAAAGATGGCCGATACTGAGTGGAGAGAAAACAACGAGAAAGAATGGAGAGGAGCAGAGAAGAGAAAGGAGAAGAGGAGAAGCAAAACCAAAACGAAAATGGAAAAGGAAAATCGTGCAAAGGATTTCTTTATTACTCTTCTACTATCAAATCCCAAGATCGCAACCCTCGTTGCATTGGCATTCCTCGTTCTCTCCCTCAAGGTCTCTAATTTCTTTACTTTTCCAATTATCTTTCCTCTTCTTAGCAAAAAAGAAAAAATGATTTTGATGAATTATTCGAATAATTTCTGATAAAATAAAAAACCCATGTTATATAATTTATTTTTGATATTTACTGATAGTTTGGCTGATTTTGGAGCGGGAACGAGCTATGCTGTTGGACAATCTGAGGCTGAAACTTCTAGGGAGAGGCGTGGCCTTGTAGGATTTCATTATGCTTGCGCGGGTTACTCCGTGTATATGAGCAGAAATGAAGGTTCAGTTGATAAGGAAGAGGATAAACCTGAATTGCCTGCTTGTCTCGGCTTTGAGGTTAAATTCTTCACTTGCCCGTTCTTGTTTAAGCATTAGAGTAGAATGGGTTTTTGATTTGCTATGCAGGGTGTTATTGGTTGGTTGGTTGGTGGTTGAAGTTTTATGGTGTTTACTTGATTTGAAGAATGGATTTGTTGCAGTTATTTACAGAAATCATGAAATACTGGTGCAAATGGAGTATGGTCTATCTGGGCACTTTGGATAACTTTTTGTTGTTTCTGGCTCTAATTGTTGTATGGTTATTACAAACTGACATGACAGTGGTTTCATTTTTTCAGTTTGTGGCATATAGGAGAACTCCTGCTGCTGGCCCTGCTTCAGCTTCTGCTCATGTTCATCGCAGAGGAGGTAAAGAAATCTTATATTGCTTTATTTTTCAACAAGGTTCATTTTTAGTCATGACTTTCATTTTAGTCAAGATCTCTAGGAAATACCTATTTGATTAATTTTTTGTTTGTTGGCATGGGTTGGTTGCTGTTATAATTCTTGTATTATTTCTAATGAACTGGAAATTCTCCACTCATTGTTGATATAATGTGTGATTGAATTAAATAGAGATCGAAATTGTATGTCTCTATGTAGCTTGGGCATCATTTGAAGCCTCCACTCCTGTTACTGCTCGTCCTTTCTTGGACACCACTCACCCACCACTACAATAAACCCGTAATGCCTTAAACTATGGTTACACCAACTTGTTGCATCTACAAAGAGTAGTGATTATGTTATGATTTGTCTCTCCAAAATTTGGTTACATCAACCACAGATCTCATGAGTTTCAACTTTCAACAACTCAATGCAGAAGGTTAAGGATCGTTTAGCCTTTCAGAATTAAATCATTTCCTGTTGCTTGTTTCCTCATTCTTCATCTATTCACTTTTTGGCTTTCCTTCTGAAGATCGTGATATTCGGCAACCTCGAACTCACAAACCCACACATGCTGTAGGGGATGACTTCCTGCACAGGCAAGTAAAATGATTTGAATTGTTAATAGATGTCTGCCTTTTTGTCTTGTTTTTTCTTACAACAACATGACCTTGATGATGGACTAATCGATCATACTCTGAATGCAGGTTTACAAGGAATGCAAACCTTGTTGCCTCAGGGGTAGCCAAGAACATGCGTAGAGTGGGGAACTACATGAAAGAGACCGTAGATGATATTCTATTCCCGTACTGAAAGCGACCTAAGTGATCTATCTGTCCTGAATATTTGAAGACAAGTAGCTAGCAGTAATGGGCTTCATTCGGAATCTGTGGTCTTCACGAAATCACTTCCGTGCATCTTTTCATTTTATTTTTTCAATCAAATAGTTGTCTTACTGTGAGTTAGACAGAGACTTGTTTCACCCTTATCTATGATCCGTATGGATAGGGTCATCTATTTTGATCATGTTATCGAGCCTGCATGGAGAGTAGGGGTTGACAAGGGTCTTCTTTGTATGATAGAACAAGCTTTTAGCTATTCAAAATTCTGCCAATATCAATTCGATATTACATTTTTGTTCAGCGTCCTTATGGTCAGTAATTTTAATCTGTGTTTACTAGAATTGCTTTAGATGTTGGGACAGGATATGGATAAAGTAAAAGATGGAATAGACTTGTGTCTGTTCTCTGTAGCAATCACCATAACTTAGAAGCATCGTGACGTATCGTCGGAGGTTTTCTTTCTCACTTTGAATTCCATTTCCAGACGAGTCTTTCTTCATGTTGCTTGTGGACAATCGAGGGTTCTTTTCAATCTTGAGGGTAAAGAGGTTCTTCAAGTGTTCAATCAGTTCATGTTTGCTTAGGGTGCGGAACAAGTCCAAAGAGTTGGAAACCCCTCGACACGTTTCTTAAACAGTCACCATCCGCCATTTTTACCGTACAAAATTCTTCACTGTCGGGAAAGTAAAAAGGATAATGGAAAATTGCACGTTGGGAGCCTTTCTTTGGTTTTTTACTAATTTTGGACCGTTGTTTTTATATTGGAAAGTCAAACATTTCCTTTCCTTCGAATTAACAGCGAAGAAGCAACCGCGAAATCTCTCCCTCCATTTCCCGAGAGAAGAGCTGGCTTAGCTTACCATCCCAATTCGGCAATTACCCATCACCATTCAGCGAGCAATGCCCATTAATTAACTCTTTGGCTGCACAAAATCCTATCCTATCGCTTATCCATCCCCATTTTTGTCTCCACTTTTCTCTTCTACCCCCAAGCAGGTAGCGCTTATTTTCCTTTTTTTTCTCTCTCTTTTTTTTATGTATACCAAATGTTCTTAAAACTAACCCAAGCTTTCATTTTTCCTCTTCAGATTTGTGGAAAGATTGGTGGAAGAGCAAGGGTTTAAATTTGATTTTTTTTTCTTTTTTTCTGAATACATTTCGAATTTAATGGCCGCAGTGGCCGCTTGTAAACGCGTGGGTCAAATTGGAACGACTTTGGGGATGATAGGAGGAGTTTCCAGATTTAGAGGATTTGTTACTCCGATCGTTGTGTCCCCTCTTGATACGGCGGCATTTCCTTCCTCGGGGATTCGATTATCAGCTTCTTCTGCTTCATTTTCACGATGCAGGCAGATGTCTCAGCTCGTTAAATCTAATGGAAAGCGATTGTTTCTCGTCGACACCTTAGCTTTGGTATTACAAACTAATCTCGTTTTGAGAATTGTGGGTTCTAAGTTTTATTGGATTAACTTTTAGAATGTGATGACATGATACGGTGCATTATGCTTAGGTTAGGAGATTGGAGGCGGAAGGTCTGCCTTCCAAACAAGCCGAGGCGATAACAGCAGCCATAACCGAAGTTTTGAATGACAGCTTGGAAAATGTGTCTCTTTCGGTTGTTTCCAAGGCTGAGATGCAGAAAGTAAGGTCTTTTTTTCTTCTTTAATGTTTTATTACAATGCAAAATTCACTTTTGTTAGTTTAATACAAGGCCAAGGCGGTTCATATGAGTTGAAGATGGTCTTTTTAGTTGCTTTTGCTGAATTTTATTCCTGTTATTTTACCCCCTAATAGGGTGTCCTTGTTTTCTGACTTGGTAGAGTGAAATGATTCAAGAATCCAATCTGTCCAAGCTCAAATCAGATGTTCACAGCTCTCAGGTACTTACCAGTTCTGTACATCGATTGTTGGAAAAGGTTTTTGTGGATTTATTGATTTCACAGTTGTTTTAAGTTTATTGATTGAGGAAGCCCAATTTTTGTCACCTTGCGAATTGCTATAGACAGTGTTAACATATCTAGGCCCCTCTTCATGCTGCAATAGGTCGTTTTGGAACTCCCAAACTTGCTTTCATCTAACATTCGATTGCTTGAATAGGGGAGACAATGAATGATGGTCTATGATCTTAGCATTGCAAGAAACCACCGTTTTACTCTGGTGCTCATTTTTAGGTAGCACGAAATTGTTTCAATAGGTTTATTAATAAAGAGTAATGCATATTTATCTTCCCCTTCATTTTGAGTCAACATGAATAGAACAATGCCATACTAAGGATTGTTGCCAGATTTTCAAAGTTTAGTCAGTTGATGCTCTGTTCTGGCAGAAACAGGAGAGTTTCAGTTGTTTCTGTTTATCATCCTCTTCCTGCTGCTCTACTCATAAAAAATTCAACTATCAACATTATCAGTCTTTCCTTTGTTGTTATTTATCCAAAATCTCTTGAGAACTAATCTTTAGGGAAAAAGGAACAGAATTGCAATCTCAATTTTTGAGTATTTTAAACAATTCTCATTATGCTGACCAAGGATTGGATCTGATTTCATGCCTCTGTCTGTTTAAATGGGTTATTTTTCTGAACAATAAGTTATGCAGGAGAACCATTTTTCTTTACTGCAACATGAGACTGAAAAACTTCGGAATGATATAGAGAAGATGCGCAGTGAATTGAGGTCTGGTTTTTGGGTTACCATTCATTCATATATGTGTGTTACCATTTGAATATCTAATTTCTGTTATGATCACCCCCGTTATAGAGAAATTGGTTGTAATGCAGATATGAAATTGACAAAGTCACTGCAGGGCAACGATTGGATTTGAATCTTGAAAGAGGGTAAGAAAGTGAAGAATGCATTTTTCTTATTTTCCAGGCTTGCCATACATTTCTGTTCCCATTACATCCCCCTGAAACAGTCTAATATCTTTGTGGTTTATGAGAAGTGCAGGAGAATACGAGATGAGCTAACAAATCAGACTGCTGAAACATCTAACCTCACTAACAAACTTGATCGGGTTAGTATTACAAATGAATGAGAAATCATTTGCTTTAATTGATTGAACTGATGACATTTGTTCTTTTCTACTTCCTATTCTACAATTTTCAGGAAATTCATGCATTAAAGGCTCAATTGGAAGCTGCAAAATATGACTTGATAAAATACTGCATAGGGACACTTGTTTCCATATCTGCTGTTGGTCTAGCTATTGTTCGTATGCTAATGTAAACATGTAATGTCAGCATAACCCCTTCTGGGGGAAAGAAGTAGCTCTCCTTTTTTCTTCTTTTTAAATGGAAAATAGCTCATTTTTTGTGAAGCTATTGCTTGTACCACTTCGACTTAGCTTGGCATAGCTCAAGTGATTAGGATGGGTGAGAGGGTTTGGGTAGAGACATCAAGTCTGAGCCTTATAGCTCTCCTCTTGTATAACGAAGTAAAATAATATACTGAGGCTGTTGTATGTTTAAAATTTTTGAAGAAATGAAAGAAAAGTTCAATCTTATGACTAGCTGCTTTCAATTCCTCATTCAGCCTTTCTTTTCCTTGTAATCTTAGCCTGTACTCTTGCATGCTTGAGAGATGAGAGGGGATGAAAGAAAGAAACCTGAAGAGCTGAAAACAGGAAAAAGGATATCTATATGTACTCCTACTAGGATACCAATGTCATTCTTTGATATCTCCAGGATCCCTGGATGGAAGAGTTGTTGGTTTGTCAACACATAGATTTTTCCTTTTTGCCCCCTCATTTCCATTGCTTTATTATGCATTGATTGATTCCGTTAAATAGAAGGATCCATTCACCTAATCTTTTTTTTGAATGCAACGGGGTGGGAGATATTGCTACAAACAGAGGTGTTAGAAATTGCAATTTACGCCAAAATCCAGCTATAGTTTCCTCTCTTTTTTGTCTTATATCAAGCTACAACTCCCTCACCCTTTGTGCTCGATTGTCATGTTCCCTTGTCAAATTCTGGGTTCATTGCCAGTAATTTAGAAGCCTCTAGCTTCTCCTTCGGTTCTTCCACAAGAAATAAAATCCAAGTAGTTTAAGTCTTGACAAATACCACTTTGAGAGGTTTACCTAATAAGTGTTCCAGCCCTGCCTAACCATATGATCTACCCCTCACCTCCTACATTTTCAGCTCTCTGCCACAATTTCTCCCATCTCCCTTTGTCCTCGTAAGTATTACATAATGAAAGGAAGAAAAATTTTTTGTGCGTGATTTGGATTGAGCAATGGTCCATCTGTATGGAGGTTTCTAAACAGTTTGTTTGAGTTCCAAACTGCCATGTTTCATTATCTTGTTCTTTTTTAGAGACCCACCCAACTCCACGAGATAGAAAATAATGATTGGTCTTGTCATACTTATTAAATATGATATCTCATCTTATATCGGATGTAAATGTAATTATTGAGAACTAGAATTTAATCTAGTAAGTCTTATCAATTGCAGTTCATTATTTGTACAGATCACCAGTGATGCGGTCCCTCAAAGTCAAATTCTATAATAGCTCTCTCTTAATGATTTCACGTAAAAAACTTGATTATTTTTTATGATTTGTAGTATTCCTTTGTTAATGTGTCCACATGACACTGTCAATTATTACTAGTAGCTTAAATTTAAATTTCTAAAACCATGTGATTTAAACTCAAATTATTGAATTAATGCTATTTAGACTTGGATCAAACCGTTTGGTTTAGACTTGAAAAATTAATGAATCAATAATTCTTGAACCGGAATCGTTATATTAGACCAATAATTGAAATCTTACTTGTGCAGGGAGAAACTCATCCTGAATCTGATTTGCTTTGGTGGGTTTGGAGTTCTGGTCAGCACGTTTCTCCCATAATTCCTTGCTGTGATCTATAGATATTGGTTATAGAAAGCTTGCTGCATGCTTAAAAAAGCTTCATTAAAATCAAAGAAACTCCAAATTACAAAAATAAAAAATAAAAAAAATTCAGAGGAAGTGATACTGACTAAACTCTTAAACAGTCCTTGTTGCATTCAATCCTATAGCTTCAGCCTGAGCCAAAGAATCGACTTGTCTCTCATAAAGTGAATATATCATGCCTTACAATATTATTACTTAATTGAGATATCTTCAAGAAGACATTTTAACCATTAAAATCTAAAATTTCATTTTAAAAATCTCGAATTTAAATCTTATTGTCCGATATCACATTAATCGATTAATTGATTAATTTTTGCTGTTTACAATCTTCCAAGATTAGTCAAAGTTCATAAGAAGAGAATGAATCAATCAATGTGGTTGGCAATACACACACACACATATATACATACATACATACAAACATACATACATAAATATATATATACATATATAAAATATTATATTATATTATATTATATATTTATATAATATATATATTTTTATATCACCTACCTACATATTAAACAACAAGAAATTAGTATTATTTTTTTTATCACATGTTTTGTATTTTTTTATTGAAAGGTAAAGAGAGTTACGACATTAAAATTAAAAGTAATATAAATTTACGGCTTAGTAAAAAAGTTCGCCTTTCTGAAAACACGTTTTAGACTTACGAAATTATCAATAATCGAGAAATCAAGGGAGTGGTTGCCAAAATTACAAAGCATATGCAGAGTAAGAGAGAATCTGAAATGGTCAACACTGAAATTATGTCTCTCTATTTTTAATAAAATTGAAGATTCGAATATGGCAAAAAAGAAAGAAGCAATATATATATATATATATATAT
>NC_030850.1:1048392-1066219 GCF_000208745.1 Theobroma cacao
ATATATATATATATATATATATATATATATATATATATATATATATATATTTAGTGTATGAAAAGAGCACAAAAAACTTTATTTGTTGATAGATTATTTTCACTATCTTTCCTATTTATTATGAACTTTATTTTGTATGGACGTGGAAATGGTAGGTATACAGCTCATAACCGTATAAGTCCAAATCCATCAATTGATTTTAGATAAATATCAATATCAACATAAATGCAGATGGTTCTTGTTTCTTCAAAAAAAAAAAAAGAAAATTTTGCATTCAAGTTCGAATCCTGAAACGATCGAGAAAAGAAAATGGAACGTTGCCATGTTTTGATGGTACAGTGGAATTGAAGTCTATGTGAAGAGAGGAACATACCATGATAATGGCTTTGATGTTGTCCCTGGTGAATTTGATGGAATTTTGAAGATCCTCTGATTCGTTTACTTTGGCTTCTTCACTGTAGAAAGCAAGTAAATCATCGACCATGTCGGTGTCACCTTCATCACAGCCGTCGTTTCGCTTCCTCTTCTGAATGTGATCGTCGATGATGGTGTCAATGAACTTGTCCAATGCATGACGAGCGTTCTCCAGCCTGGTGTTGAGTCCTTGAGGATCAGCCCAACCGAGCCAAGGAATGAAATCCGCAATATTGAAAGCACCAAAAAGCTTGGAGAACTCCTGCAAGATCTTGATGAACTCCTCTTGCCCTTCTTGCGAGCTACAACCGAACGCTGCCCTGTAAGTAATGTTCTTTGTGAGGTTAAAGATCAACTCACCCACATTGATTGCCTTCCCAGTGTTGGCTGAAACAGCTTTAATGAGAGTCTCCACTTCGTCTCTAACGGACTCCCATGATTCAGCTCTTTTCCTGCTGAAAAGCTTCATCACGCAGAGCTTGCGCATCTGTCTCCAGAAAGGTCCGTAATGAGCAAAAGCCATATCCGCCCTGTCATACGTAAGATAACTGATGGCTATGGTGGCTGGCCTGTTCGAAAAAATGTTATCTTGAACCTGGAGAACCTGGCGAGCCATTTCAGGATTAGATATAGCAACCATGTGCAAGAACCCCATCTTGAGGTGAAATATGCCGCCATATTTCTGAGCAAGCCTCGCAAGTCCACGGTGAGTTAACTGGTCCATCATCATCATGTTACCGATAAGTGGCAACCCTTTAGGCCCTGGAGGAAATGGTTTTCTCCGAAGTCGAGAGATGAGGCCTAGGAGGAGTAACAAAGGGATAACGAAAAGAAGGGCCATGGGCAATGGCTCCATGGTTTGTATCAGGGAATCCATGGCTTGTTTTACAGACATGATCGATATCTATACAAAATCTGCAACTCTTTGAATGTTGCTAGTTTCTTGTCAGATATTATGGGGCTTTTTATACAGGTTTTTGGCCAAAACCCCTGTAGGAAAAAAAGTGCACAACTTGTGATACTATTTATCTATGTTTATTTTCCAACCAATAAATAATTTTTTTGTCAATTTGCCCATCTATTTCCTTCCTTATTTTTTTTATAAAAAAAAATAATTCGTACCTTATTTTATTTATATGTTGAAAATAAGTAAAAAGGTAGGACTGCAAGATGATGAAATTAGAGTAAAAAGAGGAAAAGAAAACAACGAAGAAGAATTGAGAGAGACCTAATTTGTCGCTTTTAACCTTAGAGGGGGGATTGCTTGCTTAAACGTTTAGAAATTCTCATGAACACAATATTTAATTCTAGTGGGGTTATGCCTTATTAAGAACAAAATGGCCCAAAAAGTTGTGTATTTAATTGCAATTAATTAACCTAAATTAGGTTTGTATGATCTTATCAACAAAAAAGAGATTAATGGTTTCATTAAATTGAATGTCCTTTCTAAATTAAATTTCAACCCAAACTAATGACTAATACCTCAAGCAAATCTTATCCAAATCCCATCATCAGGATCTTCAAAACAATTCTATAAGTTGAAATTAAGTGTAAAAAAGCCTAATTAAACATATGGTTATATTTAAGAACATCTAATTAATTACAAAGGTTAATTAATGTAATAATTCTCCATCATTGATCCCTTGCATTTCACCCCACCGTTGTAGTCTGCACTAGCTCTTTGAGTACATGCATTGACCTAAAAACTCTTATAAAATAACTGGAGAAAATTTTTTTTACATTTCCTATTTTTGGAGATAAGGGGCCAATTGCTGTCACTATTTGTCATATGTCAATGTAGAAAAGGATTTTATATAAATATCTTATGATATTTTTGTATTTAGAGGCAAAATTAAATGGGAACGTTCAACCATTGATGATGGAGAGAATGGGGACTGCTTAACTTCTTTGGTGGAAAAGGTCATTCAAATATCATCCAAGGCCAAGAGAACTAGTCTTACACGGTTTCAGCTTTGTTGCGCACTAAGCAAGGAAAATTTAATTGTCATTAAATCCAACCAAAACGAAAAATATCTAAACTGTTAATAAAAAATGCTTGAAGGGACCTTTGATCCAATCATTTAATCTCACATTCAGATGAAGAAGATGCAAATTAAGGTTGTGCAAGTTGAAAAATTAAACAATTTTTTTTCACATAAATGTAGAGAGAACCCATCTTTGTTTGCCAAAGAAAATTTTCTATTTTAGTTACGATTACTTTATTTTTTTTTCATTTATATGAATATACGATCGGGTCTTGAATTATAGGAAAAATGTCACTCGATTTGTGTCGATTATAATTGTTAATAAATTTTTTACTGTTGCAATATTTAGTAACACTTACCTACTCTCAATCATTCTCTGCTTTATTGCCTAATCATGTTTAACCAAAATATATATATATATATATAAGAAGTTTAGAAATCTGCCATGCCGTTCATGCTTAATAAAAAATCATTTGAGGCTTTCAATTAAAGTGAATGACCCTTGTTTGAATTTTTGTTTTTTTTTATTTGTTTTTCATCATCAGCATTGAAAGGTGAGAGATTTTGATGCAGGACCGACCCTGTTCTTCTGCATCGCTATCTGCTTCAGACATTGGAACCGTTGACGGTTTCATCTCACCATTTATTATTCCCTTTAGATATTTTCATGAAAATGTCTAATTAAAGATTGATTTTAGAATCTACTCAAAATAATTATACTTAAATTCTAAGATAATGGATAAAGATTGCGTGTTTTAGCATCACTCCAACGTCATTGTGTTTTTTCATTCTGTTCCTCGACCAGAATCTTCAAACTGTATTAGTTTTTATATGGCAAAGTGACATGTAGATTATATCAATTAGGGAGGCCACTTTCCAAAGGGTATAATTAGCATGATTTACAGAAACCCCCAAAGCAGGAAAGCAGCATCATTATCAGATGGAATCGTTTTCCCAAACTTATCTGACTTAATCCTGAAAAGAATTGGGAGGGAGGGGAGGGGGGGGTGAAATGGACCCCCACCACCACCATGGCCTTGGAAGGAACTTGAATGAAATGTTGCCACTTTTCACAAGCTTGTACTTTTAGAAAACCCTGGGTGGAATCGCTTTCGGGGGTTTCAACCAGCATTGAGAAGCCGGCCTATCAGGAATCAGCAGCCAGGGATTGGAAAGGGCTAACTCGGTCCGCCATATAATTAAGAAATGGATAGACGACGTTTTGTTAATCAGTTCTGTTTGCAGTCAAAATCCCCAACTACAACCTCTCACCTCAACTGAAAATCCTTGGAACTGCTGCAGTTATTTTTCCCTTTTTTTTTTTTCTGATTCAATTTCTTTTGGAAAAAGAATGAATGCACCAGTAGCTCTGAGAGCTTCCTTAGGAATCCTGTCTTTGGTAATTGACCCAGATTCGGGAATCCCAAGAAACTCACCTACTTCTCGGTCGAAGCAGCTGATCAGGCCTCTAGGATTTACTGATTTGTGCAAGTAAAATGTTTATGAATCTTTGTTCACATAAACAAATTATATTTTCGTCTTGCAGACGTAAAAAGACAAAAAGGATATATACCTATTACAGTGTAACAAAATACTTTTCTTGTCAAAAAATTAAGGGAAAATGTACAACAACATCGGTTAACATCGAGCACTGAACACATTTTGTTAAACACCCTGCAGCTTCTTCAATTCTGAGCAAACAGGGGTAGCTTTTCAATCCCCCCAACACCAAGTCAAAGAAAGAAACATGTAATTCCTGGGCCTTACAAGCTTTTCGATCCGTCCTCATCAAGCAAAAGCTCAAAAGAGGGACGAAGTCAAAGCTTTTTGGGATCTGTGAGATTCAATGGTGATCCATTTTTTCATGCACTCATGGTTCCACCATGCTCCTGCAACTACCGGTCGTTTCCGACAGCTGTTCTAGTATTAAAAACCAACTTTGGGTCTATAGCTGGTGTGGAAACTGCACAAAAAACTGAATCAAACTATATACTAATTAAATAATGTAAGTTTCAAAAGTTGCTTGTCAATTTTTCGTTTGCGGTTTCCTCAGGGCACTAATTAGTTGAAAATTATTTTACCAAATTGGCCAAGTTGATACGTTGATGTAGAAATTTTTTATAAATTTAATAATATAATAATATTTAAATATCTAATTCAATGATTGATGTATATTTTTTTATTTAAAAATAATTAAAATACTATTTCGTATTCTAAATATAAAAATAAAAATAACAATAATAGAACAAGCATCATTTCCTTTTCAAAAATAGTAGAAGATGAAAAAACTTAAAATAAATTTTTTATAAAAAAAAAGAAGAAATTTGAGCAGACAAAGAGACTAGTCTCAACTCTTAGTTTCTATTTCTAACTGAACGGGGTTCATTTTTTTAGCTTGTTTTATTTTTTAATTTCTGGATGAATTTATTACATTGCATGTAAAATACACAAATTAATTTGTAATTCCTATTATTTATCATTTAGGAATAGAATTGATATTTGACTACAGTGTGCAACCAAATTTGAAGTGTCAACGAAGTACATTTTTGGCCAACATAAACTTAAGGCAATAGGGTACCCTACAATTTGAAAATGAACCAACCCAACCAATCCCTTTGTTACCTATTTGCTCACGAAATTACACCATACTACCTAATTTTGTGCTCGATTTTTGGGTACAACTTCTTCTTCTTCTTCTTTTCTTTTTGGATGATCCAACAAAAACAAAAAATAGCCAAACTTTTTCATAATATGCAATGAGTGGTAACAAAAATGATTACATTTCAAAACTCTAACCTAAAGTAGTATATTAAGAAAATGAAATTATGGATATATAGAATATTCAAGAATTGATATAAATATTGTTGACTCGTATACTAATTCGAATTTACTAGTAAACTGAACTTTTCCAATTGAAAAAGTAATAAAAGTCTAATTAATATTGATTGAACACGTGCAATGGAGTAGGAACCCTCTAGGGCTAACTAGGAGAAAAGGTTAGGAACGTCAAATTCATATAGAGGACGAAAATGGCACTTGTTTTTTGCGGTCAGCTTTCATTTTTCTCAATGTCAAAACTCTATAGTCAAAAAACCCTTTTAGAATCTGAACAAATCCCATTAATTAATTAAAGGAAAATTATTTGGCTCTAGTGCTTAGAAGGAAAGAAAAAAAAACCATATACGTGAGAAAGCTAAGCTGAGACGATATCAATTGTGTGGCAATAAATATGTTCAGAATTCTTTTCGAGAGAGGACAACAATGGCGTCAATGGCGGTGTCTAGGCAAAGGGGCTTACGAGATGGCCGGAAACTTTGACACACATGAAAGGACTTAACACTTCGGGATTCAAACCATTGACAAGTCAAGACTAAATTAAGGTTGAATTTTGTATGGACAATTTTTTGTTTATCTTGTCCAGATTTGTAAATTTTGTATCGTTGAAGCTTGTCATGATGTTGATTAGTTTCAATTGGGTTTATATTATTATAAGTTATCGTGTTTAATTTCAATCAAGTCTACATATTGTTATTCGTTAGTCAGATTTCTGAATTCACTTTTTCTAATCATTGATAATGAAATGATTCTTGCCTTTTTTTAATAAAAAAAACCCAATCTTTTTCTCATGAAATAAATTTAAATCTTTATCTAATCTTTTATATGCAAACTTGTCAGAGATCATACATATTTACATTTTTTTTTTCATTTCTTTTTTGACCATACTTTTCATGCTTGTTCAAGAAATTACAATTGACATTTCTTCTTCCCTTTTTGTCCTCTTTAGTAGTAGGGTTTGGACTAATATAAAAGTGTAATCAGGTAGTAGTGAGGTTGGCATTTGAATTATACATTTATTATTTGATCATGATAGTATATATTAATTTCTTTCAATCATTATATTACTAGCTAAAAATACTTAATTATAATGAGACAACTAATACCAAAATATAGGTCCAAACTCCAAACTTGTACCATAATCGTTTTTTTTTTCTTGGAACACAAGAATCTTAGTTATTTAGTGAAGGCAACTACCCAAATAATTGTAGGTGACTCCACCATACCCTCTAAGAGGTCCTAACTCAATCTTTTAACGGCTTCAAGCAAATCCATTGAATTATGAATGTGTTTCCCAACCACACACATTACACTAAAATCAAAGTTAATGTTTAAGAACACAAAAAGTTTCATATTTTTTTTTCTCATTTTATGGCAAGTTAGCAACTGCCCCTCTTTATTCATATGAGATTAAGATGACAAATTAAAAAAACTTGAGGAATATATGCACTAATCATTAATCAGTCTCTCTAATCCTTACCAGAGTGAGAGGACATGGGGAGGGGAGGGGGGAATGAACCATAATTTTGAAGTAGGATTAATTGACTTAATCAACTACTAAACTTCAAGGCATAGGTCAACAAGCAAGGTAAAATTGAATTAATTAAGAATTTGTCTTTTTTTTTTTTGAAATTTCATTGCATTAATTAAGAAATTTGCAATGAAGTAAGATTGATTGAATAATTAATTACTAACTTGATTAAATTATTAATTTGTGATTTTAAATTTTAAAATAATATTGATTATTTGAAAACAGGATGTAATATTATTCAAAGCTTTTCTTCCCAAATTAAGACTTGGAAAAGAAAAATAAACACAGGGTTAATGAGCTCACGGCTCTAGAGACAAAAAGATGGTCCCCCTGGAAGACTAATTTACTATAATCCAAAAGTCAGAAGCTTAATTAAAGTTTAATCATTAACTTACCTAAACACTGTCTGCGCCTAAGATTTGCATCATAATAATAATAATTTGCGAGGAAAGGAGAACGAACTTGGGGTAATGAAATTCCTATTAAAAAAATGATCATTCGTTCCCTCGAAAAGCTATCATAAACAATTCCAAAAAATTGGAGAGGAATAAATATATGCAAATTGGTCTTTTCCAATATTTGCAAATTTGTCTGATTATATTTATATTCAAACGACATAAATTAAAATTGGATAATCTTCACTTATACGTTTTGAAGATTTTACTTTTGTCACATGATGTTCTATGATTTTTTTCAATTTAATATACTGTGAATATCTTTTTTTTTTAATTAACATGCTCTATGAATAACATTTGATCATCTTAAAAAAAAATTGACTTTTTTGTCTAATAAAATTATAAAAATACCTTTAAATATGAATAAATTAAATAAGCCGACTTTGAATTTTTGTAGTTTTACAAAAATAAATGAGTCCATATTTGTTTTTACTTTAATGAGACCATGGGATTTTTAGTACTCCAATTAAAAGTAAAGCCTGAGGATTATACATGCAATGAGGGTTTGCCATGTTATCGTCACAATCCACCAACCACAATTATAAATCTCAATTAAAAACTCTCACCAACTTGCTAATGCAGAGAATGAACCCACCGATTAGTATGTTACACAATGAAACATGTACACCCTGACAAGCAAGTCAAACAATTTATTTTATATATATTATAATCTGTTGCCTGTCAATTTGACATGATTTATAAATGATATGCGTAGGCTGTTTCAGTGACCGAAACCCCCCTTCGGAGTTGAAGTAAAATCAGTAGGGTCACTAACAGACTTTTGGCCTGCATAAAATTGCTTATGAACAAATCTCAACGGCTCGGAAAAAGGAATAAAACCATATTAAAATCAAAATCCCAAATATATTATCATGAACAAGATGGATTCTTGTGCTGATTTTTTAAGTTAACATATGTATATGAATATTCATCTTTTGTTTTCTTCAACAACTACAAGGGAAGAACAAAGGAATTAGAAGAGTGCACATATCTTGGGTTATATTTCATATGTTTCATGTTTTACATTTGTTTTTTCTATTGGGTGAAATATCGACTCTAGATATCTGGAAAAGCCTGATTCATTCTGCAGTAAAAGAAAGGCGGTGGCCGGTTGTTAGTCTTGAAGCATCAGCATGGTCATAAGGATTATTAGTGATAAACTTTCAGGTTGGTTGGGAGATCGGGGGGTTAGGTGGGTGAAGTATATTTTAGCTTATTTTAAGTATCCCTAACAAGACAAATCCAGCTTTTGTTGCCTTCCTCCAGGAAGAAATCAAGCTTTCAGGAAATGGGGAAATATCGATTTGTTTTTGTTTCTTCTCCAATCAAAATTTATTGTGTGATTAAGCAGTTAAGCTCCTGTTGGAAATGGGGTCAGCCTGGACATCTGCCGTCCAAATTCGAAGCACGTGCCTGTATGTTCTGCTTGCCTCTGACATTTGTCTTTCTACAAAGCCAAAACTCGTCATTTTATCTGATTCTGGCTGTCCCATTGGGACAGTTTTGCTTAAACATTTTTGAATCTTTTGTCGTAACTGATATACATTTTGCTTGCTCTTCCGAAATCCCAAGTTGATAATGGCTGGAAACCCTTTTTGGGGGACACTTTCAGGTACCATATTGAATCGAAATTCATTGTAAAAACGGAGACGAGAAAGCAACAGTGCCTTGAACTTGACAACCACAATCTTGTGTTCCTAACTTTTGGATGTTACTCTAGCTTCATTAGGTGACTGAATTACATGTTTGAGTAAACCCATTTTGGTCGGGCTTATCCAAAAGCTATAGACTAATTATGGTGTGGATGTCTGCGCTTCTCTTCTTGTCCAATATTGCATGCGTCCCATTATGGTATTGACATGAAGGGATGGCGAAGGGGGGCAAAATTTCCTGAAATATCAATTGGCTTATTGCAAAGGTTTCTTTGGTGTGTGTGCCTGATTAAGAAAGTTCATTAATTTGATAGGACTAAGTGGAAATTGGCATCCTCTTGTGAACGGTAGTGGCACGGCAAAGATTGTGGTGCCAATGAGGGAGAAAATCATTTATCATAAAAATTGGTGATGATGATGGTGATCTGCACTTCAGTTCCAGGGTAAAATATCTGATCGTTTTGGTAATCAGGTAAATACATATAATTCAATAAAATGAGCTTGACATCGTAAGTCCTGCGTTAGCTTTGCCCCCCTTTTGGCCAAAAACTTGTGGCTGAACGATGACCATAACACAATACTAATATTTGATGATTATCTTGTTTCAGTTTAAGCATTTTTATGTCTTAAAATGCCCCTTTTCAAGCATCTGAGGAAGGACATAACTAAAGCCATCCAGGGCTTGCGTGTCTGACCACACCATCAGGATTTGACCAAGTTCCCTAACTGTGACACCGAGTTCCCAATCTTCAAGAGTTTCAAAAAACCTGACGAAACCATCCATGGATTTCGATTACTTTGCTTGATCTAACTGGCTAGTTTTACCCATCCAGGGACTCTTACCAACTAATTCATTAATTAAATTATCAATGAGAAAAGCGAGGACGGTAAGACATTCACATCAAACATTGTCTTCATCGCTAACAAGTATTTATGATCATCATGTGTGTGAAGGAGACAGCGACACTTGTGTCGATCTGATCAATATCCCTTGATAACGACGTGGTCTGATTATGCAGGCCGACATTAAATTTACTTCTGAACAAAACATGTTGGCAAGAAATTTTCAAAACATAAACCATAAAATCAAAGACTTGAATGTGAGTGATTGAAACCAAATTTTTTTAAATTCTACAAGTTTACTTGCTCCAGGGTTCACGGCTATTATGGCTCTTACTTCATCCATACGATCAATCTGACCTCACATATATATATGAATTATGCTAATGCCAGCAGTATTTATCTTCTCCTACATGGAGATGTCAACCCTCTCTTCTTGATTGCATAATGCTCCCATCATCATCGATGTAACCTATTTTCTATTCAAAATACTGGGTTTTTTTTTTTTCAATAATTGATGTCTTTGAAAGGTACAGGCAAATAGAGGAACTATTCGATAACGTGGAAACATGTCAGATTTCAAGCTAAGCTTTTTTGTCTTTGGGATTTCTCCATCTTACAACTCCCTTCTTTTCTTGTAGCACACCAATGCATGTATTTAAAGAGGGTTGGTAGCCTACATAAGGGGCGGCTCAATAACGTTAAATATTTAAATAAATTTTTATATTAAAATTAAAAAAATTTAAACTTTGAATAATCAAATTTATATTTTTAATTTGATATATTTAAATATTTATTAAGAAGTATCAAAATTATTTAATTATTATAATTATTTTATATTTTTAAATAGTTAATATAAAATTAACAATCAAAATTTTTAATTCAAATAAATTAATTATCATATAAAATAAAAACAATATAACAATATAATACAAACTCCAAATTAAAGTAAAAAAATCTATAAAAATTAAAATAATACCATCTAAATGTTGAATGGTTATTACAAATTGTAAATAAGACTCATGACTTTATGAACATAACAGCATAACAGACTTTTTATGTATTTTTTGAAAAAAAAATAAAATTAAAAAAAAGAAAGAGCAAATGAGGGAAGAAAAATTCAACAGTGGGTATTCTAAATTTTAAAAAAATTGATTTTATCTATAAAAAATAAAATAACTATAAAAAATCATTAAATATATGTTACCGTTAATTGATTGAAAATAAAAAAAATAAACAAAAAAAAAACTATTAGAGATCATTAAATACATATTACTGTTAATTGATTTGAAATAAGAAAATAATTGAGAATTAACAATATTGTAGAATTTGACAAGGGATAAAAAAATTAAGATTTATTAAATATATAATTAAATAAATGAGAGAATATATCATTTTATTAATTATTTTTTATTTTTATATTTTTTTAATAAAAAATAAGATAATTAGTTCAGAATTAATAAGAATGTAGAAGTTAGAGAAAATAAATATTTATTAGACATGAGTGAATAGGTAAATATTTATTAATTATCTTAATTTTTATATATTTTTAATAATAATAATAATATTATTATTATTATTATTATTATTATAAAAATATAAAATCTATCTAAATTTGAGATTTAAAACTCTTGCTTGGTTGGCCTTACCTATGGGCTAGTCCAGGCCTACATTTTCCTTGCCTTATTCTTTGAGTCTTTAAAATACATTGCTTGATATTCAATTTGAGATCATGCTCTGTGACTTTGTCACAACGACAAGGTATAGGCTCCTAATGAACCAAGTCTCCTAATTCCAAACTAGCAAGCCAGCTAGCTAGCCCTCCATGGAGCTCAAAAGTCACCAAATTCTCTGGCACCCACAGCAACAAGGTACAGGCTCCTAATAAACCAAGTCTTCTAATTCCAAACTAGCAAGCCAGCTAGGCCTCCATGGAGCTCAAAAGTCACCAAATTCTCTGGCACCCACAGCAACAAGGTACAGGCTCCTAATAAACCAAGTCTTCTAATTCCAAACTAGCAAGCCAGCTAGCCCTCCATGGAGCTCAAAAGTCAGCAAATTCTCTGGCACCCAGTCTAGTGTCTCGCCCTTTTCCTTTTCATTACTTCTTCGTAAGGGAGAAAGGAGTGGAACCAGGGTTGCTTGTTTCCGAAATAGACTTATAGTAAACAGGTTTTTCAATTGGGAGTCTCTACATATATTATCTCTATATTAAGAGTTAGTCCATTAGAAAGTTCCAAAGAATAGAACATTAAACTTGAAATACTCTCATACACAATATTAATAAAACATATGTATTCAAAATTCAGACACTATTAATTAATCGTATTTTATTCATATTTATCTGTATAATTGTTAATATTTAAAATTTACATAACATAATTAAAATACGTGAACATGATTTGTTGATTCTAATGTATATTCAATCAATAACAATTACTCTACTCATATGCTAAAATTTATATAAATAAATAAATTAACAAACCCATCATTTCCAATTTTCTTTTTTCTTTTTCCAATTTATTTATTGA
Source organism: Theobroma cacao (assembly GCF_000208745.1). Classification (NCBI taxonomy): domain Eukaryota; kingdom Viridiplantae; phylum Streptophyta; class Magnoliopsida; order Malvales; family Malvaceae; genus Theobroma; species Theobroma cacao. Next base: position 1,060,636 of record NC_030850.1, read on the forward strand.
TCATTGTTCATAGATTGATTACTTGGGCTGCCATTCTTAATCGATTGTTTCTCCCAACATTTTTTTCCCTAACATTTCTTTGAGATTGGTTTCTTAGTCAATCCATACATCACCTCTATCCTTCCAGTTAAAGGTAAAACATTATGACACAAAAGTTGGTAAAGACCTTTTGGATAAATACTGCTGAAATTCCTTCTTATACCTAGTTACCATTATTAACATTATCTCTAAGCATGCGAGCTGGAATATAAGGACGTATTCAAACAAGTGATGTGTGTATATATATATTATCTTTTCATCCCCTCTTTTTCTTATTTTTTTTCTTTTTGCTTGCAATTAATATATATATATATATACCTATACNTTGAATTTCCAGACCACTACTGATAACCATGGATTTATTATGACTTTGTTTCTGCATACCTCATTCGCTCCACCATGAAGAGGACCATATAGTGCTCCAACAGCTCCAGCTAGAGCAGTGTATACATCAACTCCACTGCAAATGTAGATACATTCTGATATTTAATACAAGATTTTTTGGTTGTTCTAGCACAATTGTGCTATAACATTAATATACCTACCCTGATGCAAGATGTCGTGCAGCAGCTGTGGAACAGTTCATTTCATGTTCTGCATGTAGTATGAAAAGAATGTCCAACACTCGAGCAAGCCGAGGATTGGGCTTGTAAGACCGATTGCCCCTGAAAGGTTTTTAAATAGATACCTTAGTTACGCAAAGGAAGGCCTAATCTTATGAGTGTTCATTGCCTCCTAAATGAGGATGACAAGATAAAAGAGCATTAGCAATGATCAACGAAAATAAAATCTAGCACCAGAAGAGAAATTGTTTCTTTTCCCCAAAGTAATTTGTAAATCTAGCCAATACGCTAATGAAAGAATTAAAGGTGCAAAAGTGCATACATTGAATCTAGCATGTAGAGGAAGTTTTCAGCATAAGAAAGGGTGCTAGAAGGGAGAACTGGAGGCCTTCCTGCCATCCTCAAATAAGCTGCTGCAGCAACGGTTGGTGCCTGCAAACAAAATATTAATTTTGTATTAATCTCTCGACAGAATGTAAATAAGTAGCAATCCCAAGCCATAGATATAGGCATGGTCCATCAGAGAAGGGACAAGGATGTAAGTAACAAGTTCATGTACCAGAGTGGAAGAAATATCAAGCATAAAACAGAATCAACTTCCTTAGAGAACAAAAAACAGAAAGAGGAAAAAGAAATTGAATGGCGCAAACCTTTCCAAGAATGCGTGCTATTTGTTTGTCCCTCACTTGTTTTGACCGATAAAGATCTTGGCCCTACATTAATAATAAATGAATGATCAAACACCAGGCAAGCTAGAAGAATAAAATAATCTCATAAAGATTTTTAAATTATTATTTAGAAAGCACTGCAGTACAGTAGAAGTTCATGTCTTAACAATGCTATTCAAAAGTAAAGTTGCCAATAAGTTAAGCCCGAAGCAAGCATTGGCAACAAGAGATACCCCAATAGCGTTGCTCTAACAAAGAACAGGAGGTTATTGCAAATTGTTCACATTTTAATGTTTTCACAATTGCTTCGCTGCTAATCTGAGGCTAAAACTACACTTGCCTTCAATCTTGCCATACTGCCAGAGCATGTTTATATATAGAAGGATCAGGTTAAACCTCCTTATTCTGACCCTTTTTGTAAAAGGTTACCCCAGAGTGTAAATATATATATATATATGAGAGAGAGAGAGAGAGAGAGAGAAGAGACCATAAGCCTTTAAATTTTTAAAGAAAATTTTTTGACTAGTTGAAATACAAACAAAAAAGTGATGATGAAAAGATAATGAAGATATAGATGAAAGTATATACCAAACCCTATTTTCTATGCAGGTAGCAAGGCAGTAGTCACAAAGTTAATCTAATCTTACATCATGGGAACTGAACTTAGTTGACAAGCACTCTATCAAAAACATGGACATATACTTGAGTTCAAAGAATATTTTGAGATTCAAGATTTTGAAATTGAGTTTAAGTCAGCAAATACAAAGAAAAACAAACTCGAGAAATCACATCAGGTAGCTCATTGGATTATTAAACATTAATTTTGTATGAATGATATGTATATCACTATATAGTTAGTTTTATTGATCCTTTTCAATACATTCACTATTTTTATAATCACCTGTAAAAAAAATAAAAATTAATTCAGAATTTGTAAAGATTGAAATTTCATATTTAAGGAGTTTGAATTCAAATCATCCTTTTTCACCAAGATATATAAAGATTTTATAGCATATTTGGTTGGGAGCCATTCCCCCTTTATTTCTAAGGAACTTTAGTTCCTTTATTTGGCTGTGAAATAGCTCAAGAAATAGTTATTACTGTGACATGATTATTCTCTAAAATCCTCTAAAATTAAGAAATAACTAATACCATACTGTTCTTTAAAATCCTCTAACACTAAGGAATAGTTAATACTACCTCCCTAGTATTAGTTATTCCATGGTTAAAAAATAAACTCAAAAACCCCTTACAAGTTTGAAAAATTATAATCTTTTTTGCATAAAATACTTTTTTTCTCTCTTCTCCTTCTCTTCCTTGATTCCAACTTCTAATAAAATATTAATATTAAATTATAAATAAAATATTAATATTTAAATTATCAATTATTAATATTTAAAATAAATTATAAATTATTACTATATAAAAATAAAATAAATGAGCATAATAAAATTTAAATTTTATATAAAATACTAATAATGAAATTATCCATTATTAATATTTTAAATAAATTAACAATTATTAATATTTAAAAAATAAATAAAATAAAAAATTAATCATAATAATATTTAAATTAAATAAAATATTAATATTTTAAAATATTAAAGATTAAATTATTAATATTTAAAAAATCAAACAAAAATAAATAATTATATATGTAATAAAGGCTATTTTTGTTTTTTATTTTCTATTCTTTTTTTTATGTCAAAATTATTGTTATCAATTAAATACTACAATAAATTATAATAATAATTTTTATCTCATTTTATTTGTTATATTAAACTATATAATAAATATTTTATTATTTTTTTATCTCATTTTATTTCTATATAGGAACTGTTCTATTTCATTGTTATCGTAACCTTAATGATATATATAGATGGAAACTGAACCTTGAGGAGCAGGCCTAGCTTGTTCACACTTCACGACTTATTGGGTGCTGGAGATTCATCAAGGGGCCCAAAAGCTTGGCTTCACCTATCTGTATAACCTAACAGATGTGTAAGAATCAAGGACCATGTGCAGCTACAGATTTTGATTACTAGTATCTGTCAGCCTTTGGTCCAACATCCAACTTGTTGCTGATAACATGAAAGAAACAAAAGATAAGGATGTTTTAGAAGTTCTGGTCTTAGCTTCAAATATTGGTAGTGTGGAAATCATTATCCCTACTGTAACAGATGTAGAAATTAGTAGAAATAAAAGGGGTTTTTCTTCCCTTTAATTCATCACTCACTTTATTATAATATCCCACTATCAGCATTACGAGTGCTTTCCAGTCTATGATTCCAATATCTTTCCAACTTTACCCAATAGAAAACGTGGAACGTTAGATTGCTTTTCATTAGCCAAAAAAGACAAATATCAGCATACTGGGAGATTCAGAGTCCTCAGCTGTTTCAACTCTTTATCTGATCATTTCATAAAGCTTGGGCTTCAAATGGTAACTCTCACCATTGGGCTTCAACTGAGATGCCTCCGTTTTCAATAAAACTGCCAAGCCCGTGATTTCCCCTGTAGGCCAACACAAGTCCTAGCTAATTTTACCAGGCTGCAACAGGAAAGTTTAGAATCAGCCCCACGATTTCACCATGTTGCAATTATGCGTATGCAAAAGTCTTGCCTCAGCTATGGTTTCGGCCAGGGGCCACGGCAATTGGCAAAGGGAGTGCCAAAGAATAAAGAATAGCTTGAAGAAAATGGGAATTTTTTCCGTCACATGGAGAAATGATGACATGCACAAGTCTACTGTTTGTAAACATTATTCTTTGGGGGACCTTACCTGGATTGCACTCGAGCAAGTTACAGTTACACCCTCAAAATTACGACCACCCATCCACTTGACTTAAAATCGGAATGGATTCCCCAGTTCTCCATGATATCTCAACCACATGGCCACCACCACCCCCTCCTACCTCAAATTTTATTCGTCAAGCAAAAGGCATCCTCCTCCTCACCTACTTCACATGGGATATGTTTAGGGCATTGCTCAAGCTAGGTCTGCAAGTCTATTTCCAATGCTGCCTAAGTGCTTATATTCAACTAAATCTCTCATTTTGCAGATAATATAAACTCGCCATGCATATGAAAGTGAGCTGTCTCCTGGTTTGCCATAATCTAATTAGGCCACTATGAAACTTAGCATGTGTCACTAGTTTCTTTATCAGGTGGGTGACACTAATAAACTAGCAAATGTTCTTGCTAAGAGTAGCACAACTCACATTAATACTTTTTATGCCTGCGGGCCTATGATTATTTTAAGCAAATGCACTTCGATGATCCCATGTTGTTGCTAACAGAGTTGAAATTATAGCATTTGATATTAATGAATGAGGCCCACTTTTTCAATATCCCCAAAGCAACTGAATGGTATTTACAAAAGATTCAGAATTGGAATGTTTAACTATGGCCCATCATGTTTGGTCTGTGTCCCTCCTTCGGGTGCTTATTTGGGAACTAAAATAACCATTTCATTGGTTGGAATTCAAGTTCATAGTTGCTTGCGAAGGAAACAGACAACTTTCTTATTGTGTCAGATAGAATATTGAGTCGTAGCATATAATTAAACAAGAGTAAGAGAGCAGATCAGAGTGTTTAGAGTGGATAATTTAGTGTTGCTTCAAGCGTGCATTAGCCACAGGAAAATGGGGGTAGGGACATATTATATTTCGCCTCAAGGGATATTTTCCCATCTCTTTGTCTCACTTTTGCAGCCTTTTGAAGATGTTGCTTGGTCGTTTGCTCATGTGGGGACTGTTTCTAGCTGTCAGTTTGGTTTCTTTACGAGTACAATCAAAGAGTATAAAAAGGATTGGAGGGAGGGAATTCTTGCATTCTCAAGTAGAGACAAAAAATGGAACAAGCAAGAGAACTTGGACTTGTGTTTCTACTTGCAGTGGCGTTGATCAGCCCGTGTTCGGTTGATGGAATGCATGACTTCGAGCAAGAAAATGGGGTTGTTGGGTTCAATTCTAGTTCCAGCACCAAGGTTTCCAGTGAGAACCATATGTTCATCAGGGATGTACAGGACAAAGGCACAAATTCTTCTGAAGAAATTTTAGTCCAAAGCAATAGTAATATGAACAATGGTGGGAAAGGAGGAGGAAATGGTGGCGGTGGAGGTGGCGGTGGCGGTGGTGGTGGTGGTGGCGGTGGAGGAGGAGGAAGTGGCCAGGGTAATGGAAGGGGAAATGGCAGAGGGGGTGGAGGAAAAGGTAACCCACACAAGAAAAGAAAGCCAAAGGGCAATGGCGGTGGGCAAGGGGGTGGTGGTGGTGGTGAAGGTGGGGGAGGTGGAGGAGGGAGGGGGGGAGG
>NC_030850.1:1066462-1277866 GCF_000208745.1 Theobroma cacao
GCAGGAGGAGGAGGAGGAGGAGGAGGAGGAGGGGGTGGTCAAGGTGGAGGTTGGGGTTGGGGAGGAGGTGGCAACCATGGTGGCTGCTGGATTTGGGGATGTGGTGGCACAAGAAAATCAATTGGAGGGAGGACTTAGCCCTCCAGCGGCAAACCATGCACATTGCCTAGTGTTTTGCCAGTTTCAGTATATATATATATTCTCCATGAAATAATCCTTTTGCCCTGCTTATGTGTATTCCAGTTTTGATATTGATGTATTCTTCTATACAGGATGATATTGATGTATAAATGTTTTGTTTGCAAACCTAGACACAAATAAAAGTTTTTCATTGTATTCTTGTAATGCTTTTTAAGCAGAGAATTATACACTAATTAATAAGTTAAATGTTTAAATTTATAAATTTTTTATTTACTCAAAAAGAGCTCTTATTTAAAAGTGTGCATTTAATCGATTTAATTAATTCGGTTTTAAAATTTTTAAAATTGAATTAATTAAATTTCATTAAAAAAATAATCGTATCTCATCAAATTATAATAAAAAACTAAAAATTATTAAAATCAACTTATCTTGATCCATTCAGTTAATTATTTTGATTTGAACGAAAATAAATTATTAATTATTAATTTTTTATCAATTTAATTGTAAATTTGAAACATCGAAAATCCATCAACATAGTTGAATAAATGGCCACTCTTAACCGATTAATATTAAAATAAAAAAATCTATCGGAATTTATCAAATCTAATCAATTTTAATTAATTATTTCAATTTAAACACATTAATACCCATCCTTATGTCAACTTGGCCTCGCTTCAATAGTCTCTGGTCAGGTCCAGGACGTCGTCGGGCGCCTAGCTCGGCAACAGCATACTTCCCTAGCCCAGTCTAATCCAACCACAAAGCCCCTTTCCTTGTCTATTTACTATCAATACAAAGAGAAATTAGTTACGTGAAAACTGATAAAACCATCCCTTTTTTACGAAATTTTGCTCCCATTTCTTTCAGAGAGAATTGTCAACATCGAATCAATCACAACTATGGGACTAACTCGTAGCCAGTTTAAAAACAAAAAAAATGGCAATCATGCAGCCAAATACAAAGCATAGGGAGCCAAAAACACGTGATTAAACACAATAAGTCAAAAAAGGGTCGAGTGAGGTGGGCACACAATCACCTCTCACTTATTGGTATGAGGACAATGGGGATTGGGAGAAGTTTGAAGACTAGAGGAGAAGAGGCCTAGGAGCTTGAGGTCTTTGGATTTTCCTAGTGGGAGTGTACCGGCTAGCCTTAGTCCCACACAACAAGCAAAGGGCTGGTCATTTGTTTCTTCTCCAACCTAAATATCATAACGTAATTAATACTACAACATTCCCATCAGAATTATATCATTGTCACACTCAAAAATAATTTGCCATTAGGGAATCAAGATTTCAACTATTTCCTCATAATAGCTTATTTTTTGCTTTTTGAAGACATACATTAATCAACTAACCTTTTAAACTTTTAAATAAGATTGAGAGATAGATAAATCAATTTATTTCTTAATTTTTATCTAATTAATGTTTTAATTAAAAACATCAAACTGAGTTATCAATTGATATATTTAACGAGTCTATTGGATCAAGCTCTCAAAAGGGTATTTTGATCTCTTTTATTTCAATTATATTTATATAAGCAAGGTGTGTTTCATTTTGACGATGAAACTCTTTTTTACTATTATTCCATTGATGTTATATTTTGATATTAACTTATTGTTCGAGTGTTATTTCGGAATTAGAGTTATTTCAAAATATCTTCAAATTCTTTTTCGTATAAAGTATTAACAACAAAATGATTTAGAATCTCGACAAAGAATCATGGGCTGTGCAATTATCCCAAACATATGTTTTTTTTTTCAATGGCCGCTTACCTAATGGTATGTGCTAGCACATACCATGTAAAGATAAAAACTTTGGACAAGGAAAATCCAATTTCCGTTATGGGATTGGGAGCTTTCAAAAACCACAAGACTTGACAAACCCATCTTTCCTACCACACCACACGCTTTGTCGCTGTTCTGCCCTTATTTCCAAACGTTGGGACAGAGTGGTTGGAACCGGTGAGAGATAGCCATCACGTGATTGCCACGCAAACAATTATGGGATGAGGGAGGGAGTGATCCTGATCAAACTCTCCCTACTTTGAGAAATTTCTTGGTGGGATTTGGCTTTCGCATTGGTTGCCACTTCATGCTGAGATTTTCCACACCATGAATCCACAGAGACGGTGGGCATAGCGGCTCCGCCCCTACCTTCATTGCCCCATTTAAATACAATCAGATTCTTTCAAAACCATTGGCCTATGAGACATATGGCCAAAATTATCTAATGTTCTTTTAAGTTATTTTTCTTTGGTTAGTCTCTCTTTCCAGCTAATAGTCTGATTTGAAAGCACTTCTCATTCCAGGTAAGCAATGATACGAGTCGTATGTTCTACAATTAATATTCTGGTGTAATCTCTGCATCAGAATTTTATGAAATTGGTTATCGATGATAATATTATTATAAAAAAATGTTGTAACAAGGTTTATTTAACAAATTACTTTAATACGAGGACATAAAAGTTCGGTAACCTAAATATCTAATCATTTCTAAGTATCGCAGGCGCCATCAGAATCAACAATAAACTGACTCGCATTTGACTGGAGAAGGCTAAGCAAACACAATTGGACATATGTCATAGCATGCTATAACTAACCAGTCAATCTTAAAAGCTATTAGCTTGCCTTGGTCGCCCGGCAGTAAATTGCCCCGCATGCTACGACGCCAAGTACAGTTTAGACCTTATCCTCCCTCACCGTTGACCCAAACACATTTGTCTCCTTCATGGCTTTCCAAGCTTTTATCTTTTTTTTTTTTTAAGTCTAAATTCAGCTGACTGATAAAGAAAAACTAAGGAAAGGAGGAAAAAGTCAAGTCATTTTGTTTTGTTAATCTCTCTAGTGTTTTATAGTACTTAGTATGTACTAACTTGTTTATGTTCTGTCATGCATAGATGAGAGAATCTAGGCTTTTAAAATATGCTCTTCAAGAAAGACAATAAGGTATCTCCTTGTGTTATAACAGTTATTATCTCATTTCAAAAAGTTAATTTATTAAAGTGTCTAATGTCTATATTTATACGTGTAAAATGCTTTTTACTCATTGGATGTGAAATTTCATAATATTTTTTTTAATTATTTGATGTGAGATTTTATAATATTATTTTTATTTTTATTACTTGTGTTGATGTGACATTAAAATAGAACTCAAATTAATTTTGATATCATTTTATTATGAAATTATTATTGTCCATCTAAAAAATTAATTTTTTAAAATGTGCAGTATGTTATCAACAATGTACAAGATAACCAATTTTCAGCACAATCTATTCAGCAATGAGTATATTAAAATCGAATTCTGATATCACTTTATCTTGAAATTATTATCCAAACTTGATATCCAAGGCATTGTAACAATCTAAAAGATAAACCAACATTCAGCAAAGCCTGTAAGGCTGTGACTATCTTCCGACCCTATTAACTTTTCCTATAATCAAACAGGCAGAGGACGCATGAGTGTCGTGATATCATAGGCAGGGATATTCCAGGATGTCATCATTTCCACCAGACTCGATGAAGGAAAACAAGAGCAGATAACTGAGTCTGTTTCTAGGTGTTCCAAGTCATAAATCGGTTGATTGCAGGGAGGCGAGGGGGGGTGCCTTTCTACTAAAGATTGCTTCCGCCCAATCCACCTCAGTCCCCACCCTAACTTTTAATTTTAATGCATCCAGGAGGGAAACAACAAAAGGAAACAGGGCAGGGCAGAGGCAGAGGCAGAGCTACACCCCTTTCAAGAGCATCGGTAACTTCACCTTAAAAACCAAGCCCCTTTTTCTTAACACCAGTCCAAACGTTTGCATTTACAAGGAAACAACTGAGAATTTGTCCAAAAACCCAACATCCAAATGTCCATATTCCGTCCCAGAATGAAACATCAAACACGAAATTGCTCCGAAATCAACCCCTTGAGAGCCCTAGAAGCTCAGTAACTTGTGAACACTGACTTTGGCCTTTCAATTTCAGAGCCAAGAAAAAGAAAAATCAAAGCAAATTGCAAAGAATATCAAAGCTGAGTGCGTAGTCCTCACGCCAAATACAGTTTCCCATTCACAATATTTTTGCTTTCCAACGGCCATTCCTGGAAAAAGGTCGAACGGTTCAATCTTCGAAACTTTATACTTCGTTAATGGAAACAAAAAGGAAAAAGAAAACTGTAAAAAACCTTAAATTATAAATAATTGAGGGGGGAGAAGTGGGGAAAAAAAAAATAAAGGGATACAATTAAAGCTCTTCCTAAATCGGTTACAACTCTAGAAACCTACCGCACCCACCCTGATAATGTTGAAACTAATGTACAACTCGAACCGAAACTAACTCGGGCCTTTCGAACCGGACCTGGTCCATCTCTATCTCTCTCTCTCACTGTTATCCTATTCAGTATTTTCACTACGGCTCTAAAAATCTAGTACGACTAATTTTTTTTTTTAAGATTTAATGTTATCCAAAACTGGGTACAACTGGCGGAGCTAGGCCGGGTCCGGCTGGACCCAAAGTTTCTTTCTTGCGCCGCATCTCTAGAACTTTCCGGTGATGGTTCGAGTGCAACTCGCTTGAAAAAGTGGGACTACAAGCTGGTCTGTACTCGGGTAAAAGCCGTCCCGACTTAAACCGGACTCCGCAAGCGTTACACAAAGTCTTAGCCCCCATTGGACCGGCTCTCCATTGTGGCGTCTTAGTGACACCGCAATGGCTGCACCTACGCGTCGGCTGGGTCCCGTTCCCACCGGTTGAGTCGGTCGCTGGTCTCTTCTTATGCTTCTTAGCCGGTGGCTTCTCGACGGAAAGCGGCTCGGACGGTTCAAAGGTTGAACCTGAAGCACTGTTTGGGTAAAGCAGCCATGGGCTCGAGGGGCTAGAGGAGGAAGATGATGACGTGGAACTTGAGGAAGATTCTGTAAGAGAAGGGGAAGCGACAAGGGACCAAACTCTGCCTCCAGTTCGTGTGCGCTTGCTTCTGGCTTTGGCTGGAACAGGAGTTTTAAAACATGTCGTGATAACTGGTTTTTCCGGCTCAGCCACTATGTCAGCTTGTAACTTCGGGTTTTCCGTTAGCGTTCCGGTGGGATACGCCGTAGAGTGTTCCGAGAAGGAATCCTCAACGAAATGAGACAGCCATTCGAGGTTCGCCACGTCATCCGCCTGAAAAAAAAATGGCACTTTTTTCACCATTGACATCCATACCCCAGAACAGAAAATAGCGAAAAGCAAAACTTTTTCTTAAAAGAACAGGGTTCATTTACCGGAACAGCTAGTTCGCTGGTGGGTAAGGAACCGTAATCAAAATTCGTAGTAGTGTCGTTAGAAAGATGCTCCTCTTGGCTTAGCTTTTGTCTCTTAGGCGAAGAAGAAGAAGAAGAAATTGGTGCTCCTTCGTCTTCCTCTTCTTCTTCCTCTTCATGCTGCGGCTGCTGTTGTTGTTCAAGGAAACCCTCTTCGTTAGTGAAGTCAAACAGGTCGTCGACAGAAAAGTCATCAGAAGAAACCCCATTCTGTCCATTAGCAAGCCAAATATCCTCCAAAAAAGCTTGAGGACTTGATTTCAAAGCCATCTCCTTCCTAAAACTGGTCTTCAAGGCCGCCTCAACGCATTCCATTTCCTATAACAACACCATAAATCAAACTCAAAATTAAAAAAAAAACGCACACACACAACACCCAGAAAAAGAAAATCCCTTTTAACCAAAAAAAAAAAAGCTAAGAACTTTCTCATGTCACGACTGTCGTTTCCAAAAAATTGAAATACCTGAAGAGAAGAGGGTAAGAGCGAGGGAGTGGTCGAAGGGAGAGGAGGAGGAATGGAGGTAAAGGAGCGGAAATGGAAGAAAAAAGGGTGGTGGTGAGTTTGGTAAAGCATTGAATGAGGGCAGAAAGCGTCCGTGGCCTCTACTAAAAAGTGCCCGTTTTCTTCCTTGTTTATCTCTCTCTCTTAATTTTAACCTTTTCTCTCTCCTCTACACACAAAAAAATTTCTCCCCTCGTATTTAATTCCCCCCCTTCCTTTATACGTTGCAATTCTCTCCCTCATAAATTACAAACAGAAAAAAAAAAAAACTGACTGAATTTACGAAAGACTACCCCTTGGATTATAAAGAACAGGACTTTGCACTGTCCTCGTTCTGTCACAGTTAGAAGGTCAGGTCGGACCAAATCCTCAGATTCTCTGGTTTTTCTTTTTTTATTATTATTATTTTTTNGAAATTTGGTGTTGTCCGGCCTACCAAAAATAGAACCAAAGATCGTGAACACCTAGGAAACAACCACCTTTCTGTTCTTATTCTTTCTTTCTTTCTTTCTTCTTCGTCTACTTTCTTTTTCTTTTTCTTTGTTCTTCTTTCGTAAGAATTCGGCCCCTCTCTTTTGACTAATTTACGTTTTTTGCCTACCGCGTTGATCGCCGCTCGTCTTGGTTGTTCACCACTTCCCTTTCCTCTTTTTCTTTTTTCTTATTTTGTTTATTACGAAATTTACCCCATAAAAGGCCAAAAATCAAAAATAGACACCTCACTTTTTCTTAAAATCAGAGAAAAGTGTGGACCGAAAGAGTATGCATTAGTATTGACAAAATATTTTCATTTTTTTATGTGATTAAGATACTATTAATGAAATATCTATGAACTATGAATTACAAGTTATAAATAACATTAAACTGTGATTACTACTGTTCTTAATCAAAGTGGTACTGTAAGTACATTTCTTAATTACTCTTAATTTAAAAAACAATATTGTAGTTAATTATTTGTAAATTTGATCAAAATCAATGGCTGTAAGGTAGACAATAAGTATATTGAATTTATTTGAATGCTTCGATTGCTTGACCAATGTACTTCCTTTCACGGAAAATTAATATGCTTTTTTTTAGAATGAAAAATGGGAAATATTACTAAGAAATCTTAATGAAAAAAAATGAAGTTGTCATAATTATCAAAGTTATTATTACCAAATTCTCAATTCGGTCCTAAACATTTCTTTCTAATCGCTTGCGTTTAAAATAATACACAATCATTAAATCGAGGGACCAAAATTAATCAAGCAAGTACCCCTTTTTTACGTCTTTTATTTACCTCGAGACTCAAAACCACGGTCCATGACTAACTTTAACATTAAGGCATGAAGAAGAAAAAGCAATGCAACTAAAATGGGAAAACTATGTATGATGAGGGAAAGGGGTGTGGGTGATATTTATGTATTTGATAAATACTAAAGTAACCCATTGATAATTATGACCAACGTTTGGGACAGGACATGCCTTCTAAGCAAAGACAAAGCTCAAAAAAAAAAACACCAACAAAAGTGATGCACAGACCAAAGCGAGCTACCGGGGTGGGGTGAGGTGGGGGGGGCAGCTTTTGTCCCCACGTACCACAACTCAAAATGATTCCCTAAGTCTCATGTCACCATAATTATCTAGTACAAAGTTTTTTTAACACTAAATTTGGTATGAACCGTTATATTAGTTGAAAAGCAGGGATACTTTCGTCACTAAAAACAAAACAGGTAGATTTGTGTTTGAATACGTAGCTCAGACACCTAAAGCTGACGGTGTTTTACCCGGTGAAAAACAAGTAGAAGCGCCTGGGGTGAGGGGGGGATGGGGAGAGGGCGCAGTCGTTTTCAGCCGTCCAGGGATGATTACGTGTCGTGTTTCGATTGGAAGATGACGTCAGGTCGAAACCCAAATTTGAGTTTTCGAGGGAGTTTAATTTTTTTTTTAATTTGAAATTTATGTTTGGAAAACGGAACGGACCGAAACGGTTTCAAATACGGTGGTTTTTGGCGGTTTAATTGAATGGATGCGGATTGCGGAGTGAAAAGTAGGAAAAAAAAAAGGAGTGACGGTAGCAAGAGTGGAAAGTGAAATTACTAGGTTACCCCTGGCCAAGGTTAGTGTGTACCGGGTGGGGAGGAGAGTAGAGAAAGCACACAGAAAAGTACGGAATCTTCTGAAATTTCCAATGACAGAGCCCTTAGAACATGTCTCCTTCCTCTTTTTATCTTCCTTTGTTGGCCTCTTTCTCGCCCTTTTTTTCCCCATTTTAACCTTGCCCCTCATCTTACTGTATTTAAAAAAGTTACTACCAAATTGGAAAATTCCATCTCCTGTGCCCTACAGTTCCATACCCATGGTTAATGAGTAAAATTTAATGTAGACAAAGGGCTTCAACTGAACAAAACTGTTTCCTCGTGACCATATATGCAATAAATTTTATTTATTTATTAATAGGACCTTTGAATTTTTTTAAAATTTTTTCCCTCCTGACATCAGTATTGTCAGCTGTAAGCTTGATTGTTCCCACGAACCTTGTTTAAATTTCAAAATGAAACCAATTAATTAAAAGGATTTAAAGTTGGCAGTTGGGTTGGGGGGGAAAGACTTGATTTGAATGATGGGCTATGGGCTCCATGCTTTTCCTACCACCTGTTTCATTTTAAGCACTTTTAATCATATGTTTGTATATGATATGATGCTTTTGGATGAATTGGAGAGAAAGAGAGACGAGGACGGTTACATTGCTAGTATACGTACCATTCTCTAAATTGTGAAAGTAGATTTCAAAATCGACAATATCTCGTAACTGAATACGATTTAATAATTTTTGCATCAACAATGAAAAAGACCCGCTTGTCTTTGGATAATATATTTTTATATAATACGGTACAAAGAAGAATAAAAAAATTTCCTCACATAATTCTCTTAATCGTTTTTAAAAGATAAAATCGTGAAAGTAAATTCTTAAGTAAACAATATCTCGTAATTGAGTACAGTCCAATAATCTTGACATCAACAGTTATCTACACGCATTCCTTTTAACCTTTTTCCACCCTGTATACAGACACCAAATTTGAAGCTGCAATAAGAAATTGGAAAGAATGTGGGACCATGTATGTATATAGAGCATACATTTTGTGAAGTTTGCTCAATAAAACATTATACCTATAAAAGGCTTGTCTTTTTTTCCCTTTTTTCTTTTCCATATAAAGAATTACCAATTTTTTTGAATCATATAATTACAAGGCAAATAAATTCGTGTAGGAGCGAGGTAGAATGGCAGGAAATGGTGGTCCCAAATGCTGTGTAACATTCGAAACCATTTTTTATTTTTTGACGTAGACTTCATCATGATTTATGAGGGGGTTGGACGATGCCAAGTAAAAATTTCTGGTAGAAAAATTAATAGCTCTAGTATTTGGTTGTTGTTGCAAGATGTATTTTGGGCAGAAAAGTGAAAATGCATCCACACGAAATCAAATTAATTGTTATCTTGGTTAGTTGGCTATGAGATTAAACATGTGTGGTGTGTGTTTGTGTTACCCATCTATATTTTTAACTTAAAAGATGTCACATCAATCAATAATAAAATGAGTCTTAATTTATTAAAAAATAATAAAATGTATTAATATTTTTAACTTTTAATCATAATTACACGTAGATTTATTAATTTTTTATTTAAATATTTTGTTTTAAAAAAATATTTTTGCTTGATACATAAGCTATTTCGTTAGTCAATTGTCTATGTTTCTGTTACTTTGATGATATGATAATATTTTTAAGATAGTTTTAAGTTTCATTAATTTTAAAAATTACTGCTATATAAATTATAGTTTTTATTTTTAAAATTTTTGTTTCTTTTTTTGAAAAAAAATTCTTTCCAGCCATCCAAGCCAATGGCACTCCCCAAGGAAGCACCGATTTGATGCTCTTCAAGACAGGTGAGGGCAAGGAGATGGGTGGTTAGTCAGTGTAAGGGAACGTCATCAGCAACTTAAGAGAAAGGAGAAAGATGAAAAAAAAAAAAAGATATTTTAGACATTTCATATTTAAGAATTAATGTCATTTATATGTTTTGGGCGAAGTGTTCTTTTTAAAAATTAGTGGTTCCGCATGTAATTATGGTTAAAAGTTGATAATATTAGAACCTATTTGGTCTATTTTTTTATATTAAAAACTATTTGAAGCTCTTATGAAAAATAATAGTTTTTAAAATTAAGCTAAAATTGTTTTGTAAGTTATTTGGTAAAATAAATTAAATTAGTTCTAATTTTGGTTAAAATTAACATTAAAGATATTCATGTCATCTTCAATCACTTAATAAACCGAAATGCAACAAGTGTGTTTCGAGCTTATATACAATTTCAAATATTAAAAATTAAATAAATCCATACAGAAACAAAACAACTTCCAAAAGTTGTATAGTAGTAACAATATTAGATTCTTGTTGATCTAGCAAGTAATCGGACCATAATACTTCAATTCCCTAAGAAAAAAGAAAAAAAGAGGAATCAATGTATTTGACATTAAAATTTTTTTTTAGTGAAAAAAAGAAAAAATCTTTAAATAGTATCTGAATGTAGTTTTGAATTTTTTGTCTTCTTTTCTCTTAATTATTGTAAGAACAAAAAAATTTCAAATTTTACTATTTTGTTGCTGAGCTTTTGTTTTTATTTTCTTTTTTTTTTAATAGTCTTTGTAAATAGGGGTAGAAGAGAGAGATACGATTTGCATTTGAGAAGGGTCAATTGTAGAGAGAGATCGATCGAGAGAGAGGTTTTTCTTGAAAAGCTGAGGTACTTTTAAAAGTAAAGAACATAAAGCTTGTCTTTGCAATTTTTTTTTTTTTAATTTTGTTCTTAAAAAGAAGCAACTTTTTAAAAACTTCTCAAAATCTTGTTTGCTTGGTTTTTGCTTCTAAGAGGTGGATAAATAAAAAAAAAAAGTAAAGCCAAATAGGTACTAAATGTATTTTACCTTATAAGAAAATGTCTTCCTACACTTAATAAGCATGTTTTTTAGATTAAAAATATGGACTCGTAATAAGTGATATCAAAACTTATTCAATTTTTGATTGATATGGATAGATCTTAATTAAGTTGGGTCACTTTCCTCTACGAGTAAAAGAGCCAATATGTTATGGTGCACACCACACCAATGTACTAAATATTATCCGTTGTGATCTATTGGGCCTCACTTCACAGTGCATACTAATCTGTAAAGTGTTATCCATTTTGATCTATTAGACCTCACGTTTTATAGTACAAGTCAATCTGCAGAGTATTTTCCGCTTTATCTATTAGACCTCATATCTTATAATGCAAGTTAAAGTGACCGTGGCACAATGCAACAAGACCCATAAGAAGTTAAACCATGAACATCCCTTCGACTTCTACACATGCATGAATCGAATTTAGTTTTCCTATCAGCTTATAATCAAGTTAATTAAAACAAGTTGATTTTTATTAAATTAATTACATTTTAATTTATTTTTGGAGCTTGTAAGCCAAAATCAATTTCTTTAATGTACTAACATTATTAACTACATGTCAAGTGGATCAAACTTGAACTTAAAGTTTGAGCTCGAATGAACTGAATTGAATCTTTAAATTCTATGTACAAAACAAAAGTATTGTCTCTGTTTGTCCAAGCAAACCTGTTCTAAAGCATGTAATTAATTTGTTCAACTTAACTGATTTCATCCTTATCTAGCTATTTCATCCGTAATGAGTATGTATTGTGTAGTCACCCACACTTCATCAAGGTGAAGCAAGGAAATAAACAACTACTGTCATCAAGAAAAGTGTAAACATAATTATCGAAGGTTCATTGAACATTGCACGCGTCTTTATGTGTTTTTACGTCTTTGTCTTGACGTTATTGATTTAATTTATAATTTGTATAATTATGATAATTATGCTAACAGGAAAGAATCTGAATGTAATTTCCATTGTTTCGTTTACCCTGGAACATGTTTTTCACTGCATCCTCGTTAATCTGTTTAGGGTAATGACGCAAAGGCATGTGCATGGGATGTTGTTTACGTGCAAAGCAAAAATTGTTCAAAAGTTCAAAACCTTTTTTTTCTTTCCTTGATAATCACCTGTCACAGAAGAAAAGGAAGAAGATGATAATGGGGTTGACCTGACACGTGGCAACATCAGTTAGGTGCATGAGGATCAAGGGAAAAAATGCCCCATGGGCGTGTCACGTGAGGAGCAATAGGGAAGAGGGAAAACGGAAACATCACAGGTTTCGGTGCACTCACATGCATGGCGCTCTACTGCACACACAACACGACAATGGCTAAGAAGCGGGTCCCAAAGCTTTAGCAATTTGCTTTCATTATCTATTTATCTGCAGCGTGCAAACTTTTCAAGCATTGGGAATCACCAAACATTTGAAACCACTGCGGAGAAAAACGAAAGGGACCCCCATAATTTGTTCTACTTGGAGGGATATGGTGATCACCATATCAGATTTTTCCCCAAGAAGAAAACGGTCATATTAGAAAATTGGTGGAGTATCACATCAGTAGAAAGTAGAAACGTTTCCGGACTTCATTTGGGGTCTTAAGATAGTGCAACGTTGCTATTGGCTTGCATCGTAGTAAGCAAGTTGGTGGCTATTTAAATGATGAAAATCTATCGTATACGTAAGAGTAATTGTACAGATTCAGTAATACAGTTAAGGTTACCATACTATTAACTAGTTAGATTGCCGATATTCTGTATAGAGGTAGAAAGAATGAAGTTTGTGAAGGCTTTATTTTGCATGAATTCAAACTACTAATAACTGGTTCAAGTGAATCTGGTTAGAGAATTGTCTGACTTGATACTTGAACGTGTTTATGCTTTCTTCTTCCTCCATTTCTGATGATGTATGTTTCAGATTTCATTATGTATAACACGGTAATATCGCCTTTTAGGAAAGTGTTTATGTCAGATTCTTGCAATTTCTGTGTCATTGACTACGTGGGATTTCAGAAACAATGTTTGAGGAAGTTGAGACAGTTGATTCAACCATGAGAATTTGGAAGGGAAATGTTGAATTCATTGCTGATATTAGTAATAGTACCAGAAACAACATCCAGATAACTTTCACTCTCTCCTGTTAGCTCGAACAGTATTCTCTGGCTTTCCTGTCGAAAGTTGTGTGTCCGGAACGTAATGATGCACACAATAAGGATTGCCTGCATAATGGAAAGATGAAATTATCTGCAGAAACCAGAGTAAATAATAAGTAATTATCCAGAGAAAGCCTGAAATTTTATATTGAAATATGCCAGGATATGTAGAAACAAAAGGGTTATCATGGAAATACAGGATTCATCAGTACAGTAAATGAATGAAAAGCATCGATTCATGCGGTGCACCAGCACCACCAAGGACCTTATGCACGTACGTTTATCTCCAAGCGGAGACCAATCTCATTATTTGTCCAAGATTTGATGGAAATTACTTGCCCGACCTAATCAGATTGAAGTGTTGCTTTGCCAATAAACAAAATCGAAATCATATGCATGCATACCCCAGTTCGGCAGTTTTGGTGGATGCTGTCTTTCACTTTAAAGCATTGGCAGCGAGAACTAGTATATTCTGGTCCCCTACAAAGAGCGCCTGACTGACATCTGAGAAAAGTGATCAGGGGGTTTCTTACAACCAAAAAAAAGGATGACATGAAACGATTGCAGCTGATGACAATGGGCCACAAGCACTTCAAAGGAAGGATACAATCCAAGGCATTGTTTGCTCTGCAATGTGCATATGAATCCAGCCTCTCACAGTGGTTGAAACTAGACTGTTTGATCAAGAGATTACTGTATGCATTTACCACTTTTACTCAATGACGGTAAAGAAATATATGTTACATTTGCTTTTCCTGTCAGAAAGTTGCAAATCTCTGCAAATCATCCGAGGGGTAGAGAATGTCTTAACAAAGATATTAAGAATGATACTTAAGGTATAGGGGTCTAGATATTCTAGATAAGTGACATCGAAACCGATATTCAAGCAATTTTCATCGGATCACTTATCCCCAAACTAGATTCAAAAATAAGTAACGCCCTTCTTTTCCAGCTCTGGGAATTCTTGAATTTTGCAAAACACGTCTTAGTTTTGCGATCTGTGCAGACAGAGACAAAAAGGCAACTAATTCGGAGGGTCATCAGAGGGTGTTTGGTCTAGTGGTATGATTCTCGCTTCGGGTGCGAGAGGTCGCGAGTTCGATTCTCGCAACACCCCCATTCATGCTGTGGTTTGCTTCATTTTAGTAGTACTGATCAGATCCCAGCACTTATCCAACTGAAAAAAAAGAAAAAACACTTTGTACTCTGAAAAAAGTAAAGACCCTTTTTGAGTTTTGACCTTATTCATACTTTTCCAAAGTGTGCAGGCATGTGTATATATATGTAATCATTGGTTGATTGTCTGAACAAATTAGTTTATCTGTTAAGAGATCCTTATCCTTTATCCTCAATCTCCTTGTCCTATATGAACTTATAGCTTCCTCAGAAGAATCTGAATTCTGTAACACACATTATGTATTTCTCTGTATAAGCTACAGTTTGGGCTTTGCAGTTAGAAATACATTTGCTAAAGATGAACAGAAATTCTTTCGCTTAATGTCCTTTTTATAATTTATTGGTCACATGACATAAATTTATGGAAAAAACATCAAATGGGGTAGGGGGTCAGATCTAACACCTAATGTTTTACTAAGAAAATAAATGAAGAACAGCACCTGTTATTTCAAGCCAGGGTAATTTTTGGCAAAGGCTGTGGTCCTGTAATTGGGAGCATTTTTGAAAATTAATCAGGCAGTATCTCAGTTTCCCTTCCTCTTCCCTCTTGAAGACAAAATTTTGAAAATGTTATCTTTGATTAGACTATTTTGTTCAAGTCCTAGGATCTGTCCGTTGCTCCCTTCGTATGGACTCAAGTGTCTGTAGTTAATGATTCTACCTGTTCACAATAAATAAAGTCTTCAGTGGGAGCTGTAGCCGTTAGAAAACAGCTTCGTTATTCCATCCCTGGCACTAGAAAACAAGTATGAGGTACAAATTGGCAGGAGTTCCTCGATATTAAATTTAAACTTTCCAAAGATAACTTTCTCTAACAGTTTTTTTTTTAAGTTCCCTGTAGATATACAAATAGTATATCTTCTGAAATTTGGTGAGCAATGAGAAAAAGTGATGGGGGAAATGGAGTTTGAGTGATGGGATCTTGCTACTTTTTTATGTTATAGAGTAGGGATGGACCTTTTACATTTTGGGTCCTGATATTCTTTCTTCACTCCTAAGAAAAGAAATGAAAAATTGGGGTCCTGATGATACTCATGGATAGAGGTAGAAAGCACATACATAGCCTTTAAGACCAAATAGTTCTATTGAAAATTGAAATTCCTGGCAAAGATCACATTATTTTCCATTCATGAACATACAAACATGAACAAAGAATTGCAACTTATCATGTGAATAACAATGGATAAATGCTAAGAACAATTCAAAAAAGAGAAAAGAATTCTAAAATGAAATTCTTTGTTGAAAATACTATGAATGTTTACAAGGAGGAAGGGGGGCTCCACACAAGCCAGGATTATCCATAAATGCAGATGCAGGGATTGTGGCTTTATGTGGAGGAATCTTGCCACTTAATTGATTATCTGACACATCAAATTCCTTGAGGTCTTTCAAATTGAGCAGCTTCCATGGGATGGCACCGCTCAACTTGTTCCTTGAAAGCAAAATTGTGGTCAATTTCGTGGCATCACCAAGCTCCACCGGTATCTTCCCTGAAAGCCCATTGCTTACCAGCTTCAGGATTTGCAGCTCACTCAATTTCCCTAAGGATTTTGGTATTGATCCTTTTAGCGGATTGAATGAGAGAACAAGTGATGTTATAGAGTTCATTGCAGGTCTCTCTACGATGGATTCACTAATAGGACCAGTGAACATATTGTCAGAAAGATCAATTGAGTTAAAATGTCCTAAAGGGTCAACAGTTTCTTTCAAGAAAATTGTATCCAGGTGACCAGAGAACTTGTTTGAATGGAGATCAAGATCCATTAGACGCCTAAGATTCTTGAATTCAGCTGGGATCGATGAGTGAAGACCATTGTTTGATAAATTGAGAAAAGAAAGGCTGGTCATGTTACCAATCCAAGGTGGTAGTTTCCCCGTCAATGCATTGCCTGATAAATCTAGAGTGGAAATGGATGTAGAAGATAACCACCTTGGAAGTGATCCTCTAATCCCAGTTTTGGCTAATATGAGCCGAAAAAGATTCAATTTAGCAAACCACTTTGGTATGCTATTTAGTCCCAGAGGATTAAATGACAGATCCAATGTCTGTAAGTTCTGTAATTTGACCAGCTGAGCAGAAAGTTGACCAGAGAGATTGTTTCTTGATAAATCTAGTGTTTGAAGGTTTTGCAAGTTACCGAAACTTGAAGGAATCTTGCCTGTGAAACGGTTGTTGGAGAGGTATATTTCAGTAAGAGTGACAAGATGTCCGATTGTAGCCGGTAGTTTCCCGGTGAGCTTGTTGTTCTGAAGAATTAGCCTCTGAATATTTGGGAGCTCACCAATGGATGGGGGCAAACTTCCTGTCAGCTTGTTTTCTGATATGCGGCAAAACTGCAGAGAGATAAGACCGGATATTGAAGAAGGAATACATCCTGTAATCTGGTTCTGATTGAGATATAGGAGTTCTAATGCTGAAAGTCCACCAATGGTTTTCGGAATGCTTCCTGTTATCTGATTTTCAGATAAGTCAAGAGATTTGAGGTTCTTAAGCTTGCCAATAGTTGTAGGCAAACTACCAGAAAGTTTGTTTCCGTGAATATCAAGCTTTGCCAACAAAACCAACTTGCCAATTGTTGCAGGTATTGATCCTGCAAATCGGTTTCCTGAAAGACCCAGTTCGGTCAGTGATTTTAAGGATCCAATGACAGGTGAAGGTATAACACCAGAAATCTTGTTGTTGCTAAGATAAAGCTTTTCCAGCCGAGAGAAGTGCTTGAATGTCACTGGTATCGACCCTGTAAGCTGGTTTGAATCTAGAAAAAGAAGAGTAAGATGCGATAACTTGCCTAATTCTGGTGGCATTGGTCCTTTCAAGTTTTTGAGATTGCTAAGGTCTAGAACTTGAAGAAATGATAGGTTTCCAAGGGAAGGAGATAAAGTTCCATTCATGAACGTATCCACAATGAAGTCACTGTCCCAAACAAGGCCTTGACGTGTGACATTCACCACCCTGCCAGCAGAATTGCAAGCGACCCCTTTCCAGGAGGCGCAGCAATCAGAGGAATGTACCCATGATTGCAACAGTTCTGAAGGGTCAGCTGTGATGCTGTGCTTGAATCCAAGCAAAGCTTCTCTGTCCACTTCATGGCACGCCTCACAGGCAGGTGGTGAGATTGAGAAGGACAGTGAGAATAAGAGCAAACGAAGCAGAGAAAAGATGTTGTTATGAACTGAAATCTCCATTGATGGTTTTGAGATCAAAGACCTGAAGTTCCAAGCTTATATTCTTTGACTGTGAGGCAAGTAGGCAGAATTGGCAAGATGTTGAGAACAGTGCTGTCATGTGATTAATGCGCATTTCCGTGAAGGAATATTAACGGATATCAGCCCTCCTGGTCAACAATCATGCCGTTACCATACCTCATGGATTCATGGGCATATCAACCCAATTGCATCGTACAACACTGTAACCATTTTAAAATTCCTTGCATTGAATTGCTGGCCAACCTGGAAGACGCGGCTGCTCAGGTTACAGACTCACCAAAATAGCTTATAATACTACCTGGCCTTGCATTAAATAGCTTGTCTATTTTATAAACTGAAGCATGATGAACAACAGCTTAGCTTTGCTTTTGAACGAAGGATGTAGGAAAAAAAAAATGATTGCAGTGTTTAGCATGAGGTGAGTGGGTTGGTTCTGTGAGCAGATATGATACAAGCTTGATCCCACTTGTCTAGGCTCAGCCCACTTGTCAAAATGAATAGGTGCTACCATTTTCAATGGGAGTGGGACCTCAACATGCGACAGTCATAGGCTCCATCCCGGTAAGCATCGGTGGCCTGGATTATAGAAACTTGGTAATTGATTTTTATGGCCATGCTGATGAATCTCATGAAGTTAGGCAGTGTAAAAGGAAGAACATTAAAATTGCAACATGTTTAACATAGTAAATAGTCACATTATAACGTCCCAAAACTTACAAAATTGATAAAGTACAAGTAAACCGATACTTTTTTGCAGGCTTGAACATGGGATAATGGCATTGTCTAAGCTAAAAGTACTGTTGGTCTAGGCGATTTATCCCTAATTCATGACGTTTAACAAAAGCAATGAGAAACTTCTTCAAAATTCAAGCGGGGATAGCTCAGTTGGGAGAGCGTCAGACTGAAGATCTGAAGGTCGCGTGTTCGATCCACGCTCACCGCAAAATTACAAATAATTTTGTACCTTGATTGAGAAACACTTTTGTACACCTTTTAGTTATGTAATTTCACCTTTTACGTACTCCTTTCAGTTATGTAATTTTCATCTGCTGCAAACCATTAAATGTTTTTAGGGAGAAGAAGAAGAAAACGAAGGAATACTATGTCTGGACAGGTACTTTGGACTCAGCTTACTGCTTTAGTTCTTTGGATCATTCATTTCCCTAAACAAAATCCAACACTGTGGCAAAGAAAGTCTCTTGTCCATAGTAAATGTTTATTTGGGTAACTAACTGGGTTTCCAGAAAGGGAAACTTCCTCTTGTTTTCCTGATCCAAGGCAGATTTGTGGTACTAAACACATGGATGCAATGGTGCAATACTTTGGGTTTTTACCAATGCCATCCAAGCCACAAAATGGTGCAATACGGCCTCTCATTTGGGCCCAAAGGGATGACCTAGCTGAGCCTAAAGGACAAGCAGGACCCAAGCTCTGTTTTTTATGCGCGTATAGCCCACGTCCCATAACACCACGTGGGCAAAACATACATTTGTCAGAGAATAGACATAAAAAATCTAGTACATTTGATTTTGATTTTCATTTTGATCATGTTCTGTTTTAGAACCTTTCACTCCCATGATTGCTAAGTCCATTAAGTTAAAAGGAAAATTTGGGTTTCCCACTGAGAAACCGACACTAACAGAGAAGAATGGTGGAAGGAGATAACCCAAAAGGAACAAAATGAGGGAGAATGTATTCTACTAAAAAACATTGCTGTAAATAATTGCATAGTAATTCAAGGGATTACAGGGCTAAATCTCTTACATTCCATTGAAGATTTCTGGTCAGCACCTTGGCAGAAAAAGAAACGCAGTGGACACCTTATCAAGCAGTTGTCAGCAAGACTGACATTTGCAGTATCTGGTTTGAGAGACAGCAAGGGCCCCGGAATTGGTCCGAACAAGTAGTTCCCTCCAAGCAAAAGCCTTGCAAAAGGGGCAATTCCGGATCCAGGCAGGATCGTTTTCAATGCGTACGGGGCTGGGATCATGCCCGAGAACTTATTGTTTTCCAGGGATAAAGCTGACAGCTTTGGCAATAGTGGCAAGAAGGGAGGTAACCAGCCTTGGAGCTCGTTGTTGCTCAAATCAACAGCAATGAGCTCACTTTGGGTGCCTAGATTAGGAGGAGATTGTACAGACGTAAAGGAGTTGAATGCGAGAGTGAGTTGTTGGAGAGATTGGTGGTTAAAAACGAAATAAGGGACTGAATCGGTGAGTTCGTTGTGACTCAGGTCCAATACTTGCAAAAAGCTCAGATATTTGAGACTTTGAGGGATGGTGCCTTCAATCTTGTTGTTTCTCATGGAGATTTGGACCAGTGAAGGAGGGAACGTCGTAGGGAGATACCCAGAAATGGCATTGTTGCTTGCATCAAGAAAATAAAGGTTCTTGAGTGAACCCAGCTCGGGCAACTCACCAGAGAGGTTGTTTGTTTGAATTTCGAGCCTCTTCAGGCTAACAAGACCATTGAAAGTCGTAGGAATAGGTCCTTGAAGGTTGTTGTTATCGAGGTACAGTTCTTCGAGGCTCGACAACTCCCCAATCGAAGCAGGTATCTCACCGGATAATGTGTTCCTCGAAAGACCGAGTCGAGTTAACCGAGTCAGGTTGGAGAGTGACCCTGGAATCCACCCGGAGAAGAAATTGTTTGACAGGTCAAGAATTTGTAAGTAAGGGAGGTTCCAGGAAGCGGAAGAGAGAGAACCAGCGTACCCAGCTGAGTCAAGACTAACTTCCGTAACTCGGCTTAACCCAGAAACCGTAAGGTCGCACCTGAAACCACAGGTGAAACGTTCACTGAAGAGGCTGTCGCATGGGTCTGCTGTAAAGTCCCACGAACTCAAGCAAGAACCAGGATTCACCGAGTTACGGTCGACTCCATTTTTCAGTTGTTCCAACGCCTGTATATCTTCCCAATACGTCTTGGACTCTGCTCCGGGTAAAAGTCTTGTAACAACAACCAACATAACAAGCAAAGAAACAAAGAAATTAAAAGCACCCATTTCTTATTTTTCACTAAGGAATTGTAAGGGCAGTTCAGCTGGTAAGTGAAGAAGAAGAAGATAAAAGGAAGCTTGGATTAGTTACAGAGATTAATCATGAAAGAGCCTGAAATACCGAGTTAATCAGGGCCGTCCATTTAGAAAGAGAAAAACCATGGCACAGACAGAAGCGAGTAGAGCAGAAAGCAGGGGTAGACAAGTGGGAGGTGGGTTTGGAGTACGTTTCTGCCACTTTGAGGGGTGAGAGAATAGAGAAATAGAGATCTTTCCGTGAGTGGATTCACGGGCAAGTGTCAGAATGCTCTGTTATGCCCGTATTTAAATTTGGATCATTTGAATGTTTTGGTAAGAGAGAGAGGAAGCTTTCATTTTCATGTTTTTGTTCTAAAGCTTGCAATGTCGACACCTTGAATGATTATACTGTGACGTTTGGTGCCAGATTTGAGCTGTCTTATTCCTTGTTAATTTTCATCTAGTGTCTGTGTTATTGAATTCGGCACCAAATACGGCAAGAGAAGGTTCTTGATTTCATTAATACGGGTGTTGAACGCTTTGATAAGTTAGTTTTGGGGGAAAAAAACCATAATTATCGTAACAAAATGGTATTAAGATTAATTTCAACTCAATTTCGAGAGCATACCAGGTTTGGTAAAGTAATATCAAAATCATTTCGGATTCGATTCCCGTATTGCGTCAAGCACTGCAACAAATAGAATAATCAAGGTGACTCGATTTACAATAAAGATATTCCGAAATTAAGAGAGATGTGGGAAAATTCAATAGTTGATACGATAAAAGAGTCTTCCACTTATAAACACAAATATTATACATCTTAATAAATTAATTTTTAAAGACACAATGTTAATCTCGTCATATATAAACTTACCACAATTTTTTATTATAATTATCAAGGAAAGAATAGGATGAAACTAATGAAAGAAATTAAAAAAAAATCGATGTTAATTTCGTGGGTTGATTATTATTATTATCACTTTGGATTTGATTGTCAAATGTACGGATGATTTTCTTTTTCTTTTTTTTTTTTACAGAGAGAGATCTTCTGCTGCATTGCATTCATAGCTATAAGAAAATAGAAAAACGTGACACTAATAAATAGAGAAATCTTTCTGTGACATGATCTGATCTTCAAACCTTTATTCATTGCATGCTGCCAAGTACATGAATAACATGAAAGTTTTTCTTTTTGGCAACAACATCACTTTTGTTTTTACACAAAAGATTATTAACTTTTCCTCTCTTTTTTTTTTCCATTTTTCTAAAAAAAAAATTGGTGGAGGAACATGACTCATGCTGAGTGCCAATGTGTCACTTCCAGATTCATTATCACTACCCCAAGAATTTAATGAGCAATAACTTCTGTTCAGAATTTGTGCTTCACTTTAGCTTAACATTGGGGCACTACTTGCAAGGAGTGTTGTCCTCTTCCCTAACATAAAAAAAAAAAAGGCCCCCAATGCCTTTAATTGAAAGGAAAAGCTACATACTCAAAAATAGTTAAAATCAAAACTAAAAACAAGTTTCTAATTAGTTTGATATATTTAAAAAAAAAAGAAAAATTATGCTGTCCATTAAGAAGGCAAAAAACTAGTCTATGGAATCAAAAGCCAAGTGCCAACCCATGGTGGCATCTACTTGATGCTCCTGTTAGGACTTTCCTAGTTGGTGGGTGTCTGGTCCACTGGGTTAAAAATTGATCACAGGTAACCAGGTAAAGCCATGCCATTTCCAGAATGTAGATTCTCCCATTAGGCATTAGGTACACCCAACACATTTGCCAGATTGTTGGTTGTCAACGAATTTCTAAAGGCTTTCATTGCTAGGTTGCTTTGCTAGGTGATCTTACTTTCTTGATTTTGGGTCCCATTATTAAACATTATTGTTAGTGTTATTAAGACTTGGTACCCGGTCATTTCAAGAAGATGAAAGAATATTAACAGAAAAAGTTCACCAAGTCAATGATGAAGTAGACACATACCATTTAGAGATTTGTCAAACTTTCTCACTTTTGGAGGGGCGAGCAAGTAATTCTGCTGCATCTAATAGCCCAAGAATGTACGAGGCTGCGAGATCAGACAAACTCTCGAAAATGGTGGACCAACTTCTTATTTACAATTCATCAAAGAAGTCAGTAACGAGTAATTTTGGTTTCACCTTTGATAGAAAAATTAGAGCAATGAAAACTTCAAAGCACAATGCAAGTAAAAGTTTAGGAACAACAACAAAGATATATGTTAGATTATATGCAGAAAGCAAGGAATCGCTGGCACTGGACCAGGATTCAGACAAGGAAGGACTCGATGCATGGAGTACGATCCCTATGTCACCCAAACAGAATAATGATGGCAACAGCCACAACATTTTTTGCTCACTTTCGCTGCCTTAAACTGTAGTCAACTTTGAGAAACATTAAATGTCGATTTCTATTTCATTAAAGGTGAATGATGATAGGAAGAGAATCGATTGTAATCAGGCATAACTACTTAATAAAAAATTCTTTGATTTATTTTTTCCTCTACTTTAA
This sequence comes from Theobroma cacao, assembly GCF_000208745.1. Lineage (NCBI taxonomy): Eukaryota > Viridiplantae > Streptophyta > Magnoliopsida > Malvales > Malvaceae > Theobroma > Theobroma cacao. The sequence goes on from NC_030850.1 coordinate 1,089,433, forward strand.
AAGTGAGGAATCAACTACTATTTTTATATACATAAGGTCAGCAGTGTATATAACAGTAAAACCTGATACGTAATTATCTGGACATATGCTCCTATCATTAAGGGTAGCCTTGAATACTGTTTTAATTATAGAAAACAAAATTAACTTACAAAAGGAGGTAGGGTGTTTTAAAAGGTACCCTTGAGAAGATCTTCCTATTCATGCGATACCCTCTTCAGCTCCTGACCATTCAAAGTGGGTTTTCTTTTCTTGGTTTTTCTGGGAGTTTTTTGCCAGATACCGCTTCACAGAATTATGGTTTGTTTCAAAGACAAAAGCCATGTCCCTAATCTGCCAAAAAAGAAAAAAGAAAAAGAATATGTCAACTAGCTCTGTCAGTGTACATCATATAGGTGCAATCTCTTATGATCACCAAATAGAATTCAAGAGCGCATAAAAGCTGGACAACTGAAATAGCAAGGAATTGGAAGGGGCCCACCCACAAGGATATCAGCCATTTCAAATGCGAAGACACCTACCTCAATCAAACTACTTGAACCAAGACCCATCAGCTGTCCAGTAGAAACTTCTTTCCCATTTAAAAATATTGAACTCTTGCCAAGATTCTTCAAAGAGAAGGAACCATCTTCCTCCATTTTTATAAGTGCCTAGTAGAAATAATGAGAATAATTATTCTCATATACATCTGATAGCAGTAAAAGAGCAAACAAATCTAAAAAGGATATCTTAAAAGCAGTAAATTTAGCAGTTTATCCTTCTAATTTTGATTTTATGCTGCCTTAAAGTATGCCTCTGTTATTTCAATGTATGGATTTAATTCTAAAGGTTTCCACTGACAAATCGAATTCTAATAATATGATACAACACAAAAGGTCACCCAATACCATCCTTTCTTAAAAGAGTTAAAGAGTGAGTGCTTGTAGCATTCTAGTCGCCTTCTACTTCTGTAGTAATAGTAATCGTGCTATCTTTCTCTCTCCAAGTACTAATCATTTTCTTTGGCCATTTCCACTGCAAAGACAATTGACCTCATAACACATACAGAACCTACCTTGAAAAGATAACCACATCCATGTCATAATGTAACTTGTGCTCTTCTGTTTGTAGATTAGTTCTAACAAAAGGGGAAATATTTGCAACTAATAGTAAATGCAAGTACCCAAAACAGCTGACCACAAGCTTTTGGCAAGGTGGTCAGGACCCCTCGAGGGGTGAAAAGTTGCAGGTCCAAGGTTCAATCTTCCTCACCCTCCTCTGGGTACTGTCCTTAGGACAAACAAACAGCAAAAGAAATGCAAAGTAACTGTATCAAGGAAATCAAAATATCCCACCTGCCGTCTAGATATCTTGTTGGCACTCCCTTCTCTTCCTAAGTCAATATCAACATCCACATCCATGGTTGCCCTGCCAAGTATAACCTGCAAAGCAGGGAGTGCTTGCACTAGAAAAACAATCTTACATGTCTCAAGCCAAGAAATCAGTGCCTAACTAGGCAATACAAAATCAATACGTATAAAGCTCCACCTATAATTTCTATGCGGTGCAAACTTCTGCACCTTCATGCATTGAACTATAAAAAGGAAATGGAAAAACATATGCATTTTCACCACCAATCTAACCAAAAATTAGAGTGATAAAATCAAGGGAAACACCAAAGTGTTTAGGCAAAGGAATTGAGAAGACAAAAGCCCATTAAGTATCATTCCCAACAAAAGAATAAAATCTTCTCCAGAAATGAGAAGGAACAAGTCAATTACCAGCATACTGCAGTGTAAAATAATGAAATAAAAAATAAGCATAGCTAAAATAGCGTACCTCAGTTTGCTTAATGTAGTGTTTCATATGATGGCCATAGAAGACAGCAAGTGCTCCTCGAGATGCAATATCTCTTTGCATAGCAGACCGAGCGCACTGTTCCAACCTAATGATTGTCCTTTTGGCATGCTCATCTTGATATCTAGAGACTAGAGATTCATAGAAAACTAATCAACATGTGCAAACAGTTTTTCAAGTGAATAGCACACAGATTAATTTTCACTCTGCTCATATGGGTTAAACCATAACTAAACCATTGTTAATGCAAATTGAACTTCATACCTTCTCTACTAATGAAAGAGTCAGAATCATTGGGACATAAATCCATATCAAGTATCTGAAAGTGAACATCAAAAGATTGTTATTTAAATGCCCAGAGATAATGAATACTGATGACAACAAAAAGAAAAAATTCCCTCTAATGAACATAATTGTCAAGATTTACCATGGCTTCAACATCAGAAAAGTTAGGAACATCATCATTGCTTTCATGTTCTACCCGATCAGATGTTGACGGGTTTGCTTCAGGTTCCAAAACACTATCTACAATGGAACTGGATTCTGTATATAGCGGCATATCTTTGTAATTACATTCATGTGATGGCTCTTCCTTTGCTGCCTCATCTGCAGCAAAATTGGGAAATGCTTGTGCTGCTTTGTACCTACATGGGTTGACCAGGGAATTTAGAACTTGTCTGGAAGTCATATGACATTGACCATCATGAATCTCAGATTTGACACCCTGACTAGATTCTGACAAAACATCTAGTCCTACCATCTTGGGAGCAGTAAAACATTGAGCAAGGTTATCTTCTGTCTCTAAAAAGCTCAGTTCTTCTTTATTTTCCTTTGGGTTTGCAAAGGATGAAGCCTGGTCACCACCCACATATTGACATTTTTCCGTTACAGATAAAGCAAAAGCTTTATCAAAGAGAACACCATCGTTGCATGGGATTTCAGGGTCCTCACTGTTCAACATGCAGCAAATCACTTCCACATGAAGTTCAGGAGAATGAGGATTTGACATCGATGTAGATGAAGGCAAATTGATTTCCGGACAGGATATACCTAGCTGCTCACCCTGTCCAGAATGTGACAGTTGATCAGGAATTTCATCCAATTTTGCAGGACAGGCAGCTTCTGATTTACCAGGACACATATCTGCAACTAATGTCTCCGGTTCTTTAGCCTTTGATGTATCATCTTCATGAACATCATTAGGAGAATTCAACAAAAGCGAATTCACACTATCATAACAAGATCTATCCATTGTGTCACCATCAAAGTTTAACAGAGCATCTGTATCTGCTAAATCTCCACCAGAGATAGCAGAAGAATTATTCATTTCATAGCCATCTTTTAACATCAGATCTGAAGGAACAATATCATATCCAGATGAGCATCCTTTCTTACCATCCACATCTTCAGGATGCACAATAGTACCATCTGCACCCTGGCCTTTATCTCCGGGGCCACCATTTATAGGCATTACAGCTGCTGGAACATCTTCCATTGTTTTCCACAGAGGCATATCTGGCTGAGGTGATGAATATCCCATTGAGTAAGGCTTGATTCCCTCAACATCGGAGGGATGTCCAAATTCAACTGAAACCTCACCAATGACATGAGGAGACCCCTTATGCACATCATTCTGTTCAAGATTCTCAACCTTACCACTAAAGCAATCCTTCTTCAAAGTAACTTTCAAATCATCCTCTTTTGATCCATTATGCACCCCTAACTCAGAGAATCCAAATTGGCTTTGGATAAAACCCTTGCCGGGTCCTACAGCCTCCTCACAGCAGCCTCTATTATCGACGCAATCATTCCCATTTGGTGATCCAAGGAAACTAACATCACTAGAGTTAGTTACAAGTTGGTCACAAGTTCTCTTCCTCATAGCATAATACAATCTTCTAACACTTTCCAATTTTCGTTTAGCACTTCCATTTTCAACAGAATTATCAAATTTACTTGATTTCAAATACAAATTAGGAGCAGATAATTCAACCTCAATCATTCGAGCAGATGCTTGAGCAGAAATAACAGGATCATAAAGTAAAGAACGCCATCGATCTTGCAATTCTCTAACCGTAAACTTTCGTGAAAATCGAACCGCACCTTTAGCTAGTGCTTCCAATGAAGCACCGGACTGTAATTACCAAATTTAAAATATAAATTAAAAAAATCAGAAAATCATCAATGCGCAGTAACCTTAGGTTTTTTCTTCCTTTTAAGGTTGTAAAAAATAGGAAAATTAAATAAGATTGAATTCTGAGAAAAATTGAGTTAAAAATAAGAATAGAGAGCTTACCTCAACGGCGTTCTTTAATAAGAGATCGTCTTCAGGGATCCACGAAGAAGGAACTGGGGCAGCCAGAGCTGACATGGAAATTGAATTTTTGAATTTCTTTTTTGGAGTGGTTGGATTTACGAAAAATGGAAACGAATTTAGAAATTTTGAAAAGAAAATTAAAAGATTTAACGGTTAACGGTTTAGTTTTTGTTTGGATTGTTGAATTGAGGGATCCGCCATGGAAATGAGGTTTGAATTTTCCCTTTTTCCTTTTTTTTTTTTTTGGGTGTGTGTGAAGAGGGAACTTGAGAAAGCCCCTTCACTCCCTTCAGTATGAGAAACGGACGAATCCCACGAAATTCTTTCAAAAACGCGGGGGTCGCGGGGAACGCTGTCACGCGCTTGTGAAATTACAATCAGGGCCCTCGAGAAACGTATGATTCCGTTTAAATTCTTTGGCTCAGTTCCAATCTTGATTGGGCCAGTTTTTATCCACATCTCAAGAACTTGTCTGGACTTGGATCTAGATTTTTAAATCGAAGCGATTTCATGCCCATGTCGTGAGATCATTATTTTCTTTCAAAAATGTTAATCAATTAAAGTACGTAACACTCGTGCTTATAAACTTTGAACCCCTCGCTTACCCATTCGTATTGGATTTCGTAACATTTGCTCTATTTGAATTCACGAGTTCTCGTAACGGGTCGAGTCATTTTTATGCCATTTATTAGAACGCTTAAAATGATATCTGAATCGAATTTGGATTTGATTTGATATTTTTTTGTCAAACGTTTGTAAGTCCAATATCTTTCTCTTATATATTCGATATGAAATTTTGTAACACTCACGTTATTGTAAGAAAAAAATTTTTTGTCAAAATGTTTCCTTTTTTTATATACATAAAAAAACTTGATAGACAAAATTTAAATTAAAAAAAATTAATAAATTAATTATAGTTCGTTGGCCAAGTTTTATTTTTCTTTTTTTGTAGTTATGTTTAATATTTTGATTATATTGCACATCCATGCATAATGTAGTTACACTAAGGTGCTGTTTTGAAAGGGGTAAAAAGGAGAAATCGCTATTACTACAAAGAGTTCCAACGTACTCTGCTAGTTATATTGTATAATGGACAATACTATAAGGAAACTTTGATGTTAATTAAAGTAATTTTTTTTAATGAATCTCATAATAAAATTGGATTTATAAATAAAAAAACACGATTAAATAGTTCCACGGTATATATAAAAATATTTACTAGTTATTTCTCAATAAATTGAATAAAAGGATAGTACTTCAATAGCTCATAGGCGTTAATTATCACTTCAAATCCTTTGGTGAGATTGATAATTAAGCTCATATAATTGAAATTAATTAATTAATTAATTGTTACCATATACCGTCTGGCTTCACAAATCCAACACATGTATCGGGAAATTGAATTGTTAGTATGTTTCTTACAATTATTGTATTGTAATTAATCAATCATAATCATGAATTGTGTAAAATCGATCAAAATTTTATAGTCCACACAAGTGACGGATCCTTACATAATTTTTTATTATGATAACATAAGCAACATTAGGATAAGTATTAAGAGTTTAATAAAATGCAAATACAACAAACATATAAGTTTAGATATTACATCAAAAGGGCACACAGTTGCACCAAGTTGTCACAGAATTAAGGCAATGAGAGTCTTACTACTTTCAGACCATTCATGCTGTGAGCAAATAAGAAAGAGATGGGATATGTCTGTAGAGATTTCTTGGTAGAACTCTGAATTATTTTTTCCTAGTTTATCTTAGTTAGCAATATTCATTGTCCGAGAAATTGGAAAAGGTGACCTAGCTAGGGAGGGAACCACCATCTAAGCAAGGCGCAGGTCATTGGGTCCAAATCTGCCCCCATGGTGAAGAAGATTAACCTGGTGGTTTTGGTGCAGGCGAAGAGCATATAAGTTAGAGGCTCCATTTGCCAGCCCCATTGATGATTCATAATATGCTTCGTTTTCAACTATTCCATCCTCAAGCTTTGCCTCCTTCAATGAAACCATTCCAACAACAAAAAAGAAATAACATCAGTATTGTTAACAAAATCTACTAATTCCTCGGTGGATAAAGAAAGCAAATTCAACCCAAAGATTCTTACCAGGTCGAGCACAAGATTTGCATGTCTTTGCTCCAAGTTCCTTACCTGCAAAATGCAGAAAAGAGCAGCAGCCCTCAGTCCAGAAATTAGTAGGAACTTAAATTGAATTAGATCAAAGAAAGAAGTTATAATGTATGCTGTTCAATGAACTAACCTTCTTCTTGTATGTGTCGGTTTGGGTTTTAATGACATGGTACTGTGAAGAAAACAAACCAACTGAGGCTGTTAGTTTCATGATTCAATTTACAATCCCCTTTCGGTCTGATCAGCTATTTAGAGCCAAATGTGATGAAGAATAGTTACAGGACCGGGCAAAAATGCATCATGAGCCCCCTTTTTTCCCCCAAACTAGAAGGAAACAGTGAAGAGAAATCACTCCAAAAGAGAAGAGTAACTTTTCAATGTGGTTCTTGCTCCTTGCTTTCCAAATGGAGGAGTTTGGGAGCTAGGGTGGAGTTGAGGATTTCAAGGTTTACCAAAATGATGAAAGCTTGGAAATGGGGGAGTTCAGAGGATGACCCAAAAGTGCTTTACATAACCAAAATTTAATTAAACTTAACCTTGGCTAAAAGATGTATGAACCCTTTCAATTAGAACTCTCAGCATTTCTTTTTTCACCTTAATATTAAGAAAAATAAACGAATATATAAGTATGAAAGAAACGAAAACCTAAGATATATGTATCCATTTTTGGTACAACAAAAAAAATCCAGTAATTTCAAACCTTTCTCTGACGTACAGCCTCCAAGGACGAAGCCATCTTTGCCTCAAGAGCTTGCAGTTCCTTGATGTTAAGATCGTCCAAATCTTCACCAATCCTTTGCCTGCTGAAAGCATACATACCCTGATCAACTTTGCTACAAAAAAAGCCTTGGAAAAGCAAACTTTTACTGCCAAAAAAGAACCCTAGGTTTTGATAAAATTATCAAGCACTCTCTTTACCTGATCTCTCTTCTGAGCCTGTTGTTGATCTCCTTCAGCCTTCTGTAGTTTTCTTGCATTTTCTGCCAAAACATGTGAAGTCATACAATTACAGATCTAGCACTGCTGTAAACATTAGAGAGAGAAAGAGAGAGAGAGAGCGTAGTGACCTCATAGTGGGAGCTCCAGAGATCAATCCCTAAAGTCTTTTGATATAGATCAAAAAAGGTCTTCGTCCTAAGTTAAAACAAAAGAAAAAGAAAAACCATATCATTTCTTACAGGCATACATATATGGATAGAAAAGAAAAAAAAGAGAAGAGACAGAGATGGTTGAGTATACGAGATATTAGGGCTGATGAACTCGTGGAATTTTCCAGAGCTGGAGAACATGATGAGGGAAACCTTGGCATCACACAGAACAGTGAGCTCTTGGGCTTTCTTGAAAATACCGTTTCTCCGCTTGGAATAGGTCACCTGTCTGTTGGTAGTGTTCTCAATCTTCTTGATCTCGATCTTCCCACGACCCATCGTCTCTTTTTCTCCCGTGAAAACTCTTAAAAGGCAAGATTGAGAGAGCTAGGCAGCTATAGCTAAGAGAGCTGTGGGTGGGTGCAAATAGGCTATAGCCTTCAAAGAGAGGAAGGGGGAGAAGATGGTAAAGGAAGTGGCTAAAGAGAGGAAAGGGGTGGTATCTACATCGGGAAAGAGGCTTAAAAAGTGTTTTGTTTTGTAACTGAAAATGCTGGCTAAATAAGTGAGCAAGCACGGACCAACAGAAACAGGGCATCTTGAGGTTAGGGCACGTTGTTGGTAACGTGTGAGATTGGTAGTTTTTTGCGTTGACCATGACAGGACGTGATATACGACACAACCTCCCTTCCTTAAACCTCTTCATTGGGAGAATTAAAGTAGGATTCAGCGTAGAGAAAATTATAAGAAGTAACTTTTCTTTAATAAAGGTATTTTAAAAATAATTATTAAAATAAATTTAATTATTTTTAATTATATTTAGTCATAATTCGGTGAATATACTTTTCAAATTATTTCAAATAAATTAAACCATTAATCATAATTTTTTCTTCATTTGTGCTTTTAATTTTTTTCTCTCTTATCATCCCACCCTTTTTAATTTTATCGATTTTTCTCTTCAGCATTCATCTGCTATGCTCTGATTTCTCTCTCGCATTTTCAGATTTATCTTTCTTGTACTTTCAAGACACTAAGTAATAGTTTTGATGTGCTTAGGTGGATGTTTATTTGAAAATTTTGATTTTTAAGTGTTTTAGATAAAACAAAAATGGTAAAAATGATCACAGATGTTTAAAATAGTTTTTAATTGGATCAATTCGAAACCTATACACCAATAAACTCAAAAATTTAAAATTTATAAATTTAGATTTTCAAAGAAATTTTTTTTATTTTTAGTCGAAATAAGTGTTTTAAATAAGAAAATTTATGTTTTGATATATGAAAATATGTTAGAAACACTTTAATCAGTGTCATATTATCAAAAAAACAAAAGAAATGAAGAGAATTGAGAAGATTTGAAGTTTTGGTTAGTAAGTAATAATATCATTTTAAGTATTAAAGTGTAACAAAATAATTTTGAATATGACGTGTAACAACCTAACCATGGCGTGTTACATGTTTTTGTACATAGCATGTAACAACCTAACCATGACGTGTCATATGTTTTTGTACATAGTGTGTAACAATCTAACCATGGCGTATAACAACCTAACCATAGCATGTCATATGTTTTTGTACACGGCGTGTAACAACCTAACTATAACGTACCAGATGTTTTTATATATGATGTGTAACAAATCTAATTAGGGCGTGTCACATGTTTTTGTACATGACATGTAACAACCTAACCATGACATATCATATGTTTTTATATCTGGCGTGTAACAACCAAACTCTGGCATGTCACATGTTTTTGTACATACCGTGTAACAACCTAATCATGGCGTATAACAACCTAACCATGGCGTATAACAACTTAACAATGACGTGTCATATGTTTTTGTACATGACGTATAATATGTTTTTGTATATAACGTATAACAACTTAATTATGGCGTGTCACATGTTTTTGTACATGGTGTGTAACAACCTAACCATGGTGTAAAATATGTTTTTGTACATAGTGTGTAACATCATGATGTGTAATTTCATTAAGAGTAATTTTATCCAACTTGGTTAAAAATAGTTGAAATTATAAAGAGGGTTATTTTTGAAAACATCTTATCTATAAGGGTTATTTTTAAAAATGCCTTTTCAGCATATTATACATACGTATATCTTATACATATATATATATAATTATTTAAAAAATTTTAAATAAAAATTTATAATTTTATATCTTATGATGTTGATTTGATATATTATAATAAATAATAATATGACATATTAATGCAATATGATAATATGATCAAATTACATTTTTCAACCTTTATCTCTATATCACGTAAGCGTCACATGGATATAAAATGATAAAAAATATTTTTATTAATTATAATTAATCAATTATTAATAATAAAAATTTATTTGATTTTAAATAAAAATGCAGAGGCTTCATTGAAATTAATAAAAAAATAAAAATTTATTTAACTTTTTAAAAATAATTTAAGATTTTTTTTGAATATTATGCTATATATATATATGAATAAAAATCTTTTGTCTCATTTACTGATGCACCGTTTGGTGCATTTCTTTCCATGATTTTATGTCACGGTACTAGCTTTATGTTATTATTTTAACATTAAAACCTTAAATCTTAAACCCTAATATGAAAAATTTAAGAAACACATAACACAAAATTATAAAAAAATACCAAATGAGATAGAACGTTTCTGTTTATATATATATATATATATTTCAATTTTTCACGGTAGTATTACTTTTTTTTTTGTTTTGACAGTTACCATTCATGCATAAATATTTTCTCTCATAAAATAGTACTAACAATAATAACACAACAATAAAAGATTCATATATTTTTTAGGTGAATTAAATTAGGGACATAAATAGGTTGTACAAACTTTAGGTTAAGGCGCAAACATGTATTTTTTTAAAATTATTCATCATGTCAACAGTTCACATTTTGAATAACATAAGTGATAAATTATCAATGTTTAAACTCCAAAACCTCTTATTATATAAATGACCAAACTAATCAATGAATTGAATAACTTCCTCGTCGATAAAATTCACACCTATTTATATGACTACATACTTGATACAAAGCAAATACAAAATATACAAACTTAGTTCCCATTCTAAAATTAACCTATTTAATTGTCACCAAAATGTTAAAATCCCCTTTGCTTAACAAAACTCAAAGTCCATATTACCTTCTTCTAATTCTTGTTTACCTTCTCCTATTAACTTGTGGGTTTTTCTCCTAGTGCATTCTTGATATTTCTCATTATCGACCAACTACAAAGATTAAAGAATGTACTAGTTAGTTGTAGGATACATAAAAAAAATGATTAATATTTGATGCATTGATAATATATGATTTTTGTATACGATCAAACTATCAAATTCTAACACCTCATTAATGAAATATTATTTTGGGAAAAATAAAATGTTAATAAAATTCTAAAATTGCATCTAGCTTTAATATTTATTTTTTATTTTTTAAAAAATAATATTTTATTAATGAAGTATCAAGATTTAGTAGCCTAATATTATATAAAAGTTATAAACTGTCATTGTATTAAATTAAAAAAAAATTAATATTTGATGTATTAACCATGTATAACTTCTATAAATGATTAGGTTACCAAATCTTGATATTTAAAATATTATTTTAAAAAATAAAAAATTAATAAGATTCAAAATGATTTTAAGTTTTAATATTAACATTTTATTTCTTTTAAAATAATATTTTATTAATAAAATGTTAAAATTTGATGATTTGATTATGTATATAAACACTATACATCACATCAAATATTTTTCTTAAAAAATTAATAAGATTCAAAATGATTTTAAGTTTATTAGCTTTTTTGTACAAGGACATGAATGAGTAGGGTGTAGGCACACCCCCTAGGGCTCTGCCCATATCCAGGCTCTTCTCACATCTCAGATCTCAATCATGTCCTATGTCTTGACAAAGCTTTTCCTCTTCTTTTTCTGAGCTCCTATGTCAAGTTCTCTCCTCAGCTTCGAATCCTAGGGGTGCAATGGCATGGCCTACTTCTTCCCATTTTCCTCTCTTTAAATCCAATTCCCGAGGGCCAAATCAGATGGTTTGCGACCAATCAAGAGGATTTCGTTTTTCAGCTTTTAATCCTTGAACAAATTTTTTCTTAGTACTCACAAAGATTGCACCCATTCATGTCTTATAATAAACATTCTTCTTTATTAAATTTCCTACCAACAACATATATCAGTAAAAAGTAAAAATAAAATAAAATAGTTTAACAGATTTATATTCGTACATAAAATTTATAAATTAAATATTATTATCTCGGTCAAATTTTTATTTTTTATAATTTTAAATGATAATATATAAATGTTATATACTTACTATACATTAACCGTAATTTAATCGAATTTTGTTTGTTTTTCCTTTATTAGCTAAACGTGAGTAAATGCTTTACCTACCCAAGTAAAGATCAATTACAGCAGCCTTGTCAATGCTTTCCTCTGTTTCTTTCAATGGGTGTAGTCGTATATGAAACAGGCTGTTTGAAGGTAGCTAGGGCAGAAACTTTGGTCGTGGGCAATGAATTATCTTTATCAGGGATAAGTCAAATTGAGTCGGATTGATGATTTAAAAATGTTAAATGCGATTTGAATAAAATGATTTGATTCAATTAGTCTATTAAATTTAAAAAGTCTGATTCAATTGATTTATTTGATATTTTTATTTTAAAAATTTTGAATTGAATTAACTAAAATATTAAATTAATATTATATATTATTTTTAATTTTATATAAAATATATTTTGTTATTAATTTTCATTTCATTTTTTATAATTATGAATAAAGTTAATAAATTTTAATATTATAATTTATCAAAATAAAATAAAATTTTGATTCTTTTAGTCCAAAATCGAACCAATCAAATTAATTGGATAATTGATTCGATTGATATTTTTTTTATATTTGGTTGATTCTGATTGATTTTTTAAAAATATTTTGTCCATTTAATTCTTATGTATGATAGATCAAACCAATTGAATCGTCCAATTATTCAATCCTAATTTTTATTATATATAATATATATTAATACAAGGAATTAACTAATCTACTATAAAAAAAATTCTTCTTGTTTGAAATTGTAATTATTTTATTAATTTTGCGTCTATTTTTTAGTGTCAACACAATATACATGGGTATAGGACAAAAGTCCTGGTTGATTTGGAAACTCAAACTTCAAAGGAATGAAATATATATTTCTTTTCTTTCCAAATTGAATATATAGCACATAGATAAAAAATTTTAATTATTATTTAAATTTTAAAATATAAAAATTTGCATCTAATTTCAAAATTTTGTTAACATAATATAAGTATGAATTCGAGATTCATTTTTTTTTCAATTTAAATAGTGATTAATTAAGTTAATCATTTGCTTAATGGGAAATTTAATTATACCTATAATGATTGACGAAAATTATCATATTTATTCATTATATTTATCGAATTTGTAAATAAAAATTCTAATTCTGCTTAGAATGATTTTCATTAAAAGTGAATAATTAATAAATTAGTAGTATAAAATTTCAATTATATATAATTTTGAAATATTGTCTTTCAATTAATAGACTTTCATTTATAAATAATTTATTTTAAATTTTAAAAAATATTTGTACTATATATATAAATTATTATTTAAATATTAATAAAACAATAAATATTCACCGTGGCAAAAAAAATTAGTATTTTGACAATGAAAATATTACTGAATTAGTTAAACACAGGGCCAATTCCACAGGTTGGGTGCCAGCATTTCTTCAATGCGGTAACACCAGAGTTTGCGAGTTGTCCATGAGGACTGTTTAGTCCCAAAAAAGGGGAGCAGACGGAAAAAGCCATCTGTCCTAGAGTTTAGGTGGCTGAAGTATTAAATTATCAATCAGCAATAACTATGAGCAGGGTCAAGAAGGGAAGGGGCAAGTTGCTTTTAAAAGTTTCATACCAGAGAAGCAAAGTGAAGGTATATCAGCAATGGAAGGAAGCATAGCAGGGTTAAGGGAAACCTTCAAAAGTGGAAGAACTAGAAGTGTGGCGTGGAGGAAGAACCAGCTCAAGGCTGTGATTGACCTGATAAATGAAAACGAGCAGACCATTTATAAGGTACTCCATCAGGATCTTGGAAAGGATCCAGCTGAATCATACAGAGATGAGGTGAGTGCATATGTATATATGGATTTATCAGCTAATTTCGTTCAATCCAAGTTGCGTTTGATTGCTAATTTTCATTGCAGATGGGAGTTATACTGAAATCAGCCAACTATGCTTTGAGCTGTCTGGACAAGTGGGTGGCACCTAAGAAGGTTTTCTGCTCTCTGATCTCTTTCTTTTTCCCTACGTTTAATTTCTCCTGGAAGTGGCTGGAACCATGCCAATACTTTGCCTTTTTCTTTTTGTTTGTTTCGGTCCAGGCTGAGTTGCCATTGGTTTTCTTTCCTGCAAAAGGGGAGGTGCTGCCTGAACCAGTTGGCGTAGTTCTCATATTCTCGTCTTGGAACTTCCCCATCAGTGAGTTCAGCCAAAACCTGAGAAGCCTGTTTTAATTCTGAATTCTGTATCCTGATGTTGCACCCTGCGGAAGATGGAATATCTATAGTATTGAGATCAATTTGCTCTTCTTCCTAAATCGACGAATCCTGCAAGCAGCCCAGGAAACATCAATTAATCGCACTTTAGTTCAGTTAGATCTAGCTTATGCTTGTCTCTTCCCAGTTTCCACTCGAAACCAAGGATCTCTAAACTGATGGAAATGCCTTAATATTCTCATATGTTGTTCTTGATGCAGCGTTGGCATTGGACCCATTGATCGGAGCAATCTCTGCAGGAAACGCAGTGGTGCTAAAACCTTCAGAACTGGCCCCGGCGTGCTCGTCTTTTTTCATTGAAACTATTCCTCTTTATTTGGACAACAAAGCCGTTAAGGTCATCGGCGGTGGAGCAGATGTTGGTGAAAGACTGCTTGAGCTGAAATGGGACAAGATATTCTTCACTGGTAACCTTACTTGCATAAATGTATTTCTTTTATGGATGATTTGAATCTCAGATAACATCTGCTTTTTATCAATTGTCTTCAGGGAGTCCACAAGTGGGCCGATTGGTTATGACTGCAGCTGCCAGGCATCTGACGCCAGTTACTTTAGAACTTGGTGGAAAGTGCCCTGCTGTTGTAGACGCCTTCTCCAGCCATTCAAAAACAAAGGTTCTTTTGTCTGATTACAAGAATTAATGCTTTGAACAAATGTTAATGTCTATTCAGAGGGAAAATGGTTCGACGTTCTAAATTTGCTTCTGTCACTCTGGTGTCAAGGTGATTGCTAAAAGAATCGCAGGGGGGAAGTGGGGGCTCTGCAGCGGACAAGCTTGCATCGCTGTAGATTACTTGCTTGTGGAAGAGAAATTTGCCTCTACTCTGGTATTCACCATCAAAATTTTGATGGAAAATGGGATTCGAATGTCGATTTGAATTCATAGATTTTTCGTCTGTTTCAGATTGAGCTATTAAAGAAGAACATCAAGAGATTCTTTGGTGGAAACCTTGGAGACTTGAAATGCGTCTCCAGAATTGTGAACAAGCATCACTTTGAAAGAATCTATCATCTTTTAAAAGATCCCCATGTTGCGTCCTCAATTGTTCATGGAGGTTCCGTTGATGAAGAAAGACTGTAATTTCTCTGCATCTTTGAATTTCCAAGGCATTTATTTATTTATTTATCTTTTTCATGTTCATAGACAAGGCTTCATGCGGATCTTTGATTCATCAATGAACTAATTAACAGGGTTATTGAGCCAACAATCTTGTTAGATCCCCCACTTGATTCTGAGATCATGACTGAAGAAATCTTTGGTCCATTGCTTCCCATAATCACAGTGAGAGATTCTCAACCCTATTTTATTGTTTCTTCCTGCAAACTATCTGTTTTGTTCAGGAAAAATCCTGAAAAACAGTTGCCATTCTTGTATAGCTGAAGAACATTGAAGAAAGCATCGACTTCATCAACTCTAGGCCTAAGCCTCTTGTTATCTATGCTTTCACCGAGGATGGAACCTTCAAGAAACGAATTCTATCAGAAACATCCTCAGGAACTGTAACATTCAACGATGTCATGGTTCAAGTATTGCTCTGCTTCTCCTCAAACTTCTCTTACATATTCATCATGCAGATAAATTGAAGCTTGTTCAATGTGTTAAAAATGTTTTGCAGTTTGTATGTGATTCGCTACCATTTGGAGGAGCTGGCCAAAGTGGCTTCGGAAGGTACCATGGGAAGTATTCTTTTGATACTTTCAGCCATGAAAAAGCTGTACTGCACAGAGCCTTCTTTCCTGAATTGGAACCAAGATATCCTCCATGGAATGATTTCAAGCTCCGGTTCATCAAATTAGCTTACAGGTTCGACTACTTCGGACTAATCCTCCTCCTACTAGGGTTGAAAAAGCCATAGTTGAAAATAACAGTTCCCGGGCCTGCTCTGTTGCCTATATCCTTTATTAATCAAGTATGGTAGAAGGATTCAATAATGCCTGTTTGCATGAATGTGAAATGTTTGGTTCTTGTCAGATCTTCCTGAACCACAAACAGGACAGGTTTTGTTGTTATATTGGAACCAAACCTGAGCATATTTCAATTAAGTTTCAACCCACACCTTATCTCAAGTATGTGGCCTGGGAATCCATTGGGCAATTACTTTTTACAGTGAGATTAAATGCAAATATCAAACTAAATTAATTACCTAACCTAACCTAACCTAACCTACATCTGCCTTCTAAGTTTCAAGGACGATTTCTGGCTGCGTGTTGTTTGAAATTCAGATAGTAGCAGTAGCATCATAGTACATGCCTATCAATTCTAATTATTAAAAGTCTTCTTCCCATCATGATAGGGAACTGTTAACCTTATCTTCTTGACATTAAATGAAAAAATGTTTTTTTTTTAAATAATAATCTAACTAACTTTAATCCTTATCTATATGCATCTGAATTTCGTTACGGATTTTGCTATCTGTATTTCCTTAATAATTTTATTAACGAATGCCCTAATGACACTCTTTAAAATTATTGTGTTAGGGTCCGGCTAACACATGGTTAAACACTTATTAAATTCATACAACAACATTGTAGTATTCGCATATCAATTTTAATAATCCAAAGTCTACAAATTCTTTTCTATTTTTTTCAATTTTACATTATTTAGGAAAATATTAATCAGTGCTTTCTTATATTAAATGAAAAAAATATTTTAATTGTAATCATATTAGGTCGGATTGACTGTGCCTACTATCTCAATAAGATTAATTATTATTTTATTTTTTAAAAATATTTTTTGATTTAATACAGAGTCCAATAACCCAAAAAACACTATCTAAACCAATAAACAGCTGCCACCTGTAACCTTAGCCATCTGGCAAGGGGTAGGAGAAATAGAAACGTTTAAATTTTCCTCTCGCGGTTCTTGACAGTCAATACAGAATAAATTCGAAGCTGTCCCACGCCCAAAAAAGCTGGCGTCGCTCCTTCCGCGAACCCCTACAGACCAATCACGGCTGACCAAATTCAATAACTCCCGAACCCATGTGGGCTCGCCGCCCATGAGACACCCGACTCCGACCCTTCGATTTGTCTCCTCCAATATAATCACCATCAACAGCCACATAACTCAAGATCCACGCCGGCTCCTTCTCGTCAGCGGCTGCTTTCAATCAAAATCCATGGCCACCGAGAACGGTTTATCGAAAGCGTCGTCGGCGATAGAGGACACCGGCGACGATAAGAAAAAAGGAGACGAAGAAGAATTAGAGAAGAAATTGCCGCCTCCACCGGAGAAGCCCGAGCCTGGGGATTGTTGCGGGAGTGGATGCGTGCGGTGCGTTTGGGATGTGTACTATGAGGAGCTCGAGGCTTACAATAAGCTTCGCGAATCGGATTCCAAGGCGCCCAAATCTTAAGTCATCTTAAATTTTTATTTTGTTGTTGTTTTAATTTGGTGAATAAATTCATGGCAAACAGAAGAAGAAAATTATTATTTGTTCTCGAATTTCTTGAAATTATTTTATTAATATAAAATCATTAAATGTAGGACTACTTTTTAGCACAAAATTAATATCGATTTCAATCATCAAAAAAAGTATTATCCAAATCAATTTCATTTTAAATATTGGATTTTTAACTCCATAAAATTTGACTTATACATATCAATAATCGAAAAATATAAATATATGCACGCCATTCTTTTTCCGTTTTTGAAATAAATCACTTTTAAATAATAATTATTAAAAATTGACCCGTTCTCCGATAAAGAGTATTACGATACATACGAATACGAGTTTTCTAATCGGACTTGTACATGGATATCGTTCCTTTTTGGGTCAAAAAACTCCAAGCCTGCTAAGCCCAATGGGCTAACTATAGCCTCAAATTGGCTGGGCCTTGGCCCATAAAACATAGATGAAACGGTCAAACTCAAGCTCGTCGACTATCAACTGATCAGAAACCTCGCGATCAATCGGTTCCGAGTTACAAGCTCCGAATCCAAGACTTCCGTCGGAAGAAGAACGTGGGAAAGGATGACGCGGTCGAGGTTTATCCTGACGATATTTGGGACGGTCGTGGTGTTGCTGTTAGCCGGAAATGCTCTAAGGCAAGCTAAAGCCAACAATTCAGCTTCCGCCTTTGTCCAAAACACCATCTTCTCTCACAAGATCGTCATTTTCTCCAAGTCCTATTGCCCGTAAGTTGTTTTTATTTTTTCCTCTTTTCCTTCTTTCACATTTCCGGTTTTATTTGGACCATTTCATATTCATAATTTAGAATCAGGGCATCGTGTTTATCGATTGTAATTAATCTTATGCCGCTTTAAACCCCATTTTTCTTGTTGGGTATGTCTTCAAAAGTAGAATTGAAACTTGAACTCTTTTGGTATTTTGTGTATTGGATTCTACGATGGGTTGGTCTCAATTCTGTTGCTTTGCCCTGTTCTTAGGTATTGCTTTCGTGCCAAGCGCATATTCAGTGAGCTAAGTGAGAAACCTTATGTTGTAGAGCTTGATCTCCGAGGTATCTATGCGTTATCTGCTTCTGCTGAGTTTTTCCGGTGAATACGTACGAAAAGAGCGATTCTAAATGACGCTTTGACTTGTTGAATTTTTGTTTTAGATGATGGAGGTAAAATCCAGTATGTCCTTCTGGATTTGGTCGGTCGAAGCACTGTCCCACAAGTGTTTGTGAAAGGCAAGCATATTGGAGGCTCTGATGGTTAGCTACATAGCTTTCATAACTTTTGGTTTTCCATTAATTCGAGTTCATTTTCCTCATTTATTTGTTTGTGACTACTTTGTAGATCTAAAGGATGCAGTCCACAGTGGTAAATTGCAAAAGCTTCTAGCTGCAAGTTAATGAGCTAACAGATAAAAGAGGAATTCTGCGTGCGGATTAGAGAATCATCTTAGGGTTGTGAATTAAGTAAGTTCACCGCAAGATTATATTGAATGCTCCAGGATACTGGCACTCCTTGTTGATGTTAGTCTTGATTCTCTTCATCCTTATGGAAGATGTGGTTCAAGTCTTAAGTTCGTTGTAGATGCAGTTTGGGAGAGGGAGCAATGATTTAGTTTAGTTTTCACTAGAATCTATACTTTGTTTAGTTTAGTTTTCACTAAAACCTATACTTTGTCAATGGATCTATCGGCAATTTTGTGTTTCTCCATATGGTAAATGTAACTGTTCTTTCTTCTGAAATGAATTCGAAACAAGTGAAATGTGAACATGATTTTCCATGTAATTTTCAAAGAAAATGTCTTAATTATTCATTGAAGATGTAATTTGAGGACTGCAACCAGTGTGGTTGGCATTGGTATGCATTGACAGATAAAAAGAAGTCACCAAAAGTATGGTGTCCAGAGTCCTTTTCATGCATGCTGTTTCTTGTCAAAATTGGTTGTTAGGAGAAGGTTATGATATATAACAAGTCTAGCTTATGCTATTGTCTGTGCACAATCATCCATGTTTTTCACTAAGCAAGGGTCGACCATGGATAGAGCAATCTCGAGCTTCAAGATACCTGCTTCTTCACTTCAATGCTTCATCAGTCTTACCATCATTCTCTTCATTCCTCTCTAAGATCGTGCCTTTGCTCCTATTGATACTATAACACAAAAACCCTCTGGTATCTGCAGAGAATTGGAAGTGGTATGTTTTTATCAGCTATGTCCATGAAAGTAGTTGATCTAGTTTAAATGAAAAAGCAAAAATCTTCTCAAGAGTATGGCCTGGTGGATTTGCCAAATGCTATGGTTCCGATGACTGTGTGGTAGCTGCTTCCTTGACATATCTTGTTTGGTGTCTCAGATGTTTTCACCACGGTTGGTCTGCAAGAATTCTTCTATGATCAAGTTCCAAATGAGTTGACGAGCACTGGTCTGTCTCGTTACCTAATCTTCAGAGCAGGCAACTTTCTTATCCCTGTTATAGACAAATCAAGTGGTAATAAGGGTAGAAAAAGCTGGTTTGCTGATAATCTTCATCAAGTACATCTTGATTACTTTTACTGGCTGTTTGCTTGGTTGAATGTCTGCCTACATGTCCTTATGACACGTTGTGTTAGGATCAGTATTGATGAATTGTAAATTTGTTATTAAGTTCATATTATAATTATTCATAAAGCTAATGCCAACAGAAATGTTGTCTACTTGTATATATTTTTGGTTATATTTCTTCTGGTTTCTCGATTTTTCCTAATCTCTCTCTTCGTGTTTTCCCCAATCATTCTTTCATGATTCTCCCTCTTTATTTGTTTATTTATTTTTGTTTAACTTAAGATTAGTCTAAACAAAATTTTAAAAAAAAACCTGTAAAAAATACCAAAAATAAAAAAATACATAGTGGCACAAAGAACAAATCATGTATTCATAAAAGTATAATCGTCACGAAATAAATCTCTTAAAAAGGAATTACCCTTAATTTAAGAAAAAATAAAAAAAAAATACCAAGTTTCAAGTTACAGCATTTCTCTATGATATCATGTATGCTTCATTGTTTTACATCCCTTAAAACAACAATAGCAGAAAGGTTTTCTTTCTAGGAGGAAGCTTGATATGTTGTTGGTCGCCAATCACCTTTCTGAGCGCTGAGTATTCCTTCATCATCTTTGGAGAAAGTCAGATGAACCTCCCAATGCAGAGACTTCAACAAGTTCTCCACTTCCCCAATAGCTTTTGATTCATCACGAACAATCAGTTTTCCTCCTGGTCTGACAATTCGATCAACCTCTGCCATCACCGGTTCAAGTTTGCACCTTGTGAACGCCAGGGAAATGAACCGATTAGCAAACTTTTTCAATTGCAGGTGGAATTGAATGAAAGAAAAGAAAGAAGGGAATATCGTGCTACAGTTTCTAACCTCTTTGTCAGCTTGGAGAACAGATGATCAGCGTGCAGGAGATCATACGATCGAGGGTAGGTGCTGAAGGACTCGCACCAGTCATGGTATATTCCAAAAAGACCACGTTCATAGATTATTGGAAGTGTGTCCGGAGAATCGAAGTTCACCACGTTCAGCACCCACACTTGAATGTCCTTCAGGGCTGCTGCAAACCTGCACGCATCCAAGATGTAACTTTCCATCTTTAGTGTACTGATTTCTAATACGAGAAAGAGAAGTGATGAACGACCATTACCCTCCATAAACAGCTCTCATGTCCATCACATTTCTAACATTAGACCAACTGATTCCCAATCCGCTCATATACAACTTGCTCACTACTCGTGTCCAATGTTCATAATCTCTAGCAAAATCTTGGGGAGCTGGTTTCCCGTAAATCCCCATCTGGGAGCTGTTCAACCAGTAGGGAATGTTTTGTAGCCGAGCAGGCCAATCTGCTGGCCATCGTGCCCCTCGTTCAGCCTGATTTACTGGCACGCGATGCATGCATGCCTGCAGGGGTACGTGCCTGAAACAAAACAAGCAAGAATGAATCTATCACCTTAACGTGAAGCATTTCGTTATAGTACTTGAGCCGAAGAGATAGCTTCATGAGCTGCAGTTGACCCTTGACCTGACAGAATGGAGCATAACATCGAGAGTATGTAAAGAAACCTACCAGATAGCATTTGCATCATCACTATTTTCACACATTGGAGGATTATTCTCCTTCCTTTTGTCATAGCATTCATTTGAGGTAGGTTTGCGGTAGATGGCAGCACCAATGGAATTCAATTGATCCTTCTTAATGGTCACAAGCTCCCAACACATGCATTCTGTCAGGGCCGACATGGCTGCAAAATTAACTACATGTCAGCTCAAAGAAAACCTAAAAAACTCTGTTTGAATTGAATGTAATTTTACGTGTTCACCGTTCCATATTTCCACATCCTCTTCAAGATTCTGGTAGACAGGGGTAGCTGACCAGACAAAGTACCCTCCAGGTCTCAGAACACGGTTCAGTTCTAGCAGAAGCAGACCACCTTCTGCGTGCCACGGCACTCTACAACGTGCACAGTGCACTACATCGAAGACCCTGGAAGGAAATGGTAGCCGCTGAGAACCCATCACAGCGGATATTGCAGGAATTCCTCTTTCAAGGGCGAATTGAACTTGAGCTTCATGCTCATCTTTAGGCGCGAAAGACATTGTCAGAACATCTCTATCGAAAAGAAAACCTCCAAAGCTGGCAACACCACATCCAACATCCAAGATCACCCTGGTGTGCTTACCCCATTTAATGTCCGGTACTGACTGCAACCAATGAAACGTAATCTTCATTCTCAGCGTATAATATGATAATCTCCCATTCTTGTCATCTTACTTACTTTTCTGAGTCTCACTATCAATCTCAGGATAAGAAAGTAAGTGTATAGAATTTAAAATATAATAATTACAGATTCATATGCAAAAAGAGAACATCTTCATTGTAATTTTGTGAGTGAAAATAAGAAATTTATACGTAGTTCAAGCAGGATCAAAGTCAATACATACATGGGACTGTCTCAGAATTACCTGCTCAACAAAGTCAATGTAGTGGCGGGCCCCATGTATGAATTGGGTCCCTCCGCCAGGGAAAGTCAAGAACTCACCGCTCACTTTAACCCAGTTCTGATGCCCTTTCACCTGAGCCAACTTCGTGTGTGGTACATTATGGTACCATATCTGCAAGACCACAGGAAAACAAAGTTACAATCTCGCAAAAAGATCATAACAATCAGATGGGTTTATTCAATCTTGACCTTATCTCGGCTTTGGGGCCACGGGATGGACCTTTTGTATCCCTCCGGAAGTGGGACCAAACACGTGGGTGCCTCCTCAGGGCAATGCCTCTCCCGATGTTCAAAGTGCTTAGTACTATGTAATTTCTTCAATGCTTTCTCGTTGTCCAAACATGGTATGTAATCAGGACCGGCAGTGACGTTACATAACTGCCATGTGTAACCATAGATACTCTCTTTACCGTTTGATTCGTCCTTCCGTCTCTCTTTCTCGTTCTCTGATTGAGTCTTCTGCGTCTTCCAGGACTTCTTCGACTCGGACGACTCTTTTGGAATGGAACTTCCTAACGACTCTCCCGAGTTTGAGTCGTTCGAAATTTCTTCCTTTGGGGTGTCCTGTTGTTGAGTTTCCTGATTCTGAGCTTCACTTTGGGTTTCTTTCTCTGTTGTCTCCTGGTTGCTTGCTGGCTTCAGTATATTGAACGCATCGGTTTGAGTTGCGTTTAGGATTTCTTTTTGTTTGTCCTTGGTTTCGTCACTAAAAGTGGTTTGTGCAATCTCTTGCGTTTGTAACTCTTGTTGCTCTTGACTTTGCTGTTTGTTTCCCTTTCGTTCTTCTTCTAACCCCGTCGTGTCATTCTTTTCTTTCTCTTGATCATCTTCCTTCGATTTCTCGTTTGTTGTTTCTTGCGTTTCTTCATGGCTTTCAACCTCTTGTATCTTTTGCTTGTCTTCACGTTGCTGTTGATCTTCCGACTCTTGATTATACTGCCACTCTTTCGATTTCTCATTTCCTTGTTGCTGTTCCGCACTTTGACTTTGATCTTCTTCTGAATCCGGATTGTTGTTTGCCTCCGGATTCCTGTTGGTTTCCTCATTTCCCGTTTCCCTATTGTCTTCTAACTCCTTCTGGCTGTTTTCCTCAGGTTGTTGGTTTTGAGTCAATACACTTTCCTCTGATATCTGAGTTTCACTCTGCTTCTCCTGCTCTTCAGTTGATTCTTTGCCCTGTAAACCATGTGGATCCTCCTCAACTGCTCCACCTTCTGTTCCTTTATCCTCAGACTCGCTTCCTTTATCCTCCTCGGACTTACCCTCATCAGGTTTGATGGCGTCATCAGGGAGTTGCCCTGGATTATCTTCAAAGACAGCTTTGTCTTTATCATCATTATTTTTGGTGATTTGTTCTTCATTTGAAGAAGGAAACGTACTGTCGGCATTGTTGTCAGCGGCGGTGCGCGTGGTGGTTGTTTGTGGGGGTGCAACGGAGTTGGAAGTGAGCATCCATACCCCAAAAACGCATAAGGTTACAAAGACTACGGTGGTTATAGTCGATGCATATGAAACCGACGATGAACGCTTGTTGCTACGAGACTTTCCCCCTATTGCCATTTTGATTTAACTCTTTAGAAGTGAGAGTGGACACCGGAGAAGAGATATGCTTTAGGAGGTGTGGTTTTGGTAAGAAATGGAGATAAAAAACATTGAGAAGATTAAGCTTAGTTTGTGGAGGGAAACGCAAGAGAAAGCAGAAACTGTAAAGAGAGAAGAAACATTCCAATTTTCCAAGTATGAATGTCTCAAGATCCGAAGGAGTTGGAGAAGGGAATTCGTTGGACAGCTTTGTTTTCTCATTTCTGTCTTTTACTTTTACTCTTTTTTTTTTTCCTATTCCTGATGAACCAGATGAATTTACTCATCAAGGCCTTGGACCCTGGAAGACTATTTTCATTATGGCCCAAGCATAACCCAAGGCTTGATGGGAGAGACTAGAGACCCTCACAAAAGACCTACTCCTTCAAGCAAAATGAAAGTGGTAGCCCAAGCTTTCTCCATCACAAAAACAAAGGTCCGTGCACTTTCTGTCTGATGCAGGTTGAATTATGAGATCATCAGATCAATCATCTATAGATTTTATGCAAAGATATCTCAGCAAAATCTTTGGATGTGACATGGAATGAAGATGAGATCATTATTAAATTATTAATGCAATTCCACTTTCTTTTGTATGATTTAGTGGGTTTCAGTTGGACAAAGTGAAGGCATATCCCATTAAGCTTTGTCAGCTCCCAACATGGACCAGAATGCAGGGCACTTTATGGACCCTTTCTTTTTTTTCTTTTTTTGAGTTTGGACAAGTTGGGGAGATGAAGGGCAAAGACAGGGGGAGGAGAATGGAGCAAAAGGGTTGTAGATTTTTGGTCCAGAGAAGAGGCAACAGGATGCTATTTACAATGTCTGTCGTTTCCAAGACCCAGAGGCAGATTTTGGGGCAAAAGGGTTCTTTGGCCCTTTTTTAATTTGAAGCTTTACAGGTTCTGGAAAAAAGCATAAGCAAACATCCTCCATACCTGTTCTCTTATCATGCGAATAAACTCTGTTTGAAACCATATTTTTAGAGACAAAGTTGGGGGGTCCCTAAAGCAAAAGATGATCAGATACATCCACTTCGCCGCATTAAGTTTCAGAATGTCCAAAACTTCTAGGTTGCCGGTCGCATCAAAAGCCTGTTGATTCAAATGGGGAACAAGGTTTGATTAGAAGCAAGCTAACATGCCAACATGGGGAACAGTTGACAGTTCAGATTTTCGGTCTGACAATTTTTAATCCTTAGGTTTTTTTCCCAAAAGAAAAAATGGGTACCAAGAAAACTGTTCTCCAATATCTTAGCTATGGACAAAGTTAGTTGGGTACCTCAATATCCATAGTCGAGGCTAATTAAAGGGATTCAAAACCAAAAGCACAGGGCCAAGTGAAAAAAAGGTGCTGAGTTTATGGAGCGATAAGGTGGCTATATTCACTGCTGAATACATAATATTATTTGGTTTTTTTAAGCCGTATTTATGGTTTTTGCAAAAAGGGAAAACTCTTATTTTTATAGATGAATGTATCTTGCACCAATTTGCAGCATCGCAGCATTCCTTTTATTTAATTTCCCTTTTTTCCCCTTAGTAGAAAGGACTGTCCCTATCCAATGCAAAGGCTCAACAAAGACTTGCCTCCTGCACCCTCACAAGCACAACAGGGCTTCTTTTCTTTTGGGGGGTTGGAACAGCAGGTTGAGCAAAGCAAGCTTTTGGAAGCAGAGCTGAGACACCCGCTAACAGAAAAGCCAGTTTGGGACCACACCAATTATGCCCACAAACACAAAAATTAACTGATACTGCTCCTGCAGCAAGATTTATCTCTCTGCACACTGGCTACTGGCCACACCCAAAGGTACTACGTACCCAGCAGATATGGACACATCCCCACAACACATCCCTACAGCCCCTTAATGCCGTGACAAATCCCAGTAGTCTTAAATGACTTTGGCTGTTCTTTGGGCTTTCAGTTTCAAGCAAAAACTGTTTGCTATGGTTAATCATTGATGTTCTTTCTCTTTCTTTCTCTGGGAGTTCCTTCACATAACATTTACTCCTTTTTTCAATCTTTAGAAAACTCCAAACCGTAGACTGCCAAAAGCCTTTTTCACTGCTGCATCATGGCTCTCAGTTCTACGCTTCGTTATTCTTATGTCTGTGGACTACAGTTTGCTGAGCAAAGTAGACGTCAGGACATGGCTTAAGTTGGGTCAAGCAGGATTGGAACTTGGAGCCTGGTAAATTATATCAACCGGAAAGGTTGGAGAGCATGCAGACTTGTTGGCCATGGCGAAATCCAAAAGTTGGAGGTGGCCGGGTATCCTCTACCTCTCTTCGCTCGTGTTGTTCATGCATGTTTTTTCATTGTCTGAAAATTCCCAAACCATGTCTTGAGTAAACAGGGACATAGATTCTTTCTTTAGGGCTCGAAAACAATCACGACTATAAAAATAAAAATTGGGGTTGGTCCTGATGGTGAAATGCACCAGATGGTCTGATGGGTAAATATCAGCAGTAAGAGAAAGGAAGAGAATTTAGTTATTCCATATTCTTTCTTTCAGAGAATTGCTGACAGTTACGAATAACAAATAGAATGTCGATGGAGAATCCACCCCGAGTGAGAGTTTCCTGTGCAAAGAAAAATATTATTCCTCTTGGTGTCTCTCAACATGAGAATCCGAGAAAAGGCGAAAGTTTCTGAGCAAGGAAACCCTCAAAATGCCACTGAAGAACTCTCTGGTAAAGTAGCATCAATACTTTTTACGTTGGGAAAGGGGGACTGATGATTTTTTTTTTTTCACATCTTAATGTTGTTTGGGGCTTCTATTTGTGAAGTCTTTTCAGGGAAAGGGGACGTGATAGAACATCTGCCTGTGTTACTTAGTTTGATAGCAGTCGATTGTTGGGAAAATTCCCCTTTTAAATTAACACAACATGAGATAAGATGGGGAACATCAGATATAACCATTCAATCAAAAATCTTTAGCAAACCAGTTACCAAACAGGTCTGAATAAGTTTCTCCATTAGGTCAACAACATCAATAAAACCGTACCAAAGAATATTTTTAGTTTTCTGGATTGCAAAAGCTAGCCAGCTAGCTTGCACCACCTGAATTCAAGGAATGTTGGCTGTACAGATGAACCAATTGCAGGAAATCCAACAGTAAGATCACCGCTAGACCCAAGGATTTTATGAACTATGCACAGATGAAATATTTGTTGTCAAGTTAAGACACAGAGAATCAAAACACCAGAACTACCTGCCTTCCAAAATATTTAGATTCAAAGAATTCCTTGAATAGCCTACTGCAAGATTCTCATACCAACTAATTTACCAAAAAAAGAAGATTCATGTTCCTATAATCTGGTTTTCATTTGAAACTCAAAAGCATGCAAAGCAGTGTTACAGATATAGTTCCCTTCTTAGCAAGGAAATCCCGATTATGTCCACTTCAACACTAAACAGGAAGACCCTTATATGAAAAAAGAATTCTATTTTATACATAATTCCCAAAGAGAATCACATTTTCAGTTGATCCATCAGTACTTATTTTCTTATAAACACAACAGACAGAGATGACATGATTGAATTCTTGATAATATTCTAATGTTGTAGCCCCCTTGTTCCCTCTGTTACATGCAGTCTCCATTAAATTTAGTCCCTTCATGACCCTACCTGCTCAAAAATGAGATATGTGGTCACTCAAAAACCAATTATTGGCTTTGCATTGCTCCCCAGCTACCTAGACAATTAATACCACAAAATTCCTACTAATTTACAAGAACTCCACCACTAGTTTCAATATTCATATCAATACAAATTGCAAATTTCGTACAGAAAACAATTGCATATGATGCATTAAAAGTATACATGTATACAGGCTGCAGGTAAATATATTGGTCCACTTTAGAACTTTCATTGATTTTTAAAAATAATACAACTACAATTTTTCCCTGCAATATTGATCCTATCAAAGCACTCCAAATCAAGTCAACTATACATGAGTTCTTTATCATAAAAAATAGTGAGTCTGTATGTTACACAGCCATAGCCAATAATTCGATTCAGAAAGGAAAAACAACCATTAGAGCTTCTTCAAACAACTTGATACCAAATATATTCTCCCTTTAAATATTAAGTGTCCTTATAAGTAGTTGGGACATGTCAGAGTACTACCAAGTAGAATTTTTGTTAGACATTCGATTAAGGGCCGTCAGGGAATAGAAACAAACACTTCCTGGTAATTGTCTTACTTAAGGAACAGACTGAAATTACAAAATGTTTTAGACATGCATGTTTAAAGCTTATTCTTTTTCCTAGATACTTATTTCCTGAAAATTTTAAGTTCTTTTTATCAATGTCAACTGAAACTAAATATCATGAGCAGAAGCCTGGTTTTTACATCTATATCTCATGAAATGACAAACATATTACTCGCAAATGCGCATGACTTGTATGCTTAATTTCTTTTACATGAAGAACAATGCATTTTCCTATTTCCATTGCAACAACTGTATAGCTCAATCATATGATCCTATGCTTCTTTTTATTATATTCTTGATGCTAGCTCTTATTTCCAACTTTTATAAGGAAAATTTTTACCTCAAACGAATTAGATATCTAACATAAAATAAATTTTAGAACAAAATAAAACTGATGAATAAAACTGATAAAGCAGTTTCTAATTTCACTTTAAACAAATTTGTATAAGGTGAGTATGCCGATTATTTGCTTCAATGCTGACTTGCTTTGGAGATGACAGACCTCTCTTCTAAGAAAGTCCTAATCAAAGTCATATTAACTTTCCCTATTTTATCAAAATAATAATCATCATAATTGCTATTTTTATTATTATAATTATTTTTAAAAAGCTAACCCTTTTAGCTGGGAATCAGATCAACAAGACATATACTCTTGTTGGAACTTTTTTAGACCACCAACCACCATAGCATTACATCAAAATAAAATCTGGAAAAGCCAAGGAAATCCTTGCTTTCCCCTAATTCTGCAGTATCTTTATACAGCCCCAAAATAATCTCAAATTAACTAATATTTTGATCCATGCAGCTTTCTTATTGAGTTGTTAAATACCCTAATCCTTGTCCTAAGAGCCTAACATGGCAGTTTTGACTGATCAGTATGTAATTTGTCAGGTAGAGAGCAAGTACATACATTTTGTCAGTCTGCCTTAATATAAAATCTGATCATAAATTTCTATTTTTAACCAGGTATGATGACTTCAAAGATTGTGATCAAGAAGTTTCCACTAGAGACACTATATTTAGCATAAGAAAGCAATAACCATAAAAAGGAAAACCAAAGGTGTAACAGCTTCTGCTTTATAATTAATCTTAATTAAGTTAAAACTATAGTTAAGATTTTAAAAAAGGGTTAGAGCTTCTGCTTTAAAAATTTGATCCAAAATTTAAGTTAAAATGCAGCTGGTAAGAGGGGTACATTGTGTCAGAAGTTGAGTAATTAGGGATGGAACAAAGAAAGAGAAAACACAGCAGCTGGCATTATGTGCTAACATTAATTGAAAAACATGCTATATGAGCATGTCCTAGACAGCATGTAAGAACAAAAACCCTTTCCAAAAAAAAATTAAAATTTACTCTTTCTTTTTTGTGTCATTGGGAAGTGAGAAGAGAACAACAGTACAGGACCGAAGAAAAGGTTGTTAGATTAAGGAAAAGCTTCAACATTTCCAAAAAAATTTTTTATTCCTGACTCCCATTACCATTGGAGACAACAGTCTTTACAATAATAATGCAGAGATGAATCATGCTGTAACGTACGCAACCATCTTTCACCACACAATAATACGTTTCTTTTGCAGGAAGGGGCATTAAACAAAAGAGCAGATGATAAGAAATATTTCCCATTTTATCAACAAGGTCACCATCTGTGCATGTCTACTCTAAACAACAAAACGATGATCACATGAAAATGTACAAGGGAGAAGAGAGAAGAGAGAGAGAGAGAGGGAGGAAGGGTGGGGAAGATTTTTAATGTTTCACCTTTTGAACTTGAATGCTCATGCATGGCTGGACCGCCCATACCGTGATAAGGAAAAAAGATGTGGTGTTTGTGGTTTGTCCAACCAAAGAAGAAACCCAATATTCGTCCCCCTTTGAAACCGGCAAACATACGGGTAAACAGGGAAAAAGCAGCTTCCAAGTTGAAAAACAACCAGGAAGCGTAATGGAAATTCAAAACCCCCCAGATGCTGATGATAATATATCTAGCAAGCAGCACTCGCCATGCTACATGCTGCGCACATTTTCGTACAAAAAAAACGACTTTACATTTCATTCAAGAAGCAGCAGAAGAGGAAGAAGATGCAGAAGAAGATGAAGAATTTATATTAATGATTTTGAAACAAAGCATTGAAATTTGAACAACAAAAAAAAAGAAAAGAACAAACATCTCCCGCATTTCCCTCTCTCTCTTTTCTCTTGTTTTTTTTCCTTAACCCTTTCAACAACTCCCTACTTCAATGCTGGGTATCAAATGTTGTAGTACTTCATTAACATCAAATGTCAAGAAAGTTGACAAGATTAGAGAAACAAAGCTAGAAACAAGAAAAACAAAAAAGAGGAAGAAGAAGAGACGTAGAAGAAAGAAGAAGAAGACTCTGGTGTTTTTTTTTTTTTGTGTTTTTTTCAAGATCTTGGATGTGGGAAAAACTGCGTACCAGCCATGAAAGTGTTGAGTGGAGTTGGATATAGAGAGGAAGGATCTAAAAATGCGGCGGTCGATGAAGAAGAAGCAGCGGTTACGCTACCGCCACTGGCGTTAGCTGCAATGGTACCCGTGTTGGCGGCGGCTGTCGGGCCAGCAGTGATAAGATTCAGCGGTTGAACCCCGCCGCCAGAAGAACTCTCACCAGCTGCTGCCATGTTGTTATAGCCACTTTCAGGGCCTTGATCGTAAAGAAGTCCCTTGAAAACATGCCCTCCAATGTTCACAGCCGTCTGATAAGCATACTGATCGTCAGCATCATCAATGCTACTCACTCTAACGCACCTGAACACCGCTGGAGAGTTCATTTCTGCCGGAAAATTCCCCAGTTCTAACCCTAAAAGAAGGAAACAAAACCAACAACAACAACGAAATCCAAATCCTTTATTAGATTGGATGTGGAAAACAAGATGAGTAAATGAACAAAAACAAAGGGCTTTCTTTTCTGTTGGTTACCTGGTTTTGCATTTAAAAGAAGAGGAAAAAGAAATGGGACAAGCAAAGCAAGCAACACATGGTTATACACAAATATCAACACGGGAGAGGGGGGAGACAGAGAGAAAAGATAGAGAGGACGGTTAGAAAGAGGAAAAAATAGTTTCTTCCCTGTCAAAATACTCGTCAGGATTACTAAATAACAGTATTTGCAAAAGGAAAAGATGAAAAGAAAAGCTGATGGGGGGTTTACTATGGAGGTCGATTTCATTACACGCAATCGATATGCCCTTTCTTTAACTTTTATTAGTAGTATTAGTAGTAGTATTATTTATTTTATTTATATTTTTCTTGGGTTTTTTTTTTCTCTATTTTGTTTTTCCTGGACACAAGTTTCTTATCTCTTTCTAGAAAAATTTTGCCTCTAAATTCTTGCAAAAACAGTCAATCTTAGTGACCGTGAATGTTTTCACTGAGAGGATACTATAAAGTAGTAGTATTAAAAGAAAGAAAACACACCCAAAAAATAAAAAATAAACTGTACCTGACGCGTTTGCGGGTAAACGAGTGCAGGCAAGGGAAGAAGATGTTGGATTCTCTCGCTGTCTTTTGGGATTCTCACCACGAAGCTGGAGTTGCTGTTGCTGTTGTTGCTGCTGCTGCAAAGCAACAAGTTGTTGTTGCCTTTCACGGCGCTTGGAAGCAGGAACCCAAGTACTTTTAACATGGGTTTGGCAATCGAATCCTCGGCTCTTACAACAAGTTCGACACCGCATGTGAGGGCAGTCTTTTTTAGCTTGGTTGCCACAATCTTGGCAACTCATGCCTACTCCTCCTGCCCCACTACTTCTCATCATCATAAAAGCCGATCTCGACGAGGAATCATCAGAGACGTTGATTGAGCTCCTGCTAGGTCCAACCCCTAACCCAGCTGCTGACGAATAAAGATCTTGTTGCTGTTGATGATGGTCTTGCGGGTTGTTGCTGCTGCTACTGTTGTGGCGTTGGAAAAGTTCTTGTTGTTGCCATAGTTCGAAACCCTTGTAGGAAATGTCCTCATTTTTGTACCAAAACCAGCTCTCAGGTGGGATTTCTGTTGGTGGATTGTTCTGTTGATCTTCCTGGCTGTTGCTTCCTCTTCCTCCTAGTGAGAAAATCCCAGCCATTGTTCCTCCTCTAAACCTCTCCCAAACCTCAATTGTAACTGACAATCCATATCAGAAACTCACTCCCTCTTTTGATTGTAGAACCCAATCTTTCCAAATGGGTACTCTTTCGAATTCTTATCCCTTCCTTGTGCTTCTTTTTTCCCCTCCCCAGCTATTGGTAATTCTCCTCCTTCCGTACGTGTTTACACCTATTATGCAGCTACACTCTCCCTCTGTCTAATAACAATCTTAACCCAAAAAAGCAAACACAAAAAACAAAAGTGAAGTCTTGAACTGAAAGTGAGTAGTTGCTGTTGATTACTCCTAGTATTTTTCGTGTTGTTTTTGTTTGGGTTGCTGCCCCCACTAATTGCTTCCCAAAAAAAAAGAAGCTGGTTGGATTAAGAGGACAGACGTCAGGTTCAGTTGGAAGGAAAGGCAGCAGTTGTTTATAGTCTCTTCCTTCGCCCCCCCACCCACCCTTCCTTTTTCTTTCCAATTCTCTCTTCCTTTCCAACTTATGTAAAATCTCTCCTCAGCAAAATCTTCTCCCACCGTCTCCTTTTTCCTTGACGAATTTCGTTTTGCTGGCTGCCTGTTGCGTCTGCCTGGCTTACTTACTTGTCGTTGCTGTCGTTGCAAAGGCATTTAAGACACAACACAAGAATTACAGCTCTCTTTTCTGCCAACGCCGCCATGCCTTTCTCTCTCTCTCTCTGTTCTGCTAACCCAATTTAAGTCTTCCCATAACCCATCTCTCTTTTCTCTGATTTCTTGCAGGGTTTTTTCTTTTCTTTTCTTTCTGTTTTTCTCTTTCAGCCTCTAACTATGCTAAGCAGCAGCTTGCTCTCTCTCTCTCTCTCTCTGTCTTGTATCTGATGAACAAACCAACACCCCAAAAAAAGAAAATAATGGAAAAAAAGAGAGAGAGAAATGGTTAAACGAAATAAAAAAATAAAAATGAAGTTCCCTCCCCTTTTTTCTCTCTTTCTGTCTATAAACAGTTGATCTCTTTCTCTTTCATTTCACTAAAAACTGTCTCTCATCGTTAGCCTATGGAATGTCATCTCAAAAAAAACAATCCAATCATCAACCGCCTCATTCCCATCCGACGGTCAACCCTTCGCCACGTGTCGTCCCACCAGCCTTTTTCCCGTAAAGCCCGCTACTTTTTCTTTTCTTTTTTTTTTTTGGCCTTTGGGTGTCTAAATGTATTTTTGCCTCCGGATTAACAAAATGATTAAAAGTCCTTAAACTTTGATTTTTACGTGCGAAATTATATCCCCTCTCGTTCCCTTCCCCCCTCCCCTTATTCTCCACCTTTTCCTTAATTTATTATGTGCATAATTTGCAGCTGTAAAGCAAACTCTCATCCACTGTTTTTCGGACATCTGTCTGCTCCAAGGTCATATCTGTAAATGTATTTTTTAAACGAGGCAGAGCATCCCATTTCCCAACCAAAAATAAATAAACTCCACTTCTATATATCTATTTTTTTTTTCTATATTTTCAAGTTTTCGACAAAAGATAGGTTATTCATTTTATTCTGTAAAATAAATCAAACCTATATTTATTTATATTCATAAATAATAATTTTTTAATTTTAATAAAAAAATTTATGTGA
The DNA here is from genome assembly GCF_000208745.1 of Theobroma cacao. NCBI lineage: Eukaryota > Viridiplantae > Streptophyta > Magnoliopsida > Malvales > Malvaceae > Theobroma > Theobroma cacao. The sequence continues at coordinate 1,123,339 of NC_030850.1, forward strand.
TATTAGGTGAGAAAGGTTGGAAAGGGAATGCAATAATTATTTGAATGCTAGTTGGTAAATTAAAACATGGGCAAATAGTTTATGAAGGTAGAGAGATTTGGGCAGTGAAAAAGAGGGGAAGCGTATTTTATCGAAATCTTAAAAGAATTAATCATGTCAGGTATAAATTGTGGTGTTAGAGGGGAACACAGCGCCACCCTGCCCTTGCCTTTCCACTTTTTTTTTTTTTTAATTTTATTTAAATAATTCTATCAATCCAAAATGACTCAATCTAAGTCTTTTTTTAAAAAAATAAATAAAAATTAATCAAACAAAAAGTTTTTGTAATTACGTGACTTTGGGACCATTATTTTAAATAATTTATTTATTTATTTTCTTAAATGATGTGCATTGATCTTTACTACGCGTGGGGGTTGACTAATACAGTAGAGGACATATATGTCATTTCTTAAATCATGCAACAAATAATAATAATTATTATTTTATGAAGGAAGAATCAAAACGCTGAATTGAATTTCAACCAGAAAACAAAGGAAAATAAAAGGAATGATGATGACAAATACAGTGTCCGTACATTTTTTGTTTTTGCTGAAAATGAAAATTCCGACGAGACATTACTAACCTCAAAAATATAAATTGCCCAAGTGGAATAAAGAGGGCGTGCTCGCCACGCTCATTTGTTTGGGTAGGGGGCGAAAGGGATGAGAATTTTTAGTGCCATGCGGGTGGGAAGAGGGGGGGGGGGGGCGGGCGTTGGGTGGGGGACTCTCACCATCTTCGCTATCCACGTCATCAAGTGGGATTCATGTCATTGCTGATGTGGAAGTTCTTAAATATTAACACATATTTAAGTTATTTTAGTAAAATTATTTACCAGACACCTTGTGAAAATAATTAAAACAACACGGAAGGAATTTGATTTTAGTTTTTATTACTTACTTTTTGACAAGGTGATTACTAAAACTCAAATTTATGAAAATTGTTATCAAAAATTGTAAAATTCTTGGGTATGCTTCAATTAATCGAATATGATAAATGAAATGCATAAATAACAAATAGCTTTCATCAAATAAAAATTCAATTGTTATTGAAGATGAAAATTTTACATTATTTTCTTTATATACAAAACGAGGTTAATTATATAAATTTGAGTTCATAAAATTTCAAAAAAAAAAACACATACACACGTTTGCATACACTTACATTATAAATATTTCAAATTTTGTTGTGAATAACAATGCAGATCTTTTAAGAATTACACAAAAGTTTAAAGCTCCGAGTAATTCATATTTGTAGTTAATTATAATAATTACAATTATTTGTCCTAAACCCTTTTTGGTGGTAATCCAAATCTCTTGTCTTTTCTTTTAGTTACTTAATTTTTTGTTTAAAAAAGGTTATAAACAAACATAATTTAAGCCAAGAATATTTGAGTTGTTATTTCCTTTTACAGGCCTAGAGCTAGTGAGTAATAGCAATAACTTTTCTTTTCAAGTTAGTATTGTTTTTACTACTCATGAGAAACAAAACAAAATGAAACAAAAATGGAAAGCTAAATCCAAAGACTTATAATTCTTTTCTTTTTTTGCTTCTAAGCAAAACAATAATTAAACATAAAATTCATAAACTTCCTAACTTGTGATTCTCGAACCTATCCTAATTCTCTTGAAAATTAACACCTTTTCTACATTTGTTCAATTATGTGACTGTAATAGTTTTACTATCCAAAATTTGCCTAAATTCGATTACAATGTATTTTAATATCATTTAATTAAATTAAGTAATATAATATATTTGATTACTGTTCATTATACAAACAGAAAAAAAAAACCAATTAAAAAGAAGAGAAAAAAAAAGAATGAAATACTTAAATAGGAACTAGGTTAAAATTTAACATTTATATTTCCTACTATTTAAATTTTATCTAAACTCTATCTATAAAATACTTTAATTTTACTTAATGAAATTGCATAATTCAAAAAATATTATTATAAAATATTTATTAGTATCTCTACTAAAAACACTAATTTAATGCTCATTGTTAAAGAGTTGTATGGTTAATTTTCCAATGACTTTTTCTTTGATTTCTTCACTGAAATGAAAAGAGAGAGCTGAGCGTGAGAACTGTCAACATTAAATGTGCATGGGAAGACGATGGTGACCTTGCTGTACGAACAAAGTTGGGGGGGCTGGGCTTTGCTTCTCGCCGTCTGCGGTTTTCTCCAATTGTAGAACCCCACCAGTCACATGCCGCCGCGTCACCATTAGAGGGATGGCATTCATGTCAATTCACCCACGAACCTTTGCTGAAAAAGATCATCACTCTCCCAAGCTTCTGGCTGGATGGATCGAGGAGGCTGAAGAGCTTCCTCCCATTGCAATCCAACCCACCCAAAAACTAATAATTCTGCTAGAAACGGTCCACCCTGCCAAGAGCAAAAAACCCATCTGGCAATTTCATAACAAGAAGTACTGGTAAAGTCAGATGTAATTAACAATGGAGATGGAAGCCAACACAAAAAACATTAGATGGACCGATGACCCTCACGTCACCCTGCCCCCATCAGGATCAGGATTTCATTTTCCATGGCTGATCAGCTGCTAGTATAATAGTGATGGACTTCTTGTTTTCATCCTTCTGAGCACAGGCTGGTCCTGTTTAGCTTGGCCAGTTTTAACAGATGGAAAATCAATAAATCCAATCTTCATTCAATTCAACCGGCAGGTCCCTGCCCCTGGTCATGTTATGGCTGAAGAATGTCACATTACCCTCTGTTGTTTCAGTACATTTCAAATCTTTGGTTTACTACCTGAACTCATATCTCTTCATCACATCCTCTCGGACTGAAAACAGTTTTGAAGGTTGGTTCATCTGTCACATTGGCCCCCCTGTTCTTCTGAAAACTTTTTTCTTTTGTCCCAATACAAACTAAATATGCATTGGCTGAATACGGCGATGGGTCAACCGCCAGCCAGACAGTCCTGGCTTGGATGCTTCATTGATTTTTGCGTACTGTGTTATAGTTAGTAGTATTTGAAAGAGGGTCTGCTTGAAATATTAGAAGGGGCCAGCCAACATGAAGTATGGAACATAGGGGTAACCCTTCATATCATTATTAGCAAAATCCCTCTTTGTTAGAAATTGTTTTTGGGTCAATTTTGGATTATCTAATTATTGACCCTAATTAAAGTTTATAAAGGTAAACAACATGAAAAATTGGTATAGCAAATTTGATTGAATTGTTTTGATATCAATTTAAAAATTTTTTATTCGGATTTTTTGTCTTTTTTTTTATTCATCAATAAATTCTCGTCGAAAACTTAAAAAATATATATATAATTTATATTTTGTTCAATTTGTTCCAATCTCCAATTGTGATTGGAATCGGATATATTATGTAATTGTAAAACAAAGCCATCGATTAAGATTTTGAAAAGTGAAAAAAAAAAAAGCAAAATTGACAAGAAAGATCAAGGCTCAAGTAGTGTAGTAGTGCCTGTCAAATTGACAATGTCAAAAACATGGATCCCCCAATTACAAATTTGACCCCAATTTTTTTTTTTTTTTTGTTGTGATGAGGGAATTTNAGGTTAAGATGTCCTTGTCAACTTTTTTCAAAATTACAGCTGGCTAAAAGAGTTTTTTTTTTTTTACACTGTTAAAGAGCAAGAATCTAGAAAAAAAATTTGCAATAGTAAAAATAATTATTTAATTTGATAAATTATGTACAAATTTGTCAAGGAAGGAAATGGTAAAGGTGAAACTTTTGAAACATATGAAATTGTAATACCTAATACCCTTTTCGTTTTTTTTTTTTTTTTGATATTGTGATAAAAATGTTAAATGTTCAATAAATTTTAATATAAAAAATGAAAATATTTAGTATCTAAAAATGGAAAAACTTTTCATAGGAGGCATCTCAAGAAAGATAGATAAAGAAAATGAACAGAAAGAGTAAATGATTAGGTAATAATAAATAAAATAAATTTAAAAATGATTCATGACATTGAAATTTTTTTAAATATTAATCCCTAATTAATATCTAACTAATTGAAATTTAATAACATCTCACAGTCAAATTTTACACAGTTTAAAATGAAAAACATGTAAAAAACAACGTTTTAATTAAGAAATTAAGACTATATATATTACATTTAAAGTACTTGTTAACATTTATCACGTTGTTATTATTATTATTATCATTATTAGCATAATCATAGCCATATTAGAATTATATTACACCGTTGCACCACGTTTATAGATAAGATAATAGCTTAGCTAGGTTTGCAGATTGGCTTTGCCATAAACTCAAACCCCATTCATCCCTCTCTTTTTTAGGCTTTACCATCTTAATTTGAACATCCTCTTCTTTTCTACATTTATTGATGATTCGTTTAATTCAAGATCTACTTCGAGTTAAATTCTCGATTTGGAATTGATTCGTCCCCACCATTTAATAAAAATTTTAAATAAGATATATATATTTTTCTTGTGAATGGTCTATTTGTTTAATAAGATTTAACCCGATTACTTACGTTTATCATAATCAATATCTATTTAATTAGACAAGAAATTTAGATAACAAAATTTCCGATAATAGATATCAACTGGCTTGTATCTTAACGTAAAGCTGAATCGACTTATTTATTTAATTTTTTATCCAAAAAAAGAAAATAAAAAATATATTTATTTGATAGGATCTCCATTGACATAAAACAGTAGAAATAGAAAAAAGTTGTAGTTGGATCCGTCTAACTCTTATCTTAAGTAACCCATGGAGATAATTTTTCAAACCAAAAATGATCAAAATTTTAAATTAAGTTCCACTAACATTAAATGTGATGCTTAAAGTCAACACTATATACTTGCTTTAATTTTTCCATAAATTCAAAGCAAGTTCGTTTAGTGTACAAAGAGCTGATATAATCCATAGAGGGTATAATTTTTTTTTCAATGTTTACCCTTTTTTCCCTCTCCATCAAAAGTTAATACAATTTTTTAATTCGGAGTTATTTGACTTAACTTCGAGCACACGTAAAGGTATATTGTTAAGTTCGAGTTATAAATACGCTATTAATTTGTATAAAAAATTAAATAATTACAATAAACTTGATTTAAGATGATACATTTTTAATAAAATTTTTAAATTTAAATATACATGTAATTATAGAAATTACCTATATTAATATTAACGTGAAAATCATGTATGCCTTTGTTTATAACTAAAAAATATTTATATAAATAGAAATTTAATTAATTTTCATGAGCCCTTTTGGTGAAAATCCTTTAAATATGATTTTGGGTCTAATATATATATAGTACCCTTAATACAAAAGGAGGTGGTGCAAGCAAGAATCGGGCAAGGTGGTGCCGCAATGTCAACGATTACATTTATTCAAAATGCACTGAAATACAAAAGAAGGAAATGATTCTTTGAATATATAAAAGATGAGAAGAAAAAGAAATTGTTGGTTACACAAAGAAAGGCACCTGAATGGATATGGGGTGCAGCGGCAGCAACAGCAAAACTGAGAAGATGAAGCTTCTCTTCCCTGGCATGGCCAGACCCACGCGCTTTAAGGAAAGGGTTTTAATATTAAAGGGCTGAAATGAAAAAAGATGAATTTTTTTTACTGTTTTATATTTTAATTTTTTGGGGTGAAGGAGGGAAAGAGAGAGAAGTGAATGATGTGTGCGAGTCCCAATAATTGTGTACCTCCCTCTCTCTCTCTCTCTCTCTCTCTGTCTGTCATTCTCGAGCCCTGTGTTTGTTCCCATGGTTGACTACCTTAGCTTACTTTATAGTATTTTCACAGACTGAGAAAGAAAGAAAGAGAGAGAGAGAGAGAGAAACTTTTTATGTAGTAGTACCAGTAAATATTATTCTGATGCAAACAAGATAGAAAGAGAAGGGCAAAGAAAGAAAGAAAAAAAGGTTTGCCAGAGAGAAAGTAAAAGATATAAACAACAAAGGAAAACGCGTTAAATTTTTATTCAATCCAATCCATCTGGCCATGGTTTAAAGACTTGAGTACTCTCATTCTTCTAGTTATTTTTTTTAATATGGGCAGCAGTAAGTAAACAGCAGCAGCAGCAGCAGCACCAGCACCAGCAGCCACTGAGTCAGGGACCGCTTTGTTTTGTATGGAGGAAGGAAAGGGAGGAAGGGAGAGAGGGTCTAATATTATTATATTTTCGAGAGAATGAAGGGGAATTAGGGCAACCCCAGAAGAAAAAAAAAACAAGAGCTACAAATCCCAAAGTTAACTAACTCTTTCGGTCACAAGCAAAAGATTGCAATTTGCAAGACCAAAAAAACTAAGTCCTGCTTTTGCTTTTTACAATGGTGGTTGTTGTTTTCTTTCTTTCTTTCTTTCTTTTTTTTTTGTTATTATGTTATCACCTTCCCATTTTGGTAAGCTTACATGGTAGAGCTAAATGTCCCATCTTAGCAGGGGGCGGGCGTGGAGGAAAAAAAAAGGAATGGGGTCTTGGGGAAAAACTACAGGGTGACTTCAAATTTCTTCTCCCTGCTGCTGAGTCAGTGTAGAATTCTTTTGTTTGGTTGCTAAGAAACAATGTGAGGGGAGAGAAGGGTTGAGTAAGCCTCAGATGCTGCGATGGAAAGAGGGCATGGAGTCACTGTCAAAGGCAATAAATGGGGGAGGGAATTGATGGGAACAGGCATGTGACACGCAGGGGGAGGAAGGAGAGGGAAGTCAAAATATATGCGCGAAAAGATTTGGTTGCCTGCCTCCATCCTAGCTCTACCCAATTTTTTTTTTACATTCCCTTTCGATTCCTTTCCACTTGCCATGGCAGGGAGTTCTATTTTTTGGGCGTCTGGATTCTCTTTATGATAATGAGATCTCCCGACTCTGGGAAGTGCTGCACTTCTCATCACTTGCACTTCGGTTCAAGGGTCCCACCCCACGCCTCGTTTTTTCCCTGGGTGTGGGTCCCCCACCCCTTTGGATTAGGGTTTGGTCCCATGTTCCTGTTTATCAGCTGTCTGCTATCACCTTTGAAAATCCATCACCAATTTCACCGTTGCAAAATATGTATGTAAGGGGTAATTCAAATAAAACTCCATCGACCACCAGGGAAGAGTAGCCTTGGACCCCTTTCCATTATGATTATGTAAATGAATTCTCACTTGATTTTCCTTTCCTTTTTTTGCATGTCTATATGTATGAACAAAACTTTTGAAGAAATGAAGATGAGATTGCTCATGACCATCTCTAAGAGGAATTTGGGATTTGCATGACCTCTAATTCAACATTTTTTTTTTCCATTTTTAGCAGAATAAAATTGATGGGCCTCATTCAATTCCTTGCTGCAGGGCTAGGGTGCTGCTATGAATTTTGACAGTCATGTAGGTTTAGTTTCAACCATAAACCGTAGTTTCCTTTTCTCTTTTGGATAAAACCATGAACAATACTTCACCTTTGGTTTTGTTATCTATCCATAAGTATAAACTTTATATACCACTCTCCCCTTTGAATTTAGACAAGCACAGTTCACATGGAATATTGTATTCTGAAATAGAATTCTCACCTTCATTTGCTGAATAAAATTTAGTCTAATTAGCCAAAGAAAGAAAAGAAAACTTTAATACCCTTTTCCAAGGAGTTGTCATCTGTGTCTAATACCATTTGTTACGTCTTCATCACGTGTTTTCTAGTGTGTATATATATAAATATTGAGGCTTTCTTTAAACTCATTGTTAGTACGATAATATCAATAAAAGCCGCACTAGTTGCCAATGCAAAGCTATTGAATTTCCATGGATTAGGTTTTCTCTTTTCTTTCTTCCCTCCTCTCTAACTCTTCCAAGTGTCCATCCCCCCATAGATAAATGCATGAATTTTACTCAAACTCAGCTGCAACAATTGTACAAATATGATTAAATCACTGCTACTGTAATTGTAATCGTATGTAATATAATAATATCGTAATTCAACATAATTTTACTGATTTGGTTTATAATCTGTACAACAAAACATGATTTGAAAAAAAAAAAATTTTTCAAGAAATGCATCAAAAAAATGAAAACAAAAATGACACTGCCAGTCCTTCATTTTTAAGAAACTTTTAGAGCAAAAGAGGAATGTACCCTGATTGTCTCTAGCAAATGAAATCCAACTTGCCTTTCGGTATAGTAAGTCCCCACTCTACAAGCTATCAGGCCCAAAAGATGAACTTGGACCACCATCTTTTTTCCCTTTTCTTTCTCTGCCTAATTTACTTAATTAACAACCCTACAGTAATCTAGAAAATAAAATAAAATACAATAAAATTAATATACAGAGATATAGTTTAGAGGTCCAAATATATATATATATATATATATATATATACACACCAAATATCAGATATTGCATGCATGGAAGCAGAATTAATTGACAGATTGTTTGGGTGGTGAAGGGGGGGGAGGATCACATTATTTTTTTGATTTAGCAATTAATTTTTTCTGCCTGTTTTGAATCTGGGTTTTGATTATGTTATCTTCTTTTCAAGCTTTGAATACCTCTTAATAAATAATGGCGACTCGAAGGGAGTAAAGCCAACTACCAAACGGCTAATGAAAACCTGCAGTTGCCCTTTGGAAGAAGCAGTTTGTTTCTTCACAAGTGGCACATGCAAAGGGGTGAGCTATGTGTTTGCAAATTCATGGTGGGGTTTTAGGCTTTGACCACTAAATGTGTGCCTTTTAAACAAAAACATATTTGACTTTACCTGTTTCGGCACCTGTCTTTAAAATCAAACGAATTCAACATACTCCATAGAGGACAATTTTGAAAGACAACATCTTTAACTTGTAAGAAGGCCAACTATCTTTTTTTTTCCAATTTTTTTAAAGATATTAAAGACCCTTTGATGCATATGAATTGTATTTACATATTTTAAAAAGATGGTGAGTGGAGAAAATTTAAGAGAAGGAAAAGTTGACACTTGAATCTTGATCGATTTTAATGTAATTTATATTGTTCATGAGTAATATCAGAATTAAGATTTATTCAAGAGAAGAAAAGAGAGTGTTTAAATCTTTAAATTTTAATTTTTTAAAGAAAAATTACAATCGTTAAGAAGAACATAGATTGTTACGATGAATTGAATTGACGATTAGTTAGCCCTAACTATATTGAAAATTAAAAATAGTTGAAAATTTAAGAGAAATGTTTGTACTTTTAACATAAAGGATAAAGGGTAATTAAGTTGAGGAGCTTGCTTTTAAATGTATGGGTTTGATGAACAACAGCTGCCTTCTTCATTAAGCAGGGTTTCTGTTTGACAATCGATAGTAACTTTAATGGGGCTGTCCTTTGCATAATGCAACAGTTTCCCCCAAAGACTTGGTGGGGGCTGTCATCATATCTGCCCCTGGCTTGGTCTTTCCATCAATCCCCACCCTAAAAATCAAGCCTAATAATAATGCATTAGGGCCATTGACTTGCTCAACTTGGTGCCTAATTCACTTAAGAAGCTTTATAATGGCCAAATTATGGTGATGGAGACATGTTCCTTTTGATCCAAAATAACCCCAAAAGCAAATTTCCCCCCCACCCCCTTGTGCTTGAGCTCTTTGTTCTTATTTGTGGCCTATGGACCAAATTCCAAATGGCAAGTGCTTCAATTACGATTTTCTTTTGGTTTCATTTCTGACAATTACATTGTAAAATCAGCTATTTCTCTGACATGATGCAACTCTAACTAATTGGTGCAGGATGTCCACATCCATATTTGGTCAACTATCTTTAGTAGTTAGTACTTAATCTTAAGGTAAAGTTAAGCAAAATGCACACGAAAACCTTGTAGTACAATTTCGGAGGTCACAAGGGTCATAATTTTTCATTAAATTTGAAGAGTTCGAAGAGATGAGGGAGAAAATCTTTTTTGACATTTGATTGTACATCATGTTTGATGTATAGTTTCAAAATTATTATTTTTTTTGTTAGACTTTTGAATTGTATTTTAAATGTGTACTTTTGTACGTGTCTATTTCTGAGTAAATTATCCTATTATGGTGTAAGCACACCAATGATTTGAAGTATCCCAAAAGGTGTAAAAAGTAAAAAAATAATAACTTGTTTACTTTTTAAGACGAATATCTAATCTTTTTTATTATCATTTTAGTATTCTTTCTCACGTGTAAAGAACACAGACTTATTATGTGATATAAATTTAAAAAAAAAAACTCTCGAAGGGACCAACAGATGAGCACAACGCTTATTTTGATATCATAAAATGAGCATTTTGATCGCCCACTAATAATATAGACAGATAATAACTTGCAAAAGTAGGATTGTAGTATCAATTTGAGTGATTAAACCTTCCAAAAATCAATAATTTATCATATGTTAAACGTGCTGCCAACTTCCAATTTACTCTCTTAAAATGGAAATGGAAAGAGAATTGAGGACGAGTCCCCCAAATCCCAATCCAAATCCCATTGTTTAAAGATGATTTGAAGATGAAGAAAAAGAAAAAGAGAGGAATAATGATCAAGAAACACTGTGGATGGCATGGTGGAAGAAAGGGAGTTTACCTCGATTGGACAAGCAGAGCATAAATACCATCAGAAAACAAGTCCGGTTTGAGTGCATGGTGAAAGGGATGCACCGCCCAAAATAGTAATGTGGCAACATCACGCTTTTGCATGCCTCTCCCTTGCCACCCTTTTGCCATTATTTTATATTAATATGCTTCGTAATGCCACTAATGAAAGCCTTTTTTCTCGCAATTGATGCTGATTTCTTACCCATTCCCATCTCTTTCATCATGTTGTTTGAATTTTTTTTAAAAAAATTAACGGTTCTTTTTAATCCAAGAAGATATATCTGTCAAATTAAACAAGACTTTTGCTTAAAAATTATACTAATGTGAAATCCGAAACATTAAAAGTATTTCTCAAGACTTAAATTCTTTTGGGTCATTTTGATTTGAGAGCGATACAGAACAAAAAAAACTATAATTGATAAGGCCATTATGTAAAGTGTGATTCAATGAAGTTGGATTTGACTGAAAGCATTCGTACCAACAATGTTTGGCATTCAAGGCAAAAGAATTATTGCTCTTTAATTGAGACGCTGAAACTTTCAAGATCATTCTTACTCATACCCTCCCCTTTCTGATTAAGCTATCCCTAATCTATTACTCCATTTAAGGGCCTTTTCTTTTCCCCGCAGATTTTGTGAATATTGGTTTGGCTGAACAATCTCTCAGCTGGAAAACATAGCATACAAAATTAAAAGGTTCCCTAAAAATTACAAACAAAAAAGAAAAAATGGGGCATATACTATTAAATGAAATAATTATAAGAATAGGAAGCAATTACTTTTTATCACGAAACAATTATTTTATCTCCAAAAAGTATTCTCGTAAAGTTGTAAGTTTATTAAAATTTTTTTATTTGATTTGATGATTTTATTATTTTATTTAAAAAGATTAACTTGAAAAATATATAACGTTCAGTTCACGTGTATTGTACAAACTTTTCAAGATATTTCATACTTGTGGAACGGACACTTTTCCGGCCTATGACAAGCCTCAGGTAAAATGTACACGGTTACTAACTGGGATTTGTGATGGACCAGAAAAGCAGAAACATCGAAAATGGCTGCTGTCAATATTTAAACGACCTGCATGTGCTTAGACTCCGAGGCCTCCATCCAGGTTCCAGGGGGAATTTACTTGGCTGTCGCCTCGGAAGAGATCAGATCACGAGATCTGTCTATCCATCCAAGGATGGGCCTCCTTTCCTTCCTGCTTCTCTCCTCGGTTTTTCAAGCTCTAGGGATCATCCAGTACAATCTTCTTTAATGGCTGCTTTCTGTCTAAATTTTAAAGATTTAATGCAACCCTTATCGTTTTCATGTACCATACTTTAAGCTAAGACTAGGTGCATTGTTTTCGGATACAAAAAATAGACCCAAACGTATTAAACTTGCAGGATTTCCTTGAAATAGAAGGGATGAATTTCTTAAACATTTAGGAGATGAATTTATAACTTGTAAATAAAAATATTTCTTCATCTCTAACAGGTATGCCTACCTTTTTGATTAAAAATGTGAAACCGTGACACGGACACTAACTAAATTCAAAATGAGATATGAATTAAATTTCCCATTTTTCGGATTAAGTAACATTAATTTAAATTTTCAATAAGAACAAAATTAAAACTTTTCTCCAACTTGTAATAGTTACATGAGCTCGCCCCTCTAAATCCATGTCTGCATGAATCTTTGATCTCTTCCTGTTCCCGGAGAATTCGAACTCTTACACCCTTTTTTCTCTTTTTCATCCATATGTCCTATGATCTACACGGTTGTCATGCCTCTGGACATATAACGACTGCTTTTCACCGAGGGCCAGACGAAGCACGAGGTTTTCCCTTTATTGAGTTCAGGTGTTGAGTGACGAAGATTACTCCCATCACAAGTAAAAGGCAGCCAACCAGTGTGCTGAAGAAGAGGGCACCCGGCTGCCTGGTCTGGACAAACCCGTATACTCCACTGGAGGTCACGAGAATGAGGTCGGTGAGCCCGTCGTTTGAAAAATCCTCAGAGATCAGGGAGTGGGTGGGTTGAGCAGGAAGATCGATTGATGTTAATATACTACCTCCGGGAGAAATAATTACGCCTGTTTGGTCTCCTGCTGCAAGGATCATTTGCTGATTGTCATGCACTCGCAATGAGATCGGCTTCAGGGTTGGAACCACCGTACCGCCTTCCATCATCCCGGAAGGAGAGGGAAGATTTGACCATGTAGCATCTGTCAAGAGCTGCCATTGCCAAACAGCATCATGCCCGTGCAAGCCAGGAGAGTATGCAGTTACCTGAAAGGATTAGCACAGAAGTTGCTAACTCTTCAGCATATAGATAAAATGTAACATGCATCTCGCAGCCTAGGACTAGAAAATGCAACAATGCGCGCTTGACCAAATGTGAGTAAATGACCTCAATCATTTCCATGTTCACAGGGAACATGAAATAAGGATGGTTTCTGCCTGATAAAATACTTAACAAACACTCCCAAAAAAATCTGTAATCAAGGAATATATTTTTATAAACTTCAGAGTTGTAGATTCAAATAAAATAACAGATGCTTTTTTTTTCCAATTTTTTTTTAAAAAAAAATTCTGAATTCAAATGCATTCAATCCAATTTTCAAGGTAGCTACAGAAAGCAACTAGACTCAGAACAACAGCATACCTCTCCTCGATTTGTTAAGAAAATAACATCACCATGACTCCCCTTACGATGCCTATGCCCATCACTTTTAGGGATAAGAATTGGTGTGGCCACTTCTAAAGAGGCAACATCTGTACTTCGACCGAAATTTCTGTAGAACTCTCCATGTTGGAATAAATTGAAAGGTGAATGATGACATATTGAAGCATTAAAGAGTTGTTCTCGAACTGGCACTCCGGAGGTTGCCACAGCCCAACAAGGTCGCAGAACTTCCATTGATCCACTCACAACAGTCTGTTCAGCCCCATTTCCTCCAACAGCCTGAGGAGAACGAATAAATGGTCACACCTGAAGTAGTTAGCACTTTGGTACTAATGCAGTTTTTCTTCTTACATATGCATTACTCACAACAAACAACAATTAGTACAAGGTGATCTTAAAAAAAAAAAAGATAAAGGGAACAGCCTTCACCTGTACATGATCTAGGACTCCATCCCCATTAATATCAGCATGAAGGCCACCTTCTTGAAGATGAAGCTGATGAAATCAATAAAACATTACACATCAATTTGTTAGGCAATATATGATCCAGATATATAGCATGAATAAACTGTATTTAAAAACTAACAGAAGTTCAATTTAACATTGTTATGCATATTTCGTGATGTACGGAAAAAAAGAAAAAAGAAAAAGCTGAAGATAAGATCAAGACACAGGCTGACTTTTTCAGTTTGCAAAAGTAGCATTTCATATTAACAGGTGTTAAAAGAAAGTCAGACAAACAAATGGCATATTACTTCAGCAGATTTCAGAGACCACAAGATTTCTTATATCTAAAACCACAGAGTGTGGGTTTAAGGTCACCTTGCATATGGTTCGACCAGATGCCAAATGAACAGCTTCTATCCCTTCCTTTTGATGGGCCACAACAACATTAGGAATCCACCAGAGCTGTGTGTAATTTGTTATGGTTGGAATATAAGACATTGGCTGCATCAAAAATGTAAATAAGGAAATTAGAAGGCATTTATAAATGTACTTTATGCTTCATACTCTTAGATATGAAGCAGAAGATAGTTGATCAAGGTAAAAATAATAAAATAATTATTGAGAACATATTTCATAAACATTATGTAACAAAAATTTCAGTTTGTAATATATCTGGAAGTCACTAAAGACAAACTGATATGATAATAAAATTGAGTGGTCATATGATGTAACTGAAAGCTTTCAATAAATAAGTTTATCACAGGGTTGGGCGTACTAGTGCATAAGACTGGCTAAGTGCAACAGCAAAAGGGTGCAGTTAGATGATGCATTATAGCTATAAAAAAAGATCTATGCAACAAAGAAAAACAGAGAAACAAAAGAAAAGAGGTGCATAAGACAAATGTTAGGTGCTGTTCCTGAACTACGTGTCGATCAGCATCACAACTAAAATAAAACCAACCAAATAACTAAAACATCTTCATGTCCAAACCCTTATGAACTACAAAAGGAAGGTTTAACAGCAGTATGCATACCACATTGGCAAACTTACCTTCTTAGATTTCGCTGAACTGGCATACTTCGCAGCTTTTCCAATCAAGTTTGAAATTTTTTTTGTTTCATCCTTCCCTGGAGGATGGTGTTCCTCAGGCTTGTGAAAAGGATAGGTTGTCGACTTTCCAGGTACTCTTTTCAATGTTTTCCTCTTATGCCGCTTGAAATGTGACAACTTCAACAACGTATCTTCTCTCCTATCCTAGTGAAAAAGATAGATTTAACATGAATTTCTCACATACTTGAGAATACAATGAACAGAGTAAATGTTCAAAATTAGCATGTACTACTACATGCTTACCCAATGATGTGGCATAACTCCAAGGATTGATTCTCTGAATTCCCTGCATTCAAACTACAGTTCAACATGTATCAGAGACTTATACTTGGGAAAGATTCGACAAGACTGGAAAAGAACAATTTCAAAAGGATTATTACAAGCGATCATCTAGAGTAGGGGAAGTTCTCTAACAAATAAACATATCGACACAATTAGAAAAATAGCCAGAACTTAGATTAGTCAGAAGTTCAACAAAATGTACAACCCTGTGAGCAAAAGTGTGCTCTTATAGCTGACGAATTGAGACTTGTATTTGATGAAAATTTGACTCAAAAAAATGGATGATGTGACCAGAAAACAGACACCAAGTTGGAAAAAATCAGCTGCCTATAATTTCACTAGGACCATGATGAGCCCATTACAAATAAGATTTCAGCTACTATTATATTTTTCCTCCAAAGCAGCTAAAGGTTATATCCACCTTCAGACAATATAATTATCCAGATGGATTTAAAGCATACCTCACCAGGATGACGACTGTTCAGAGCATGCGCATCGAGCTTGTAGTTATGTTGTGGAATTAGCTGTGATGGATCTGTAGAATGTTCTTCAACATTCTGAACCAACAAAATGATCATATTAGCATTGAGAAGATAGGTGATTAAAGCACCACACTGGCAACCAGGTGACAAGAATTATAAATACGCATATACATTTTCTCAAAACCTAAACATATGGTGAAAGATATGCCAAATTGCAAAATGGAGTGTACAGACAAATAATGATGAAATTAAAAAAAAAAAAGTTACCTCATTCTTTCTAGACCACCGAAGTCCACCTTTTCGTCCATCAAATGCATAAAAAGCAAAATGACGTAAATTCACAGTTCCAGAGTTCTCAGAAGCCTATTAAGGATACAAGGTATCAGTATTCAAATCCTGGAACTAGAAGTGACATCTTATTCCTAATGATGCACATTTTGTCCAATGAAGATTGGGGCAATCATTCTCACATGGAGAGATAATAGAAAATAAAAACTATGTCCAACTTTGACAAGTACGGATGGTTAATGCGAAAACATCGGTTTTTAAGTATTTGTTAGACAAGTTTAAAAACCCTAAAGTAGCAGAGAAAGAAATGGACAATGATACATCCATACCTCCTTTTCATTCGCACTTCTTCTATGCTGCTCAGCATTTCGTTCAGCCATCCCAATTTCTTCAAAAGGATCTAGGTATATCTGAAAATGTTAATGAAACTTGTTAATAAATCAAAGAGAAGTAATGCAAAAAATCCACTTCACACATCATATATCCAGGTCTTAATAATATTAAACACCGGGACACTAACAAGTGATAAGAAAAATGGTTCCTATACAATCGAAACATAATAGTTCTCAGAACCCTGACTCAAGGAACAGAAATGTACAGCTAGATTTCGAGAATATAACAAGAGAAAGAATAAATGCTACTACAACAAGAGAACTTAGCAAACATACATGGGGCTGCATTTCCATCCTCCCACCAACAATGACCAAACCTGAATCCCCATGCCTCAAGGTGTAATTGCTTATTGAAATCGCTATCTCCCTATGATGTGCACTATGTGGAAAATCTTCCTGTCCAACACCACAAAACCCCAAAAGCATCAGAACCAAAACCACTTGACAAACAAGTCACAGAAACATCAAATACAAGCAAGCAAAGTATACAGACCTGCAAATTATTCTCCCATAACTTTTTGAGATTATGGTCGAAACACATGACAGACCAACCCGAAGTAACAACAACAAGAACCTGCTTTTGAGGTTGTCCGGTCTTATAAGTTCGATCTATAACACCAGTGGCCATGGCCACAGGACGTCTACCGGAAGCAACCCTGATCTTATCAGGCAACAAGGACACTTCTGCCAGCAAACGCGCTTCACTGAACCCCTCATCCACACGCCGCGCATGCGGCTCCAATACCTAGTAGGTTCCAAATTCAATCAAATTTATTCTTTACAATAAGCTTCATTTTTTTTTGTTTTAATTAATTTATTATATAAAAAAATGAATAACCTCAATTCTGGCATCGTGAGTGGCGATGAGAATTTCTTTCTTTCCATCGCCATTTAGATCGGCCACGATAGGTGGAGGGAGACGCTCCGCTTCGTATTTGATCGGATGTTCATCGGATAAATGAAACCACGCTTCTCTAAACGAGAAATCTCCCTCGTGCTATACCAAAAAATAATAACAAAAAAAAAAGTCAACTCAGTAAAATTAGCATGGAATTGAAGCGCCTAGGTGTTTCTAGGGTTTATGGTTTGAGTTCAGTGGATATTATAATTATAGAAAGTAAATGTAGAGATAAACAACAAACTAAAAATGGAAGTAAAAGAACCTGAAGAGAGAAGAATATGGCGAAGGCGGAGAGCATAAGGATAGCTAAATCTCGTTTCCTCATGGTGGTTCCGAGAGTTGGAGTCGCGGCTCCGTTGACGGATCTATGGCTGAATGGGTACAGCTGACAACAGACGTAAACACTGGAAACATAGAGGCGGTTCGAGTTCAACTGTGGGAGACAAACCATGGACTGAACTGGACTGGACTTTAGGGCTCGAGCCGGTCAATAAGAGAAAAGATGTTGGAAAAGAAACGGGCCCAAACCCAATCTAAACAATATGACCCAAATCAGAAGAATCGTGTCGACAGCATTTGTAGTTTTAATTTTTTTATTCTAATTCAATTAGATAAAAAATTGAATTGTTAAATTTATTAAAAAAATTACAAAATTACTTTTAAATATGAATAAATAGACTAATTTAAAATTATTTAAATATATTAATAATTTTATGGGACAAAAATAACAATAAAAATAAAAATTATACACAAAATGGTTTGAATAGAAACTATATAGTATAATTTGAAGTAATGAATGCCCATTATGTAATCCTCCAAAGGATAGGAATTAACTGGATAAATACAGGGCAATGCTTTGAGGGGCAAGTCATACCTATATACATCAAGGGAACAAGAATAAACTTTACATCATGGGGTAGCTTGGGTGCAAAAATGGTTCCTTCCATGCTGACGAAGCAATAAACAATAAAACTAGTAGAGAAGATCAGCTTTAAGTTTTGGGTTGAGAGTTTTATTTAACCTTCAGTTTCTGTTTAGCCTCCAGGAGTGAGGAAATTTGGGCACACTTCTTTCTCATTTCCTCCAACTCCTTCTCCAGTTTGTCGATCTATGATTTCCACGAATGGTAAAAGAATTTAGTACCAAATTTATTAATTGATGCCCACAAAAGTATTCATTCTTTCAAAGCCAGAAGGACTCATTCGTAAGTAATACATACCGTCTGTTTCAATTCAGCCTCCTCCTTTCTGTGTTCCTCACACCTGCATCAGAGGATATCATCAGGCTCAACCGAATTATAGATGCATAGTAAGTGGTAAATCTTAATTAAGCATCCACCGGTTTAGTTAACGTAAGTTGAAATTTGAGAAACAAAGAAGAAATCTTCAAGGAAATGACTGAAGATGGAATCTAAGAACAGATGCTACATTTGAAATCTGAACCCAGTGCACAGACATTATCATTGGAATGAGAGATACGCAAGATACAATGTGATTGATAGAAACTCCCAACCAGCTACATTGACCATGAAATTTTACCTCCCAAAAAGTTTTATGTTCTCTTCACATATCTGATCAACCGACATGGATTCAAGATCATCTTCTGACATGAGTCCATTAGGAACTTCGACATCTGGTTGCTTGTCGCTTAAATCCTGCTTGCCATCGCCTGGAATATGAACAGCTTGGTCATCAACTTCTGCCTGCAAATTAAAACTAATATTATGCTGATAAGAAGGCAAATGCTTCTCCATGCTTGCTGCATGCACAACAGGAGGTTGACCAGGGTGCCCCTTTTGCTTATCACGTGCAGAGGAAACTAAGGCCTGATACCCGATCAAGTGACAATGGTTTCTCCTGTCTCACAAGAACAAACTCCATCTAGTCAAAATAGTAATAACAAACCTCAATCTATCTGAGTCAAAAAGCATACAGAATCATGATTAAATAAATCAAGTAATCAGTAAAACTTAAGGCTCCTCTATTATAAATTTGAACAACGATTGTATAGGTAAATATTTTACCAATAGTGTCCAAGAAAATGGTGGACAAATAGCACGTCTTTTAGGACTATGCTATCTGCTTACCTCTTATTTATCATTCATAGACCACTTGCAACAGTTTTAACTAGGATGGAATCTAGATGTTTTGCCCAGAAAAAAATCCAATCTATTTCAAGCAAGAAAAATTATAAAAGAGAGGCTCGATTCCAGACATGCTACTGCGAGTACTTAAAGGTCAGTCAAAACACTATTATACTTATGCAAGCCCTTGTATCATCAACTGGACTAACCAGAACACCTCAGAACCTAGTTGTGAAGGAAAAAACATTTTCCTCAGTTATGCCAGCTGTTTTAAGAACAAGGATTTAAGAATTCAAATTCTCCAGAAATATTCACCTTGGTTCAGCAAATCAAGAACATAAACAACAAAAATAAGTGCTCATGAAGATAATGCCAATTATGTCTCATACATATAGTTGCACCCAACTGAGACCAGCCAGTACATATAAGAAGAGTTAGAAATCTTCAAGTAACGCTAAAGGAAAGTTGAGAGGAGGCATGTGAGATATTCTTTAAAATACCATACAAACAAGAATTAGCTGTCAGTTGTGAGATAATCTTTAAAATACCCTCATCTTGTAATGAAAAGTTTATCAAATGGAGAAGTCAATACTGACCTCCCACCCCCTTTCCCCCCTCACAAAAAACCTCAGAATTGTCATTCGGGTCTACAAAAATTGAATAGCAATCTAAAAGCAATGTATGATAAGGAACAAACCAGTAATCTGCGACCATCTGTTTTAGCCTATTTTCCAGCCGGACAGACAGTGATGACCTCTCAAAATCCTGCTTGTCATGCGCTGGTTCTATAAAGTCTGCTTCAAGAACACCTGCAATATAAGCAATGAAGCCATAATATAAGTAACAGAAAAAGTGAGTGGATACCTAACAAAAAAATCTAGAGAAAAAGCATATTACCAACAACACCATTCCCTTTAGAAGAGCCATCGCCAGTCACTTTCCAGAAGGGCTACATCAATGTGAACAGACTTGCTAAATCAGTAACATAATCAAGTACGTCAATATTATTCAGAACATGCAGAACCCCTTATCATACAACTGGCAGAAAGTCCTCTAAATAGCTTCAAATTTCCAAGGTACCAAACTTTCAAGCAAACTTGAACTCATTGAAATTGGTTGCATTACTAACATCACCAAAGTTCCACTAACATTCAAAGTTTAAAACCTTAAGTTCCATAAGTATTCAAAGTTTAAAACGTTGTATTCATACAGGACTTAAATGATACTGATCTATAGTCAGATCATCAGAGCATAAAAATATAGTAGCACCTAATTAGATAGATAAAAAAGAATGAAAAGTTAAGATGACTAGTATCAAAACATACCCTGATAAGGCGATTTTTATGGTAGACATTAAATCCTGAAACTCCAAGAGAAGGGGCCTCTTTTATAAATCCAATGGTAGTTTCCACTGCACACTATATTAGAAGAAGAACTCCATAAGTTTCCAAAGTAAACATTATCTCTAAAGTAGCAATAATAAATTTAGATTTGAAGGTAACAACCTTGAAAGTAAATCTAGCAAAGAATAGAAGCACGAGAAAGAAATAAGAAGACTAGAACACAACTGTCAGCAGCAGGGAAAAGAAAGTTTCAAAATGGATGACATTTAAGGAAAAAAAAAAAGAGGTGGGACAAGGAATCTATCTCAAACACACATGCAAAAGAAAAAAGGTGAAAACAACAGAAAATATCCTAGCAAACTATCTCTTACCTCTTTCAATCCAGTAGCTACTTGGGGCTTGTATGTTACAACCTTTGGATACCTCAATTCATCAGCGATATTGAACTGCTGGACAGGTTTCCCTCTTAATATGATTTGAAAATTCTTAAATTTTCTGAGGTACAGCATTGAAGCATATGCCTAGGCAGGGAAAAGAACTACGATTTGATGAGTCCAGTGATATCAAGCAGTTTCAACCAAACTAAATAAGTCCAAAACTATGAAATGTTACCCTCAACGAATACAAGATGCAGTAAGAAATATGGGATTGAAGTTCAGCAATCTTTTTATGCAATTTTGTAGCTCCACGAAGAGCTTCATCTCTCAGTCGAATATCCTTTTGAAAAAGAACAGAGAAAAACAGTAAACACCTTGAGGTTAAAATTCTTTTATCTATTATATGTAGTAATGAAATCACCAAAAAGAGAAGAGCAAAAGATATGCCTGATACACAAATATAAACGTGTGTACACATGTACCTCATAAATACTGAAATGACAGGGTTATCAAAAGCTTTCAATTCATAAGTAAAGGCATTGAGAGATCCAATGCCTAGGTCTGAGCACAAACATGCGAATGCTGGAGCATGTTGCTTCTCAAGATATATTGCTAAAATTATACCACAAGAATAAATTTAGATACAGTTTGTGGTTTACAGCACCAAGCACGTACCTCATCATCATCATCAAAAGCCAGTTCATATATGCCTTCATCATTCAGCCATAAGTTGTATATTACTATTTTTGTTCCATGTGGTCCAATATCATCAAACTGGAAATGCAGGAAGAAAAAGGCTTGTTAGCGGAAAAGGAGCACACACTGCAGCCAACTGCTAGACTAGTGCATTTAGCCGCTCTTCTAGTATTTTATACTACTTCATTTCCATTTTTGTAGGCATTTAATTAATTTGCTAAGGAGGTAATTGTCTCAGAATCAGAATGGCCTTTGTAATTCTAATTCCTTCCTAATTAAAAAACACCTTATTGCTAAATAATATTAAAATTTGGACATGTTACGGATTTAATTTAGACATTCAACATGGTGAATCCAGAATAGTCATTCCTGGCAGTACTTCTGAACAAGACTAACAAAAAAGTAAGCCACACTTTACTAAGGAAAGAATAGCTCGCAAACCTGTAGCAGCAGTTCCTCCTTTGATGTAAAGGGAGACCATTCCAAGATAGTTTTCAAGTTAGAAGACCAATCATCCTGTGAGCTGTAAATTATTGGCTCTGCCCAATGACCAGAAATGTCAAAATCAATCTGCAAACGAAGTGAAACAGGAAAGCAGTTGAGTTGTAGACATTAGAAATTCATACAAATCCTCAAAACCTAACTCCTTGAAGGGATGAGAAAAAAAAAAAAGTCCCCAAACACTAAAGGGCACAATGAATTACCATTGGAACAATGACATCATCCAGCCCAGTTCTGCGTAGGAAGGTGTAAGATAGAAGTCCCACACTCTGTGTCGCTTTGCTAAGGACATATTGGGAAGAAAAAAGAAGAGTCACAGAATATTGAAAGATACTACTTAGTACTAGTAGTAAAATAAGAGCCAGAAGCAGAAGGAGCATTTCGATTAGAGGGGGCAGAGCAGCTTAAACCAGATAAAATTCAAGACACAAATAGCACTTTTTGCCCAAAATTTTCTGATTCTAACCTTGAAAGGTTTAGCTATATTAAAATTCAGATATCAGTAAACCCTTTCCTGTCTGCCTAAGGGAGTAACCTGAATGGGGTGACTACGTTGCAGAGATACACATATTTATCTCCATCACCTAAAAGCCTAAAGTCTCTATGACAAAAATAGAAGCAAAGACAGTACATTTCAAATCCCATGCATTCAAAACCAATTAGAGCTACGCAACACATCCAACACAACATATGAAATGAAAGACAAATCTCCTTTAGAGAATGTCTAAACATCTTCACAGAAGAATAGGAATCTGTGTTTCACCACAGAGGAAGTAATACCTTGCACGAATTGAGCGACTAAAAACAACAACATCAGCACCTAGTCGCATGGTGCTTGTCTTAAATCCATTGCCATCTGCAAAAATATATTCATGTTGAAATCAACATAAACAAATATTTGGAGTCATGTAGAACATGAATGCAGGATGTTGAGTTGCTCTATCAGCCATCATTTCAGGACAATAACCACAAAATTGAACATTAACAAACTGAAAACAAAATTGCGATAAACAAAACCATTTGGTCAAGGAAAAAAAACCGATAAAACAAGATAAGTAATAAGAATTACATTGTCCAATTGTTGTATTTGACTTCTTTGATGAGTAACCCAAGCTCATACATTTCCGGATCAATTCAGGATCCATTCCTCCACCATCATCTGCAAAGTAAGCATGAGAATTCAGATTTTGCATCATAAACCACCATCTTTCTAAGAGAGAAAAATGAAGCACAAAGTAATATTATTATACCTTGAAAAACTAAAGCTGGAGAATTATCCTTCATTACATCAATTTTATCAACCTTTACAAAAGTTGCACCGCGGTGAATCTATAAAAACAGGCAGGTACAAAATGACAATTAAAAACCAATTCAACAGCGTTATTAAAGATTAACTGACAAATAAGTTAGATTAAAGCTTGCCTCATCCACAGCATTGTCCATTAGCTCAGCAATTGCTGCAATTTTTAGGGAAAATTTTATACAGATTACAAAAAATCCACACATAAACAAAAGTTTATTTCCAGAATTCAGCTAGTGGAATTTCCAGTTACCCCCAAATGCCCACTTATGCGACGTCGCATTTGAATGAAGAAACTTCGGATGTACACGCGCATGCTCCAATGAACCTTAATTTTTTTTTTTTACAAAAAAAATCAATCCGATACCAAAAATATTATTAATACATATAAAGAAAAGAGTGAAAAGAAAAAAACTTAGACGGCGAACTTTGGACAAGGGGTTTGGAGGTGGGGCCAACGGCATAATTCCCCGCCTTCCAGAAACTTCGAGACTCTAGGGTTTCATCGGACGGTAATACCGACGGCTCGATGGCCCCTGAACTCTGAGGCATATCGGGTCCGGAGATTTGCAGTGGCGGCGGTGGTGTTGTGACTGAGCACACTTTCTGAGTCGCGACAGTTCGGGCGACGCCTTCATCCTCGCTGCTGGTTACCTCTACGACGTTGAGAGGCCGCTCTTTTTCTGTCTTCGGCGGCATTTTTTTTATTTTTATTCCCTGAGACCGGAAATTAAGGTTCCGAGAGAGCGCTTTATTTTTATTTTTAAGAAGATAAAAATTTTTAATTGCGGAGAGATAACATAGTTATCAATATTGTATTATACGTAATAAATTATATTATATTATATTATACGTGATAAATTATATTTATAATATATATAAAAATACGATGTTTCGATATTTTTCAATTTGTTTCAATTGAATCTTCAATTGAATGATAAACGCCGTTTAATTATATTTTTTTTTATTTTTTATTGAATTAATTTTTTTTACATCTTATGTTAAAAATAAGTTATTTTTGACATTTAAAAAGGTTTTTTTTACTTTTATTTATTTTAATAAAAAAATTTAAAAATAATAATTTTTAACTTTTAATACTTAAAAGATAGATTTATTTAATATTTATCAGTTATAATTTAATATTCTTTTTATCTATATTTTTTTATTCTGTATGAACCTAAATCTATAGTATTTAGACATTTCTTTTGTACATTAATGTTTAAATTTCAATAAATATCTATTCAATTCATTATATAAAAGTAGGATAATTGATTGGGTCAATTGATTAACATTTATGATTCTTAATTAAATTAATTTTTTTACACCTTATGTCAAAACTACATTATTTTTTACATTTGAAGGGTTTTTTTTTTTCTTTTTTACTTTTAATAATTTCTAACTTTTAATACTTAGAAGATAGATTTATTTAATATTTATCAATTATAATTTAATATTATTTTTTATCTATATTTTCTTATTCTGCATGAACTTGAACAATAGTAAATAGATATCTCTTTTATACTTAAATGTTTAAATTTCAATAAATATCCATCCAATTCATTATATAAAAGTAGGATAATTGATTGACATTTGTCATTCTTAATTAAATTAATTTGTTTACACCTTATGTCAAAACTACATTGTTTTTGACATTTGAAGGGTTTTTTTTTCTTTTTGACTTTTATTTATTTTAGTAAAAAATATTTGAAAACAATAATTTCTAATTTTTAATGCTTATAAGATAGATTCATTTAATATTTATCAATTACAATTTAATATTATTTTTTGTCTATATTCTCTTATTATGCATCAACCTGAATCTATAGTATATAGACATCTCTTTTGTACATAATCTTTTAAATTATAATAAACATCCATCCAATTCATTGAACAAAATAAAAAAGTAAAAAAGGCCTACTCATTTCTCAATATACATGGTACACAGTTATCATTGAATAAATAAATCAATTAACTCTTTTTTAGAGGTGGAGGTGGGAGGGCATATAATTAAAGAACAATTAACTCTTTACTCAGCTAACAGTTATAAGTAATTGCAAGGAAAAAGTATATAAACTGTAAGGAGATCTAATTATCACATTAGGAACTTTTTATCATCTTGCAAGGAGACAAAGCATTACTAAGCCTAAGATTTTAAGGCTAGCAACAATGGGTTTAACATGTTGCCAGTGTTCTGAAGTCAAAACATATAATACTAGAAATTACTGATTATTTTATATTAGTAGGATCTTTACATTATAATATTGTTTTATATTCTACAACTGTTTATTTTAATCTGTTAATAGTATAGGTTATATACTTTCTCATTTCTTAATAGTTTATTATACATTTAATAATCTTTGATAGGATTATCGTCTTTTTTTGGATAAATTATGTTTTAAATATGATAACTAATTAGGTCAATTGATTGTCATTATCAATTGAATTAATTTTTTTTTACACCTTATGTTAAAGCTGCGTTGTTTTTTTACATATAAAGGGTTTTTTTATCTTTATTTATTTAAGTAAAAAGAACTTGAAAACAATAATTTTTAATTTTAAATGTTTAGAATATAGATTCATTTAATATTTATCAATTGTAATTTAATATTATTTTATGTTTATATCCTTTTATTCTACATAAACCAGAATCCATAGTATTTAGACATCTTTTTTATACATGAATGTATAAATTTCAATAAATATCCATTTAATTCATTGAATAAAATAAAAAAGTCAAGAAGGTTTATTAATTTCTTAATATACATAACACATAGCATCATTTAACAAATAAATCAACTAAATATGACAACCTTTAACCATTCATTTTATATATAAAAGATATATTATTAGAAATTAGTAATTATTTTATATTGATAGGATATTTATATTATACGGTTGCCTTATATTGTACAACTGTTTATCTTAATCTACCAATAGTACATGTTATATACTATCTCGTTTCTTAATATTTTACTGTTTTATAATCATATATATAGGTGCGAGTTTCCAATAATTGAAATCAAAGCAAATAATTAATTTAAATAAATTCTAATTTATTTTTTCCTCTATCAGTAAAAACCGAACATTCATGCAGTTGATTAATACAATATTGTTTTCTCTACAAACTCTTTTAAAGGTACCAAATTGAAATTTATTCTAACATAGTCAATATTTTCTATGATCTTTTTCGTAACGTAGCTACGGGCACCATCCTAGTTATATGATAATAGTAAAAAATAATAATAATATAATTTTTAATTAAATATTGAAAATTTACCATACCATACAGGATATATATATTTTATAATATAATATGCATGTATCATAGGATTGATATTTTCTTATAAATTTAAATTTAAATAATTATTAAAAGTTTATTCTTTATTTAAAACATAAAAATTATTTTTTATAAGTTTTAATTTTTAAAATTTAGATTTTAAACAAAAAATTAAAAAAATTACATTTCTTTTTTGACTTTATCATGAAAAGTGTTTTTCTAAATTTTAATTAATAAATTAATAAAATTATATATTATTAATAAAAATATCAATATACGATACTAATAAAAAAGATATGTATTTATATTATATTTGAAACAATATAAAAAATACATCTTATTATATACGATACATATCTTACTGCATAAGACATATGGTATTATATTATAAACTTAAAAACTTTAGTAAGCTGAAATACTTTCTTAATATTGAGATTGTTAGGTCTATTCAGAGTATTTTAATGTGCCAAAAGAAATATTGTGAAACTTCGACCTCTATGGACGCATAACTTGAGATAAACACAAGGACATGGATTAGGGGTAATCTTGTCATTTTTCTTAGTGAGCTCTTAAAAGTAGGTTTTCTAATATTATTAAGGTCTAAGTAAGTAGAATAAGTAAATAAATAATATATAATAATAAAATAAATAAAATAAAAATAATTTTCACATTATGGGTAAAATGATAATTTTAAATATCGAGTCTAAATTTTTAAGTTTTCGTGAACTCGAGTACATTTAATCTATTGTGGACCTTGTCTCAATATCAAAAGAGTAAAATATTGCACCAAAAAAAAGGGAAAGACAAAGTCAACTTGTTAATGGCATTTTCGTAAATATGTGAAACTTTTGTCAATCCTATGTATAAATATCCTTACTTTGCAGCACCTTCTCCATTCTTCTTCTCATTTCTTTTCTCCATTGCAAATTTTTCATCTTCCATAGAGGCCATCATTGAAACCTCCATAACTTTCTCATATTAACTTCAAATTTCATGTTTTTATACACTTTTTTCATATAATTTTTCATGCTTTTTCACCTTTTCACCTCAAAAACCCTCAAAAAGTTTTCTCTTTGCACTTTCTCTCCCTAGCTGAATGGTTTAGAGAGATAAACTATTCAAAGTAGCTTGAAAACTCTTAAATAAAATTTTCCCGTTTTAATCCTCACCAAAAAAATTCAATTACAAATCCACCAAGGTTCCAACGAGACCCCACATTTCCCTTGGAGCATTAGTTGAAGTTTGGAGTCGATCAAAAAGAAAATCAACAAAGACAAATTTGGAGGTGGTTGGGACCTAAATTGAAGTATCCACTTATATTCACCTTTTGGTAGGTTTACCAAGGCATCTAGTAGCAATATCCTTACCCAGTCACTCCGCTGGT
This sequence comes from Theobroma cacao, assembly GCF_000208745.1. Lineage (NCBI taxonomy): Eukaryota > Viridiplantae > Streptophyta > Magnoliopsida > Malvales > Malvaceae > Theobroma > Theobroma cacao. Next base: position 1,151,439 of record NC_030850.1, read on the forward strand.
AATCAAGGATTTTTTGCACTTATGCATGTATACTTGATGTGAATTACTAAAATTTATTTTGTAAACATTATATGTCTATTTTGATTGATGATGTCATTATGAGTTGGTTATTGATGACATTATTTTGGGATAATACAAATATGTGTATTTGATTACCATGGTATATTATTTAAGTATTTATAGTTGAGAATTACGAATTGTAGTTTTAGAAATGATGATGTATGATTGATAGAACAATGAACAGGTTCACATAAAGATGCTTACTTAAGCTTAGTGGGTTGTGCCCATTGGACCCATGCGTTGGTCATGGCTCAAGATTTAGCTTGTGATAAATATATTATTGAATTACTTGTTATAAGGCAAACCTTGGAAAACAGGTTTGGGGGTGGGGCCAACGGCATAAATCCCCACCTTTTAGAAACTTCGAGACTTTAGGGTTTCATCGGACAGGTAACACTGATGGCTCTATGGCCCTTGAGCTCTGCGGCATATCGAGTCCGGAGATTTGCAGTGGTGGCGGTGGTTTTGTGACTAAGCACACTTTTTGAGTCACAACAATTCAGGGCCTTTAGGTGCAGCCTTCATCGTCGCTACTAGTTACCGCTACGAGGTTGAGAGGCCGCTATTTTTTTGTCTTTGGCGGCATTCATTTAATTCTTATTCCCTGAGATTGGAAATTAAGGTTTCAAGAGAGCGCTTTATTTTTTCGAAAATAAAATTTTTTAGTTGTGAAGATATAAAATAATTATCAATATTGTTTTTTATGTGATAAATTGTATTATATTATATTGTATGTGATAAACATAAATTATAATTATATTATATAATAATATTAAAATAATAATAATTTACTATACTTGATAAATTGTGTTGTATGATAATAATAAAAAATAATAACAATATAGTATTTAATTANATATGATAATAGTAAAAAATAATAATAATATAATTTTTAATTAAATATTGAAAATTTACCATACCATACAGGATATATATATTTTATAATATAATATGCATGTATCATAGGATTGATATTTTCTTATAAATTTAAATTAATTAATTATTAAAAATTTATTTTTAGTTAAAACATATAAATTATTTTTTATAAGTTTTAATTTTTAAAATTTATATTTTAAACAAAAAAATTAAAAAATTTTGAATTTCTTTTTTGACTTTATCATGATAAGTGTTTTTTTAAGTTTTTAATTAATAAATTAATAAAAATATTATTTAAATTTATATATTATTAATAAAAATATCAATATGGTATTATACGTGATACGTATTGTAAAATACAATATTAATAAAAAAATACATATTTATATCACATTTGATGAAATATCAAAAATATATCTTACGATACACGATATATATCTTACGATATAAAACATATGGTATCATATTGTAAACTTAAAAGACTTTAGTAAGCTGAAATACTTTCTTAATATTGAGATTATTAGATCTATTCAAGATATTTTAATGTGCCAAAAGAAATATATTCTAGAATTACTTGTTAGGTACTCCAATAGATTATAATTGCAAATAGACTAAGCAATTTGCTGATAGTCAAGGAACAGATGCTACTTGTTACAAGAAGTTTGTAGACAAATTATTATATTTTGATCTTCATAAGGCTAGACATAGCCTATGCTTCACATGTGCTAGCTCAGTTTATGGACAATCCTTATCAAACTCACATGCGAGCAACGTTTGAGTGTTGAGATATTTGAGGAAAGCACTTGGATAGGATTATTATTACTAGCACTAGAATATTACCCGTGTGCAACACACAGACCTCTTTGCAGCCCTTCTCTTTGTTTCAGCATCTTTTCTCTTTCTCTCTATTTGCCCTTCACGCGGTTTACTCTGACCTTTTTGCACCCCTCTCTTTCTCTCTCTTTGCGTCAACATATTTTCCCTTTTACTTTCTTTATCCTTCACGTGGTTAACTTTGGAAACCTCATTAGGGCGTCATTTTAAATATGTTATAGATTTGAAAAGAATTTCAACGAACTTTTCATTGGATTTGACAAAACCAGTTGATTTAGTATTTTATTTTAAAAATTAATTAAATTAGTATATTAACTTCTGGCCCACCTCTGCTCTAACCGACCTTGATAAGGTATGACTCTTTAATTGGTTTGACTAACTTATTTATAAGATTTGAAAGATAATAATGTCAAGACTTAAGCAAGAAAATAGATGAATAAATTAAAACTACAGAGCAAATAATAAAAAATTGTACTAAAACTTAATGTAATCACACTTTTCAGCAGCAACTTCTACCAACAGAGAATTTGATATTGACAAATGCACTGCAAGGCCAAAAGCATAAGAGAAAAAAAACAACATTAATTTTAAGTCAGTATGAGAATTCAATCAGAATTCATAAGATGATTCTTATGTTGTTTAACATCAATTATGATTAAATAGATATAAAATAAAAAAAACAATAAATTGAATGATCAAATTATAATAGGAATTTTAAATATAAATCTCACACTAAAATAAACAAAATGGAAAACACACAATAACAAAAAGAAACATGAACAACACTTTAAATCAAAGTAGAGGTTTTAAAAAAACATGAGAATTCATAAAAACTCAATTAAAAAAAAAAGAAAAACAGCTTAGTGCAAAAAATAGAAAAGAAATCAAAATGAGTAGTTAATAATCAATTATCTATATAGATTATTGACAAAACACAAATTGAAGAACGGTAAAATTAAAGTAAGAAAAAAAGAAAGACAAACATGAGAAAGGACCTTAAACTAAAAACTTATTATAATATAAGAAGTGCTAAACATTGAAGTGAAGAATAATAAGCAAGATAGAACAAAAAACAAAATAGACATATGGCAAGAACCAATAGGCTACACACGACACCCATATTAGACCACACACATCCTCACAGCGTACAAAATTCAAAGGCCAAAATGAAATCTGAAAAAGCAAACACAGCATTCAAGCATAAAAACCCAAACTCTTTGATCGAAATCTATGATCAAATATTCAAAATTCATGATTCCCTATTGTTCCCCAAGTCGACCCAACAGCAAGCTTGAAGTATAGTGTAGACCCGAAGGGAAGCCGACAATGAGGGAAGGTGAAAAGATGAAAACAATCAAGTAGATCTAAGCTGAAGAGTCAAAGAATAGGGGGTGGGAATGCACAGAGAAATACGAATAGGGTCAAATGACTTACTACCGTAGGCAAATTGGATTTTGTTTCAGAACCATGCTAGAGATTTCAAAGCCCTTCCTTCAAGTTTCACAGGTAAAAAACTCCTTCCTAGAAAATGTAGCTTCTCTGGCTATGAAGAAAACATATATGAATTTCAAAGATGCAAAAACGTGAGTTGATTGCTTCTTTTTGTAAAGTTGGACTCACAAATGGTTTAGAGATTCAAAACGTGGGCATGGGCTCAGTTGACACGTGGGTTAATGAGGAAGCCCCTTTGGAGCTTCCTTTTAAGTATGTTATAGATATTCATACTTGCAATCGAGGGCATATAGTGACAGTGACCGGGCATGATTGCCCTGAAACAAGAAGGTCTAGCAGCTCAAGTGAAGCAGAATATAGGACCATGACAGCGGCTTGCAGTGAAAATATTTAGTTAACATTCTTGCTTAAAGATTTGGGAGTGAATTATAAGAAGGCAGTGGAGTTGTTCTGTGATAATCAATCTGTCTTGCATATAAGCAAAAAATCCAATTTATCATGAATATGAGAGAAAGTGCTAGCAGGTCTTATAGTACCTAGATAAGTGCACACAAAACTTCAGCTGGCAGACATGTTTACTAAGGGCTTGCAGCTTGGGCGCCCAGTTTTATAGCTTAATAAGTAGGTTGAACATTCATAATATTCATGTACAGCTTGAGGGGAGTATAAGAAGTTTAACACATGATTTGTGCATGATATAAATGTTGTCGGTATTGGAAAGTTAGTTAAAAAGTTTTGTTGATGAACCGTGAAGCAAGTGTTCGTTAAGAGGAGTTAACAGTAATTAAGCAATTTGCTAGTCAAGTAAATTATGATTAGCTAGTTGTAAATCAGTGTAAATAGATTTCAGCATAAATACTTGATTGGAATGATCAATTTAGTAATGAAAAGTCCTCCATATTAATTCACTTTCTTTCTGTTCTTCATTTCTAGATTATTTCATTTTTCCCTTCCGTATCTTTGCACAAGGTTGTGATCCACAGATGCAATTGCCAGCAGGAAAATTGGATTCTGTCAGATATAAATAATTAATTATATGTTTTCTATAAGCTTTGGTGACAACCCTGTTGTCGTTTTCTCATTAATTATAACAAACTAGCATCCTCTCAATTCTCACCAGTTTGCCCTTTGCAAGGTTTTCCACTTCCCCTGCTTTGCTCCAATGGCTGAAGCTGGTTCAGCCTCTGCCATGGTGCCAGAACGAGCAAAGCTTCATATCGCCATGGTAGTTTTCCAGCTTGGTTATGCCGTAAATCATGTGATTATGAGAGTTGCTCTGAACATGGGTGTAAGCAAGCTAGTTTTCCCCTTTTACAGGAACATCTTAGCCCTACTTGCCCTGGCTCCCTTTGCATATTACCTAGAAAAGTAAGTAATTAATTTCAGTAAAAGATCAAGAATCTTTTCCCAATTGGGTTATGTTTTCTTCACCATTTTATTTATTCTTTCTTTGCTGTGTAGGAATAAAAGACCAACCCTGACCATTTCTTTTCTGATACAGTTCTTCCTCTTGGGATTTATTGGGTATGAAGAATGAAACCATTTGTAAACACAATTTCCAATTTTTATATTGATGAATCATGTTGTCAAAATTGCCATTGCTGGTTTTCTGTTTTTGCAGAATAACATTGAATCAGGGATTTTACATATTTGGCTTAGACAACACATCACCTACATTAGCTTCTGCTACGGAGAATTCTGTCCCGGCTGTGACTTTCTTCATGGCTGCCTTACTCAGGTCAGAAACTTACTATCAGAATCCTAAAACTGGCTTTTCCTTGTTACTCCCCTCCATTTGTAAAACGAATTGTGTTTCCTTGCAGAATGGAACAAGTGCACTTAAATCGTAAAGCTGGAATAGCTAAGTTGCTTGGAACTCTTGCTTCTGTCTCTGGAGCCTTGGTCATAACCCTCTACAAGGGGCCAACTGTTTACAGTCCAAATTCACCTTCGGATAAGTCAGAATTTTTCTCCTTTGGAGATGCCGAGGGGAAGAACTGGACCGTCGGTTGTATCTGTCTCATCGGGCATTCCCTTTGTTGGTCAAGCTGGATCGTTTTACAAGCACCAGTCCTGAAGAAATACCCAGCTCGGCTCTCCTTCGTTTCTTATTCCTGCTTTTTCGCTGTTATCCAATTTGGGGCAATCGCAGCATACATCGAAAGAGACTCCCGAGCTTGGCAGGTCAACTCTGGCAGTGAAGTGTTCACTATTTTCTATGCGGTTGGTAACCTTTGAACTGACGGTTTGAACCTTCTAATTTGTAAGTCTATATTTCATTTTAGAGAAAATGATGGTGGAAAAGTTTTGATGGGTGCAGGGCTTGATAGGTTCGGCAATGGTGTTCGCAATACAGATATGGGTTGTCGATCGAGGAGGTCCATTGTTTGTCTCGATGTATCTACCTCTGCAAACCTTACTCGCTGCTGTAATTGCCACTGTTACTTTGGGTGAAGAATTCTACTTGGGAGGGTAGGTCTCGACATCCAAAGTACCCATTAGTTTCTTACTCCTGAAAATCTAGTCAAGCATCCATGCCTGCAAAGATACTTGCTTCAATACCAGAATTTTTGAGTCGGGATTGATTGCTTGATTTACATTCTTATGTTTACTGGTAATTGAATTTTCCAGGATACTTGGAGCTGCATTGATTATATCTGGACTGTATCTGGTTATTCTAGGAAAAAGAAAAGAGAGCAAGCTTGTGTCAGAAAAGGATCCGATTAAGTCAATGTCTGAGAACAATCAAGTGGAAGATCCAGGCGAATCCTCCCTCACCCAGCCCTTGCTTCCTGCCCCTGGAAAGTAAATTCCCCAGTTTCACGCCCTCAGCTCCATTCCAACGTTGCTACCAGAATCTGTCATCTGGTCCAGATCGATGCCACCAGGATATAAGACACAGTGGTTGGTCACTGCTACTCAAAGTAATACACCAAAACGAACGGAAAGAGTGGAGGAAGACAAGCAAGAAACTTGGAGTCTGAACTGTCATGGTCATCATTCGCCAGAGATGACATATGAAGATGCCTTCCAAGGTTATTCTAATAATTGAAGAAACCCAGAAGGGGCCTTCCGTGAGCTCTAATAGCCATTTTTCTTTTGTTTATTTGGCCAAAACTAGCTTTTGGAGCATGCTTCTGATGTTGGATTAATTATATTATTATTATTGCATTAAGGTTGCTCATGAGTCTGATTTGCTACATACAACAATACCCTTTTCTATTTTTTGTTGTTAATAATGAAATTTTAGTTGAATGATCAAATTTGCAAACCTTAATCCATCCAAAATGAGAGTTACTCTGTAGTTGATAATACATCCGAAGAAGGTACATTTCACATACATTCTTTATAATTTTAATTTTTATGAATATTTTTTTTGTAATTAACACTTTACTAATAATTTCTGTATTGTAAGTAAGGTTTACAAGTCCATTACAGTAATTAATTTAAAGTTTCATTTGTGGAAATTTCTGTTTTTTAAAAATCTCCGACATTAAATCTTTAAATGGTTGGCTTCTGTTAAATTTTTAATTTTTAATTTTATAAAAAATTAAATTATTAATTTTTAAATAAAATTATCAAAATATTTTTAATTTAAAGTTAATTTATTTGTTCATATTTAAAGATGTAAAATTAACAGTTTGACTTTTTATAGAAACAAAAATTATTTATAAAGTGTTAATTTAGAAAAAAAAATTCATAAGGTGTTAATTAAAAAAATAACATTCTATATGGAAAAATTGAAAATATTAAACATCTACATGATACATAAATCCTGAACCGGTGCGGTACAGTGAAAACCTCAGGCTGGGCAATCACATTCCAGTATCCAAACATACGAACAAATTTCAGGGAGGAGTCGGGGACCTCCTTTTTGACCATCGCTGGGGCGCGCACCCGATCCCTCGACTCTCCGCTGGATCTGCGTTTCTCTTCCCGACAAAGGTACGCTTTAATCTCTCCCTCTTCGAATCTATTTACGGAGCTCTATTTTTCGATTTTCGAATCATCATGCTTTATCATTTGCTGGAAAACTCTCTCATTTACCTTGATTCAACCCTATAGATGATTGATAAGAGAATTTGTAACAAATTTTAAAGCCTTGTAGGAACAATCAATGTGGGTTTCATGAAAAATTGCAACTTTTGTACTAATTTTAATGGTGTACTTGGTTTTATTTCTTTGGCAACTTAGGACAGTGGAAAATGGAAGAACACGTAGATTCGGATCACCAGCTAATGGTTGAGGGCGGTTTGACTTTTCCACGTAGTATGCAAATTGATCCGAGAAGAGAACGGTTTCCGTGCTGCATTGTTTGGACACCTCTACCTGTTCTCTCATGGTTGGTTCCTTTCATTGGCCACGTTGGCATTTGCAGAGAAGATGGGGTTATTCTAGATTTTGCAGGGCCTAATTTTGTCTGTGTTGACAATTTTACTTTCGGGGCAGTGGCTCGCTATATCCAAATCAACAAAGATAAGGTATACACATTCATGTTCCATCTCTTTTTACAGGGGAAAATGACATGATCTTTTTAACTGGATTAAGAATTCCCAAGTAGGATTTCTTAGTTCTGTTCTTGAGAATTGGGATTAGCTTGGGCTGTTGTGCTTTACCTTGTATGGGATTTGATAGGATAGAATTCTAATAGGCTGCACAATGTAAAGTCTTGAGCTTTTGATAATTTGTGAATGCTCTATGCTAGATGTGAGGGCAGAAACCTTTTGATTATTGGTGGCTAAGGATGGTGTCAATGGCAGGTTCATGAATGCACTTTGGTAGATGTGAGAGCAAAAATTTCAAGTATTAATTGCTGAGAAATGACAGAAATTGTGTGGAAGCCAGCGTTGCTGCTTGAGTATTTCTTTCTTAATCATTCTTCCTCAGTTAGACATATGACCTTTCGAGCTTTTTTCCAGGAATGCTGCATTTCTCCTCATCCCTCTGCATTTAAAGGAGAGCAAGAATACCAGCATGATGATCCTAGGAGAGAGACATTAACATGGGACGACACACTACGAAAAAGCACGCAAGAGTTCCAACACCGCTCATACAGCCTTTTCACTTGCAATTGCCATTCATTTGTAGCAAACAACCTGAACAGGTTAGGCTTTCGTTCGGGTGGGTGGAACGTAGTGAACCTTGCCGTCCTCATCTTCCTCAAGGGCTGCTGGGTGAGCAAAACAGCATTCCTGCGATCTTTCTTGCCATTTGTCATTGTATCCGGTCTCGGACTTGCGTTTGGTGGCACTACATACCTGACTTTCTTGGCCCTCTTCGCATTCCTCCTTGTTGGTTGGTTCCTTCTCGGCACTTACTGTTTCAAAAGTTTAATCCATTTGTAGCTTTTAAACATTATCCAACTCTCCATCTGCATTTATGTATAAGATCTGTTTGCAATATCCATATGCTTATACACAATCGAGATTCGTAGGCTATTACAAGGAAGTTATCTTCTTTGTGCTCTTCTCATGATAAATGAATACTCTGTAATTAGACAAGGGTTGTTGCCGATCTAGCTTTATTCCAACTCTTGCACATAGGTTTTCCAGTCCAATACATAGAATGAAGGGAAATATTTTTGATTCAAAGGTAATGGTGTCCATTTTCCTTAACAAATTTGGTTATGCCCTTGGGCCAAGGTAGATGATTTCTCCTAAACCCAAAGTCCTTTTGTACTTGGGAAAATGAATTACGTTTGTCCATAGCCTAAATATAGATTCTTTTATTTTACAAAATGTTCAAAAATAAAAACCGGGTACTTAACATGAGTATTTGATTCAATAATAAATATATATATTTTTAATTAAAAAGTCAAGTTTAAATCTGTTTTCTTCAAATGAAAAATGAAACTTAACTCACTACAAAAGGAATCTACTATTTTGTTTATCATATGATTGTCATAAGCTATTGCATTTTCGATAAAATTCTTTTATTAATTCTCAAATGGAATCATACGTGTGAAAAATATTGAGAAATTTATTAAATGTGGAAGGTAGTCCCATCCAACTAAGAAAAGGGTATCCATTTTTGACTTTCTAAGAATATTCTAATTTTTTTAATGGTCAAGTTGGATTTCTTTTAGGAGAAGGTTATGTGCTTGATTATTGATTAAGTTATGTACCAATTAAGTATATACTAATTGATGCTTACCTTATATAGTTATAATACCAATTTAATGTCAATTACTAATCCTTTGAAAAGTTCCTCCTTTTTTTTAAAAAAATTAATTTTTATGAAATTGAGAAAAATCCTTTCCTAATTTAAAACTTTTGGGAGAGAAAAAAAAAAACAAAAACAGTCATTAATATATTATTTCATTTAAAAAAAAAAGAAGATAGGAAGCTTGCGTTCACACACTAACAAGCGAATACAAGACCTATAACTACCGATCTGATCGAATCGTACCATCATCAAAATTGACAAACTTCAATGATTATCATAATCTAACGGTTGAAAAAATAGCGCGTTTAAAATATTTATCTCAGAAGTCTCGACTAGAACAAAACTGCTGGTGGTTGGGAGTTTGGCCTTCTTTGTTGACGTCGCAGGGAAATCTTCGTACATGTCTCCATCTGAGATGGCAAATCCGTAATTACAGCAAAACTATAGGGCCTAGCCCATTTCCTTAAGCCGATTTGCTTTTTTAAGGAGCCGCCGAAAAGAGAAACGAGTTGATCAAAGCCAGAGAGAAGCATTTCTTGCGTGAGAATCTTTTTGTTCATTTAATTTCCCTTTGTGAAGAGTCTAAAGCGAAAATGGCGGCAGAGGAAGGACAAGTAATCGGTTGCCACACTGTTGAGTCATGGAACGAGCAGCTTCAGAAGGGCAATGAATCCAAGAAGCTGGTAATTCGTTTTTTATTTTTAAGGGTCTTTTTTTGTGTTTTTTTTAGCTTTAGATTTATGATTATATTTTGATTTTTAAGATGATGGGTCTGATCTATTTTCTTTAAATATGTTTTCCTGTGCTTGAAATTTTTTTTTCTTTTTTTTTTTATGGTTTTGGTTGTTTTGTTTGTAGGGTAATTTGAATGGTGGGTTCAGGATTTAGGATTTTAATATAAAAATTCCAGGATCTGTAAAGTTGAATCCTTGTTGATAAATAAAAGAAAAAAGATTTCTGTTGTTGCTGAAGGTACCCTTTATTTATTTAAATAATCTCTCGGTTAATATTTGTCAGTCTTTTCACATGCTAAAACCTGGATTAAAGGGAGGTAGATTGATTATGTATATTCTTAACATATAAATAGTTAGTTAATTAAGGTTATTGTCTGCCTCTGTCAGTCTGGGGGTGATACGAGGACAATTTTTTAAGATGATAGTTGAGAAACCAAGGACTAGGGTTAACCTGTTTGGTCAGTCTTTCTCAATTACAAAAATAAATTGTTACTTGTATTAGATTATGATTTGATGTGTTTGTTTCTAGGGGAAAAAAACTTAATTTCTAGTCAGAATTCGTTCTGTAACCTACCAAAAAAAAAAGTGATGGAAATAAATGTGTAATTAATGAATTTTAAGGTTGGTACTTGTGGTGATGATGGCAAATCAATGACAGATGTTGATGGTCATGTTGGTGTTTGTATTTATTTTCCTTCTTTTTCATGCTTTTTTCTACCTTTTGCTCCTCTACAATGTGGTGAAATGCAGGTGGTTGTTGATTTCACTGCTTCATGGTGCGGACCCTGCCGTTTTATCGCACCTTTCCTGGCTGAACTGGCCAAGAAGCTTCCCAATGTCATGTTTCTTAAGGTGGATGTGGATGAGCTGAAGGTAATAATTCATGCAGAGTTAAAAAAAAATAATTCTGTATCATTATGGGTGGAAATGTCAAGAAGTGAAAAATATGTTGATTAAAGTTGTTTTTTTTTTTGTCTTCTTGTTTTCAGGAAGTTGCTACTGATTGGGCTGTGGAGGCGATGCCAACTTTCATGTTCCTCAAGGAGGGGAAGATTGTGGACAAGGTGGTGGGAGCAAAGAAAGATGATCTTCAGCAGACTGTGGCAAAGCATATGGCTTCTGCTTCTGCTTGATTATGATAATCATTAGTATATATTTATCTTCATGTTTGGAGGAATTTACTATAGACCTCATCATCGTGTGCTGCTACAAATCTAGACATCTCTATGTTAGACCTTCAGTTTGTTTCTATATCTTGCGTGTTTCCTAGTACTACTTGCCCAGATGTTGATAGAATGCTGGTTTCATTTTCTGTGGAAATGTATGTTCAAGTCAAGGGGGCCATGTCCATTTGACCGCTGATATCCATTTTCAATCCTCATGGGACCCAATTCATCAACTTAGTTTATTTTGTCAATATCTAGGATTGCTGGTTAGATGACAAAAACTAATAAGACATGTTTTTGGAACAGAAAATGACTCTTGGAAAATTCATCTTGGACTTCACTGGGCTTATCTATACATGTTTAAAGCCCAGGTGCCAAGAGGATTGAGATTGGTATACCTTTCTCAGGAGGCTTAGATGACTTTGGATTCCACTTTAACCTGTTTCAGCTCTAACAGTGATGTGGGAAACATGATTTCTGGATTAACATTAGGAATTACAGCATTCAACAGGAAGGGAAAGACAGGGAAACAACTGGAAAAATAAGGCACTTTAATCAGGAACTGCACATTGAACAATGGTCATACCAGGAACCGCTCCCAACATGAACCTAATTGGGGTTCAAATTTTTCCCCAGGATACAAACAGAAATCACACCAATACAAAGTAATCCTTTTCTCCTGCGCCCGTATCCGGTTAAAAGCCCGGGGAGGGGACACAGGCCAGAAATTTGACCTCAGGGACCCAAATTGCAGGACCCACAGGACTTCAGAAACTCACCTATCTTACAATCACTGATTTACAGGAGTCTATTAACCCCACTTAACTCAAGATTAAAAGAACTAACTGCCTACAGCACTGAACACCTTTAGCCAGAGCCCTCCATTTGAAAAGCTGTGGCACTCAGCCTAACCTAAACTAAACGCCTATTCTTTGCACTCTTCCTTTTATTTGGTTCTTTGCTGCTTCCTTGAAATGCTGATAAAGTATAGTTAAATTACTAGATGCAAACATTACTGAGTTGTTCTGTCACTCTTTTGATCTGGTTAACCCCCCCGGTTTGGTTGCCCTGTTGTTGAAGTTATTGGAGCACAAGCAGCTTCGACTGACAACCGCTTCAGCACATTTGGACATGGATCTTGGCCAAAATTACTGTTGGCTATGGTGACAGCACATCTTTGCTTCCCTATGCACTTCTGCAAAACATGGTAGAACATGATGAGAAATGCATGATTGCGAGTTTTAGATTAAGTTTACTCTGTTGACAAGAAAGTGAAAATACCTTCTCCAAGATGGCATATGAAGCAGGAGCATGGCAAGGGCCCTGCTGGTAACTTCCACAAGTTCCCAGAGGGGTTCCAAAGCTTGCAAATTTAATGAAAGAGATAGCCTGCCCAGGATTACAGTGCAAGTGAACCTTGGGTCTGTGGAACTCTTCTGCCTTTCCATAGCTTTCAATCTGCCAGTTCTTGATATTCGGGTGATACTCAGAGACCTCAGCACAAACACTGGACACAGATCTTTTCATGACTGAGATTCTTGAGGGATCTCCTCCGAGCTCCTCAAAAATAACCAACAGATTTTGTGTAGGTTTCAACCAAGACCGAGGAACATGGTACCTGAATAAAATAAGAAATTGGAAATTAAATGATAAAATATTATTAATTTAGGCCATTTGCTGCTTACTATTGACTACACAGAAGAGTAGTTACCATCTTTGGGTTGGTTGGCCACAACCAAGCTGACACTTGGGAGGTCGAAATGTCCCAGCATAACTGCAGCCATTGCAGTCACCATGAGCATATGCGGTCCAATATCTACCAATGCTCTGCCCATTAATCCATATTTGACCTTTACCCATACTTTCCATGTCCAAAGCCAATGGCTCGTCACCCTCAGGTGCATTGAAATAAGCCTGCAACGTTGAAGGGAAAACGTTGGAATTTCTAGGAGCCACAACTCATGCTGCAACTACTTTATATTTTTTATTTTCATTTACCTTATGCCATCTTAAAGGCTGCTGTTTTTGTGCAGCCAATGATCCCTCCATCCACTCAACAGAGGAAATACTATTTGGTGAGACAAGATTCATTGCCTCTCCTTTAAGCCCAACCTGTTCAAAGAGGCAGTCATGATCAAACTTATTTGATTCAATGATGAAGACATTAAAGATAGACAGGTCGAGTCAATTACCTGGTAAGTCCATTTTTGCCAGGACAGGTCCCATTTTCCTTGATCAAGTCCATGCAGTGCAACTGGACCCAGGATTCCTGTGTTCCATGTCTCGAAGTGTCCCCCTACATTCTTTATCACCAAAAAACCACGAGTCATGTACCCTATAAAAAACACAATAACCAAGCCATTGTTTTCTTCCACCAATTTTCTTTAGCTTCATCATACAAGATAAAGTTGCCATTTTATGATTGCCTAAGCTGTGAAAGGTTTCTATCCTTTTCCTACCACTGGTTAGTTCACCAAGTACCCCCCACAAAGAAGACTATGATACTTAACGATTTGATGTACAAAGTAATAACGATTGGGGAAAAAAACTTACTGGCAATCCAACAGCAACACTCAGCAGTGCAATTCTGTTAGTTCCTGCACGCAGATTGACCTTCCCAGTATATGTGAATCTCCTATTTTGCCTCGTTCCAAAGGCAGAACCTGTTACCACCATGTTACAATTTTTATTTCTGAAAAGAAAAAACAAACAGTCCATGGAAAAAGCAATATAACTATGTACCTGAAAGCTGTCCGTTGATAAAGATGTGTACAGCATGGCCTGTTGATTGAACAATGAGAGTGGGGAGTTCCCCTCCGTGAAGGAAGGATTCAGATGAACCGATGTTAACACTGTAACATATAATATCTAATTGTGAGACATTTCCAAAATTTAAGAATCAGTAAGCATCATATAATCTTAAATTGGCTTCAGTAATGCTGCTCAAAGACATTTATTTGCCAGTGAGTCTTCTAACATATTGAATGCAAATTCAGGCAAACAATGCAGAAGAAGCAAGCTATAATTAAAGTTTCTTCAATAGGCATTCCCCCTCTCTCTCCCCCCAAAAGAAAATGAAAACAGGGAATATCTCTATTGCTGTTTCTTTTCGATTCTGATTTGATCTTCTAGGAAAGAACAAAATAAAGGGATAGCAGAGCAATAAGAAATGATGAATCAGAAACACAGTACTTTTCTCTTCTTCAAGCTAAAAACTCCCTCCCACCTACTCATCCCTAAAATGATAAAAGGCTGGAGAAAAGGGAACCAAATATAAATTAAGAATGAGGAAAGAATAAAAAATCCCTTCACATCTAACTGTGGGGGCATCAGTCTCACCTAGTAATGTACCATAGGTAATCACTTGCATCCCTTGTGACATTTATTTGTTCTAATAGACCATCAACAGTAATTGTTGAGCTGTCATCCAGAGAAGAAGTATCTTCATCATAGCTTTCCCAAGAGAACATCTCAGCATTTGTCGGCAACATCTGCATTTGTGATGTCTGAACTCCAACCTGAAAAGGACGAACATGACTTACTGTCATTTAAGAGATCCTTAAACTTTTTAAAACTTATCTAAAAAATATTTCATGTCCTTAAAAATATGCTTCAGTTACAATAATACTGAACCTGATGATGCAAATTCAGTCATTTCACAATGTTATACCTTAGCAGTATTAAATACTGCATTCCTGCAATCAGGAAGGATGCTGATGGACCAAGGAGGCAAGTTATAGTGCATGTTGTTAAATAACACTCTTGCAGCAGATTTGGTATCATAGTTCGATAGGAAAGCTGCACAATCTCCTGATTCTGATGTGTACATATAAGCCTGGAAAATGCCAAAGATTGATTAGATTCAATAAGCAATTAAAATCCCACATCTGCTGGAAGCAGAGCACTTTGAGAGTCAAAGCAGAAACCTGCTGGAAGCTTCCGAGTGAAGTAACAATAGGATCTGCTGAAACTAAAGCTCGCTCAGACATCTTAATAGCCCTGTGAAGCTCCTTTAGATGACCATACTTAGGTTGTCTAATCAAACCTGTCATGTTTTCGTGGGAAGTAGTTAGTAATGCATTAGTGGTTGCTAACCAAAACTGATGGCCTTCACATAAACTCAAAGTGATAAAAATGGATGATGTTGAACTAGAGGGGAGGCAATTGGAAGGAGTGCATAAAACCATATCTTCCCATTTTGTAACCCAACTAATGGTTCGAATGAAATAAGTATATATATAAACATCAGCAGACAAAAACAAAAGACTTGAATTTATATTGTTTTTCAGTTCAAATGCTATTGTTGTGAGGCACGGGCTGTAAGGTGCAACCATTTTAAGTGTTAAAGTAATTTAGAAGAGCAGTTGCATATTAAACAAACTGAAAACACCAAAAGCAGATGATACTTTTAACAGAACAAACTATGTAGAGATAAGCAAATAGCTTTTTTTCTCACCATATTCATCTATTGGAGCATCATAATCGTAACTGGTAGTGATGAAAGGGCCTCCAGCTGTACGCCCAAAATTGGTCCCTCCATGGTACTATTTCACGTGGTTAACACTCAACTCAGTTAAAGAGAATCGGGTTTTCTATTGTAAATATTTCATGCCTTTCAAAGATGTGAATAAATAGAGAGAAAAATGGGGGAACCAACCATGTAATAATTAACAAAGGATCCTCCTTTTTGTATGAATCGTGCAACAGCAAATGCCAAATCTTCAGCTGGCCGATGGTGAAGTGGACCACCAAACTCTGTGAACCTTTTGGACAATCGAAGACATAAAATGGTTGGACTTCATTTCATATCAGACTCTTCAAATTAAGGTTACAAAAGAAAAACACATGATAAACTTACCATCCACTCCAAGCCTCTGTCCACATTGTTGGCTTGTAGGGTTTGTTGGGTTGGAATGTATCACAGTAGAAACCATTGCATGTGTTTATCTATTACAAGTACCCATGACACTCTCTTAGCCAATCATCATTGTAACAAATTAAATTGAGATTTAAGATAAACAGAACACCCTATATTTGACAGTTGGATACAAGAAATTGGGCTTTGTACACATTGATACTCATTAACTTATCCTTCAAAGTTCAAGACCATAGAGCAAGAGACTTGACATGATGAATAAAGACCTGAGGGCTAATTACTTACCACTGGATCCGGGGCATCTTCTTCCTTGCACATCACCCATGGGACCCCAGTTCCTGTCTCTATCGCCATTTTGGCTGCCCAAGTAACATAATTATAGCCAGAAGCCCCTAGTAATTTACTCTGTGCGCCATACTCATTCTCAATCTGAACTCATACAAATTAAAAAGAGAAAAAAAAAAAAGGGTTCATATCTCCATTGTAACTTGACCTTAGATTAGGACGCCAAAATATATGGTTTCAAAAATTTGCATCTTAAGATGTAGGAAGATAAAAATGATAAAATGGGGTGAAAAAGAAAGTAAAGCCAACAGCTAAAACATTTACCTGAGAGAGAATAATGGGACCACCCTGGGACTCAAACAGGTTATGACTCTTCATCAGTCCTACAATCTTCTCAGTGAACCCTTGCATAGCTCTCTGCAATAATGTATCAACAGCCCTTATTCAGTTTCATTTTTTGAGAAAACAAAGGTTAAAATATATTCTAAACTATTAATGATTATTTATGTTCCAGTGATTCTGCTCTAACTTGCCATGCAGTTAAAACAAAGGAAGGGAAAGTAGTAATAAAGAAGCACAGAAGGGATACCTTGAAAGGCTCATTGTCTGTTCTGAAGCTGATGCCTGGCACATATTTTAACCAAACAGGAAACCCTCTGCACAGAGTAAAATGCTTTAGAATATCAACTTATCAAGGAAATAGAAGTTTCCCCAATTAGCTCACACAGCAGAGAAGAGAACAGAAATCTAAAAAGAAAAAAGAAAAAAAAACAAATTGCAAAGAGAAGAAGGAAAAAAGAGTTGGACAGAAATTTAGATCTAACCCGAAATTCCACTCTGCACAAACATAAGGCCCAATGCGGAGATGAGCATAGAGACCTGCTCTCTGTATTGTCTTCATGAATCTCACAAGGTCATATCTCCCTTCAAAATTGTACTGTAAAATCGTAAACGAAGAAATATTTAACAAATAGTACAACCCAAGTTGGAAAAACAGAGTAAAAATATAAACTTTATATTGTAGAGGAAAATGGAGGGAAAACAAGAGTACGTTTCCAGGAGATGGCTCATGAACATTCCAAAAGACGTAAGTTTCAATCACATCAAGTCCTCCATCTTTGGCCTTCTGTATCAGATCTTCCCACATCTACAACAAAAGAAATAACCCATTTTCATTTCTCAAGAATAAGAAAATAATACACCAAAAGCTCCAAAAATTTCAATAGAAACTAGAAGGAGAATCTGTTGAAGTACATCAGGAGTGCTTCTGGGATAATGAATGGAACCAGAGAAGAGGATTCTCCTCTGGCCATTAATCACTACAGCTTTCCTATCATAGGTGACACTGCACTGGGTCACTTGACAACCCAAACACAAAGCTAGGCAAAATGCAATTAACAGCCTTGAAAATGAGCTTGTTTCCATGTTTTGAACAGCTCAAGACTCAGCCTTTAACTTCCAAAACTCACAAAAGAAAGCTTGCAACCCAAAGGGAATGCGATTGAGAAAGAAAGAAAAAGGAGGTTTTGAGCTGGTGGGCTCGTGGCTGTAGTTTAATAAGAGTAAAGTGGAGCAGGAAGAGAATCCATTTTCACACAGGGTCTCTGAGAGAGAAGTGAGACTTTGAGCAGACAGCAATTTATAAGTGACAAAAAATGTGTGTGTACAGTTTTCAACTCACAGCTCACCAGTGTCCGTAGCCATAGCAATAAAAGGAAGTGAAAACACAAAAAAAAAAAAAAGGGTAGAAAAAACAAAAAAAAATTGACAAAAAACAGGGAAAAAGAGGGTATCACAACAGTAAATAGAAGAAGCTTTATACTGTTCTTAGATAAAGATTAAAAGCTTAACGTTGGTGAGTGTTCTCCACGCGTTAACAGAATCTGTCATGACTTGACTAGATTTAGTATCTCCCATTTGCCCTTTCCACTTAACACATTGCCTAAACTAAACTAAACTCCCCAAAGATTTTCAGGAAAAAGCAAAACGAATACAATGTAAAAAATTTTGTTTAAGTGAATCGTTATTGCCAATTCTTTTGTCTTTCCAAGCTAGCTCATATACCACTTTCATTGAAAACATGATAACCTGACATGTAAATCTATGTCCTTTACACTTCCATTCAAATATAATCAAAGGATGCCATATAACTTAAATGTGTTACAATGTTATTTTTCTATAAGTTGTCTTAACTCAAATTGTAAATCCTGCTCTCCTACAAATTACTGAAAAGACGTAAGAAGAAAAACTGTTGTATATTCTGTCTGTAGTACATTTCTGAAGTGGGATGGACTCAAGTCATAAGATTAGATAAGCTAACATGGTATCATCCACTTGTCAATTAATTGCACTACATTACCAAAGAGACTTACATCAACCCCTTGTCTGATATACCTAATTCCAAATTTAACCTGGGAAAAAACTTACAGAACCAACCGACAACACTCTTATTATAGCACTACTGTTAATGGTTTGACCTGTTGATACACCCTCTGACTTAGGGTATTATGGTCATGACAAAAAAGGGGTAAAGTTTGCTCATTGCCGCTGCTGCTGCTGCTGCCCCTGCCGCCTGCTGCCTGCTTTTTGTCTTCGGGGACCCTTTTTGCAAAATCTGTCTGCATTCCCTCCTTCTCCATGTGAACCCAGAAAGACCATCTCATGTACCCATCATATTTTTCTACTTATTGTGACAATTCTTTTGCTTCTAATTCACACTAGCTGATACCAACTTCTTTTGTCTTCTCAAAACAACCCCTTCACATAAATTTCTTTTGTTCAGTTTTCTGTGACTTGTTGATCTTCTCAACTTCTAGTTGTCATTCCAGCCAAAATCAATATTCTATTCTGCCCTTTTGCTGTCATATTTCAATTGTGACCCTACAATCTTTATTGGTTTTTATTCTGCAATATCTCTGTTCTCATTAAAAAAATAATGTTTCATGTGGTAGTGCTTTGCCATCACAAAGAGAGGGTCCTTCCGGAGAAAAAAAAAAGAACTGTACTCAATATTAAATGCAGCTACATCAACAGTGATTTAGTCATACAAACAATATTCTTGTCGGCAATTTTTAATTATAATTTGAAAAACCAACCAAGTTTAAAAACTTTGTAAGTCTTATCTATATATATTTTACCATAGAAGGTTTCTTTGACAAAAGGAAAATAAAGAAGAGGTTGACAATAAATGAGGCTAAATGAAACAGTGAGTCTCCCGAAAATGTTCCGCAAATTATTTTAATGCGATATGAAAGTACCATATGCATACAATACGAGAAGGCATAAACCTCTACTCAATGCTTAGGTTCTGTCAAATTGGTGCTTCGTTCTTTCAATCATAAAAGGGGTCACCATCATGGCAGAAACTCCATGGAATGAACAAGCTCTTTGAGCTGATATTCTAGAAGTGAAATTGCTATGGAGACTATGTTTTACCATGTAAAGATTAAAGAAAAATACTTTCATGCTGCATCAAAATCTATAGCATTTACATTCAATGAATCATTAAAAAATAAAAAGGAAAAAGGAGATTCAACTAATGAAACATTGATAAGATTAGATTCCAAGGCCTCCCTACACCATTTATGAAAGGCTTCTTGGGGAACTTTATAAACATGATTACTTTAGCAAAAAACCCTTTAATCAAAGTAATTAGATTTGCTTAATTAATCTTAGACTATAATGAAAGTCAAACCAACGGTTTGATTTAGATGGATGTTCCTTGTTATATGTCCCCACATGGCATGCATGTTGTGTAGGTAAGCTAGAAAACAAGTCAGCCACCCAAAGCCTCAGTATGGTTCAATCCTAGTCTTTTACTCGTGTCTTTCTTTCTCTTTTACCTTTCAACGCCGAGATGAGCGGAAAGGAAAGTGCAATGAAATCAAGTTCAACCCCTTAAGCGTCGTGGGGTCTCATTCCCACTTCCAATTCCAAGCGCAGATTAAGGATTTATTTACATTTTTATCACTTATTAGGTCACCCACTGCCACTGTTTCTTATTTATGTTGTCACCTACATATCAATGCCTTTTAAAGTTAATTTGGTGTTTTATTTATTTATGTTTTTTGTTCTCTCCCTTTTGGTGGCAGTCATTAATATGGTTTTCTCACGGCAGGTTTTCAAGCTCCTTGTCCCCGGTGAATGGTGACAGATTGCTAGCAAATTTAGGATTTTCTTATTTGTTGCTGGTAATCACCATTGTCCATTGCAGGAGGAGGAAGGAAAATGAAGGCCAAAAGTTTCTTTTCAAGGTGGGATTTAGTCAGAGATTCCAGGGATACATTCAGCCTATGCATGCTTAGGCAGCTGTCTGCTAAAGATTGGTCCAAGTACTAAACTTGACTAATTAGTGGATTAAACTGACTTGGATTTGCCTGATTTGTTGCTGCTTGCAGAAGTCGTTTTTATAGCATAAAAATTAAACTTTCAAACATCTTTTTCAATGTCATTGCTCTGAAAGGTACTTCCCTAACAAAGCTGGACAGCATGAAAGAGTCACTATAACCCCCTTCAACAAATGGAATTAGACTATGGAAAAAACCATTTACAGCAAAGCAACTTGTGCTTATTTTTCTTTGCAAGGTTTCATACATATGTCATGACCACATGCATGTTTCATCAGGGTGAAACTTTCATATTCATATGATTTGGGCTCCTCAAAAGAAGTTACATCAATCAAATTCCTTCCCGGCCAAGCCATGCCACATTCACATCATCAAATTGTCTTGTACATAATTCTTACCCCTAATCCTAAACAGGCCTACATCAATAATTGGAGAACCCCAAAAATTACTGCAATCAGAGAAAAAAAAAAAGGGGAAAAACCTCAGCCTAAATCCATTATTTGATTCAACCTTGTGGATAACATAACTAATGAGTACTTTGTCAGTGGCTAAATTAAAGCCCTTTGGTTAAGAAGCCTCGCAGGGAGCATTTCTTCTTTCTTTCTTTGCTAAACAAAGTGAAAGGGTTTGCTCTGAAAGCTGCCCTACACACACCTAACCTTCAATTCACATAATCTGCGCATTGCATTGAGATCACAGCAACCCATTCAAAAAAGAGAAAGTGCCTAATTTACACTTGGGGGCACCCACTTTTTTTAAAGACAGACACCGGCACCAGCTTTGCATAATTTGGGTCAATCATAAGATTTCTGCTTCCTGCTGTGCCAAACCCTTTATTTTATACAGTGTTTGTCCATGATATGATGCTCTTTTCAGAGCAAACTACTCAGCATTCTCAAAATATATATTTTCTTTTCACTAACCTATAAATAAACACAAACCCTGATTCGATATCATGTTGGATTTTAAGATAAACAATTCAATTAAAATCAAATAAAAATAAAAAAGAAATTTTTATTATATTTAAGTTCTGAAAATATCTCTTGTTTAAGTAACATTGTTTCGATAATTTATCTAATAAATATCATAAAGGGGCCCTTGATTATAACTTTTCCTGTCTTTAATTAATTGGTTAGGATGTCATGCTGATAGGCCAAAGAGAGGAAAGGGCAGGAATTAAGGTGGATTTGATGTATTTTCATTTTCATAGTAAAGAAGAATATGCATTATTATTACTACTCCTGTCAATTGAAGGAACAACCCTTTGATATAAAGCTCCATACTTACTCGAATGTACCCATCTGGCAAATGTAGCTCAAATGGGGCATTAGATAAAGTTGTTACCTACACATTTACTTTCTTGCATGGATCACCTCCTTATTAGGTTTCTTAATTACCCACTTAGTGCATGTATAATTTACCCAATAATTTGGCAGCTAATTATACTTCATAAATATAAATGCAAACTCTAATTTAAAAAAATTAATTGCTATTTTTTATCTGTATAATATATGATGTGATTTGATAATATGAATATATAATAATTAATATTTAATCATATTAATTATTATATCATCTGTTATGTAATCAAATTATCCCAGTTCGTCAAGGGGTAGAAAAAGGTTAATCTTTTGTAGGCACAAACTTTTAGGCAAACAAAAAAGAGTTAATTAATGATTAGTGTTAGACTTGAGGAGTTATGATTATTACAGCGACCCAAAACTAAAAATGAACCGTTAAAAGGAAAGAGGTACGTTGGAACAGTTAAAAGAGTGACGGTGGTGGAGACAGAGACACGAAACTGTGTCGTGTCAAAGCGAAAGGGCGCCAAAGATAACGAAAGCTCCACATCTTTGATGGATTTGGATCTGGATGGCATTGTTTGGCTGGCGAACGTGATGGTACACACGTGATAGAAGATCTAAAGGTTTGGTTGGTGCCTGTTTCGATGGGGTCCATTTCTTCCATCAATTCCCCTTAAGCGTCGGTGGACCTGCCGAGCGTGACTCTCCATTTTGGCCACCCACCCCCCCCCCCCTCCCTTGCGGAACGGCGTCGATGGTCCGTTAGTTGGTTCCCTCCAATTCGAGAGCTCTCGTGAGGGTCGAGATCCTGGTTCCGTTAACGTCGGTGGGAAACGATTTCCGTTATGACGAGTTGACGGTTTGCCCCCTCCCCCTTGTGATTCTCGGGGATGGAATATTCTTTACGAGGTACAAAAATTGGGATTCTCTGCGGTGAAATTATTTCAACTCGTACGAGTTTGAGTAACTTTCTTTCCTCTTTTGATTGGGGTGGAGATAATGGGGCTAGTGTCCCTTAAATTAAGGGTAAGGGGACCGAGATTGGAGAGGACCTATGCCTTATGGCGTTCGCATATATGGCCGCCACGTGCCTAGATTAGGACCTTTGTACTATACTTCTTTTACTTTGCAAAGGAAAAGGGGAAGGAAACAGAGGAGAAAATCAAAATAATCAATTATTTAAAAAAAAGAAAATGAATAATTAAATAATAAATAAATTTATTTTTTTATTGATAAGCACATGAAATCAATCCTAGTTACAATTAATTAATTAATTAGTGTTAAACTTAAGGGAAAAATCACATATTTCACAAGTTAATTTTTGTATATTCAGAAATATTCTCTTGCCTGCCATGTGATTAGAATGAGAAGGAAAAAAGGGGAACTGCAAAGGGCATAAAAATGGGGTAAAATTTGTCAATGGTAATGATTAATAAGCACATGAAACCAACCCTAGTTACATTTAAAGCAAATTAATTAAGAATTCATGTGATCCCAAATTTATTTGATTGATTAGCATGGGTATGTTGCATGCCTTTGCAAACCCATTTCCTTCACACCCAAGGCTAAATTACTGATTTTAGGGTCGCCTTTTTGAGCACATCATTCACCCAACACTGACAGTCTTCTCCACACTTGAAGAGTGGGGTGGTGGCCAAGATGTTGTTATAGCTTTATGTGTTTCTTTCTTTGGGGTCCCATCATCACTTCTCCATGGCTTCTCTTCTATTCATCAACACTTGTCTCTCTTTTCATGGTCCTTCAACTACACCATTCTCGTAAAGCAGATAGGATTCCTTTACCTTTTGTGCACTTTTTCTCGGTTCTAGCGGGCCATTGCTCATCAAATCCTTTTCTTTTTAACGGTATAAACTGTTGGGTACAATGTGCAAACTTGCGCCAGTGTCACTGAAGCAAAAGCTTTTTATTACTTTATATAATTAGTTATAGCAGAAGGCTAGAAGCTTTAGCTTTTTCATTTGGGACTTGGCGGGTTTGATTCAAAGGCATGGGCCATGTAATGTATACATAGATAGACCTGGAAATCCATAGCTAAAAGGACAGTTTAATGTGTTTTGTATGAAATAAAGAGTTCACATTCGAGTTTTTTTAGTACTACTTTCTTGTAGAAAAGAAAAAGGTTTCATTCAGCTTCTTTTAAGACCAATGTTTATGGATCGGGTGAGATACTTTCCCTCTCAAAGTTCAGTCAAGTCCCTTAAATATGAAGTAAACTTAAAGGAGCTGAAATTCCATGCCATGATTCTTGGTTCTGGTCCCTACTCAGAATATATGTAGTTTTTCTTTTTGAAATTGTATCAGAATCAACTTTGTATTAAGGAAGTCATGAGTTGGATCCCTTGTGAAATCTTTTGAGTCCTCAAAGGAGGGAGATTGCGATGTCACCAAGGTAGATGGTCTCGAGATGTGTCGGGATTTATTAATAATGTATTATCTTTCAAAAGTGTAATAGAAATGAAAGATGCATTTCGAAATCAAATGGTATAAGAACAATTCTGAATATCAGACAATCAAGTTAATATTTTTATATATACACATACATACATATGCATATATGTATGTATATATCTAAATTCTGTAATATTTATTGTAATTACAGAATATTTGCAACATTTAAAATTATGTGTGATCTCTTTGCTTTTACCATGTAATTCGTTGCTTACATGCTCAAGAAAAAAAAAAAAGGAACCAAACCAATGGACCACTTCATTGAAGATCCTTGTCTGGGATGTAACTGAAATCAGTAGGTTCCACTTAATCAGACAAAGAGACCCTAAAAAACTGATTTTGTTGTGTAATAAAGAGAGTATTAAGCCACCAATCCCTCCTATTAACGGCCCCAAAAGAACAAAATCATGAAGGCCTGACATATAATATTCTGTTTCTGGTTTGTATAAGCAGATAAGTATAGCAATGGCAGGAGGATAGGGAAATGAAACAATCATTGATGCAGTTTTCCATGCTTTCCGAAAAAAAAAGGATCAGAGTTTCCGTGAAGAGATGGATAAATCCTGAAACCTGAGCCAAAGAAACAATGATTGGTCTTTCTCCCAAGCTGTGTGAGGGTGTCTGATTATGACTTTCCAATTTATTTTACAACCCGGGCATGGAACCATGCAGCTGAGCGTAGCTATCAAGGCTGCGTGCCTCTGTCTTTCCTTCCTGATGTAAGCAGACAGCATGAAGCCATGAAGCGTGGCTTTTACGTGAAGCTACCATGGATTGGTACTTCCGGGTGTGCCCTGTTCAGGTCGCGAACTGCGAGCAGATAAACACGGCACGGCAACAAGTACGAAGAAGGCCAAGCCCCATTGGAAAACAAAGTCGGGTTTTGGTCGAAAGCCCCTTGAGAATCCCATGAGATTCGGGTTTCGGAGTTTTTCAAACTGGTTTTAAGCCTTCTGGGCAGTTTCTTCATGGCCCATAATCACAGTTATGTAATATTCTCATTTTTTAAATAAAAACTGAGCTGTTAATCAGTGAAATATTCGTTATTTTTTTAAATATTTTAATCCGAATTTTATTATTTAATAAAAAATAGAACACTATAAAATATCTGATAAAAATTTTAAAGTATTATTGGAACTTATACTTGAATATTATAGATATTATTCATTAAATATCCATATCTATTAATTACTTGATTAAAATAAATTTAAGTCAATTTATATATATATTATTAATCAAAATTAAATTAAATTAATAATTAAAATTAATTCATAAAAAAATTTAAAATCATTTGTAAAATAATTAATGAATTGTAATAAATATTATATTGATTATAAAAAATTTGTAAATAAAAATATATATATAACTAATCGAATTCACATAGAGGATAGTCTAAAATGATTATCCGAACTCTAAATAAACTGTGAGTCCGTGACAAGTAACAATTTTGTTATTCAACTTCTAACCGAATCCTATTATAAAGTATTATAATGTTAATGTTAATGAGGTTAGCTTATATTCTAATCTTAATTCTAGTTACGTTAGCTAATGTAAAGTAGCTTATTACAAAGTAATAATTTTCTCCCCTAACCAAGAATTAGGGGAATTCAAATTCTGGCGTTCAGTTCATTAACCATTTGCCAAAAGCAAATGCTTCTGCTCAAGCCAAAATCAACTCAACTCTGCGTTTCTCGGTTAATTTTCTGGCAAAACTGTCTAAGAAATCTCAGCACAACATCCAGTCATTGTTCTGGCAAAGTTAATGATGAAGAAGATGATGACAAAGACCAGAAATTTTGCGACACAAAAGAGAATCAACAAGACCCTTTGTATTTGTATAAGAGCAAGGGGCAACATCTTCTCACCAACACACGGATTCTCGACGCTATTGTCCGAAGGTCCAACGTAAGACCTACCGACACCGTCTTAGAAATCGGACCCGGCACCGGAAATCTCACTGTCAAGCTCCTTGAAGCTGCTAAAAGGGTCGTCGCCATCGAAATTGATAAAAGAATGGTGGATATTCTCCACAAACGTGTTGCTGAGAAAGGGTTGCAAGATAGGCTCCATGTACGGTTTCAACAAATGAAAATTTATATGTTCGATGAAATGTCTGAGAGAATGTTCCAACCTTTGTTGGGTGTTTCATTGTCTTATATAAAAGTAAAATTGTGCATGTTATTATCTTAAAAATCTAATTTTTGTTTGCAGGTTATATGTAAAGATGCAATGAAGGCGGAGTTTCCTCAATTTGATCTCGTCGTAGCTAACATTCCATACGGGATCTCGTCTCCTCTCGTGGCTAAATTGGTTTATGGAAGGAACCCTTTTAGGAGTGCAACGTTGCTTCTCCAGAAGGAGTTTGCTCGTCGGCTGCTGGCCAAACCTGGGGACTCGGAGTTTAACAGATTGGCTGTGAATGTGAAGTTGGTGGCTGATGTAGAATTTGTTATGGATGTGAGCAAGAGGGAGTTTCTTCCTTGCCCAAAAGTTGATTCCTCTGTTGTAATGATCCGACCAAAAGCTCAAGTCCCGGATGTCAATCTTGATGAGTGGTGGGCATTCACGAGGACTTGTTTCAGGAAGAAGAATAAGACACTAGGTGCTACGTTTAAGCAGAAGAAGAAGGTGATAGAGCTGTTGAAACTGGCCAAAACAGCCCTGGTGTGCAAGGATTATGAATCGGACGATGACTATGGTGGTGACAATGAAGAAGAAAGGACTGATGAAGAGGATGGCTTTGCATCTTCTGCTTCTGATTTGGAAATGACTTTGTTCAAAGAGAAAATTGTTGGGATTTTGAGAACAGGTGGGTTTGAAGATAAGAGGCCTTCAAAGCTGTCTAATGAGGAATTGTTACATCTACTCTTCTTGTTCAATCAAGCTGGAATATATTTCCATGACCATGTGCTTCCAAAAGGTTCAGATAATGTTGAATTTGCTGCTGCTTATAGTTCATAGCAGCTCCATCCTTCTTAAGTATTTTTCTTTGTGTGACTGTCGTTTTCATCCTTCTAGTTCTCCTAGAAGAAAAGATTAACATCCCAACCTAAGATCATTACCAATTCCTTATATAACCTAACTATGTAATGCGAATTTGAGGCAATTCAAACCCAATCTTTTAAATGTATATATATTTGCTATCGAATCAAACATTCAACCATAGCCAAAACTCCAGTAAATCACTTTGACATGATCTCCTTGCTTTTCTAGTAAGGCACAAATCTTCTTTTCTTCAAATAAAGAATTAAATTATATTATATACCGAAACAAGCTTACTTTTTTAATAAGATTCAAATCATTTTTGTCCAAATCAAAAATTAAATTATATATACAGTAAAAAATGGGCTGGGTCAAGTGGTTATTTTTTGTTGGAATGTCCTAAGAACCTCTTTAATTTGGGAATGGAATTGGCCCAATTGCCTTAATAGTTTGGGCTTAAGGGCCTATTTTTGCCATTCGCTTCTTCGTCTCCAACCCTTTCTTTTTCACTCTGGTTTGAGGTTTCCACTCTGCTCAAACAAGAACAAGGTAAAAGCCAGAAACCAAAAACAAAGCTTTCATTTTGACACTCACTTTAGACCTGAAAAATTAACCGTTTCATGCTTTAAAATAATGGGATTCGGAGCTCTAAGAACTATCATTCGACCGCTATCTCGGACCATCCTATCCCGGCCCCCCCCTGCTTCTGTAACTACTTCGAGTCTCTCCTCTTCTTTATGCCCAAAACCCGGTTTCAGCTCCTTTTTGGGCGGGTCGTTTTACCGGCAATCTCCATGGATCCCGATATCCAATCAGTTGCATAGCTTAACCGACACTCGTTTGCCAAAGAGAAGGCCCCAAGACAAACCGCGTCGGAAAAGAGCCAGCTTGAAACCCCCAGGTACTTCCTTTCGAAACATCGCTTAAACCCTTTTTCCAATTTTAATTAATTTAAAGTTTTGAGGCTTTTTATTTCATTTTTTGCTCGGGTTTATGTGGAATTAGGGTTTTAGAAGGCCTTTAGAGAGAAGCTCATATAAATATATATATGCTCATTTTGTTAAAGAGCAAAATTGTTACTGAAAAATGAGGAAAAATAGGGGAAAATGCTGATGGATTTAAGGATGCAGGGCCGTATGCATGGGTAAAGTATACACCAGGGGAGCCAATTCTTCCTAATAACCCGAATGAAGGGAGTGTCAAAAGAAGGAACGAGAAAAAGAGAATGAGGCTGCGTCGTGCATTTAAATTGGTTCGTTTTCGATAAACCACATTGAAAACGTTTGATCGATTTCAGCTTTGTATAGCAATTATCTAGTTTGTAATATGTTTAGTTTTATCAAGCTATGTTAAAGATGAGGAACGTAGTGCCTTAGGTTTTAGTTATATGCATTATCAACCATTTTGCCTTTACTTAAATGCATCCAAATCTCAAATAGAATATTCATTCCGGTAGAATGAAGCTGATTTAAAATGAATTGTTGAATGTTGAAGTTACAATTTACATTACTGGTTACCTTGTTGAATGCATTTAGAAGAAGTCCTGAAGGTATATATCTAAGCAATGTTTTCAGTAAGTTATCTTTTAATTAGCCAAAAGGGACATTGGAATGTGAAATGAGGGTAGATTCATGTTTCCCTAATAGAGTGTGTCATATTGTCAGAGCTCATGTAGGGACGGGTCTTCCAAATACGTGCTATAATTTCAACCATAGACTGAGGTAAACAATCCAGCTTATCCTGAATTATGTGTATGGATGAACCAATTTATCCTTGAACTGTAGTCACCATCTTGTTCTTTTCTTGTCTTCAATTTATTTAAACACCAGCATTCGGTTGTGGCTACTTTATTGAAGTCTGTCTTCAATTGGCATTTCATATTATGCCTCTAACATTGGTTCCTGCGAGGCCGGGTGAATGTGGCTTCAGAATTCATAAAATGTGTAATATGATACCCTTTTAGCACAGAATTGTTCTGATTATATGAGGAAGCCATATTTGGATTGCAGAAGTTCATCTCTAGCTGCATCATTTGTAGCTTTAGAAATATCAATTTAGCTAAAACAATAATTCTGTTGTTAAGAATGTACTCTTGTATCAAAAGAAAATAAAAGGAAAACTAATATCAATTGTTGGTTATTATTGACTTTCCCTTTTCACTTCTGAAACCATGGCTGTCTAATTGCTCCATCGGCACTTTTGTAATATCTTTAACATCTTGTCAGAATTGGACTCATAACTGGTTACCACTCTAGCAGTGTGTGCTGCCCTCACTAGCACTGCACTTGTGGTCTTCAGTTTTTGTCTTTTTATTATTACGACAAGCGTTTAGACTGAGGTTTTAAGTGAAATATCTACAAGCTTGTGCTTGCATGCATTGTTTATAGTACACTTTTAGCAAGCTTCTTCTCTTATTTTTCAGATTTTCTTAAAGTTCTGACATATGCGGGCAGTTAGATAAGCCATATAATGGCTTTGTGTTTACTTATGTTTGGATGTATTAATGAATTATCTCTGTAGTAAACTTTCTCTTCCTCTCATCCTTTCTGGTTCTCTTTGGAGTAGACTGTCTACTTTTTAATATCTGCATACTTGGTTCTGGGGAAAATGCTTATGTCTTATTGTGGAGTTCTGCAGGCAGAGGCAAAGAAGAGGAAAGCTCAGTTGCAGGAGGCTAATAGGAAGAAGAAGATTAAGCGAGTAGAGCGTAAGATGGCTGCAGTGGCAAGGGAAAGAGCATGGGCCGAAAGGCTGGTTGAACTGCAGCGGCTTGAGGAAGAAAAGAAAAAGGCCGTGGCTTGAAATATCACTTGGTCGTAGACTTCTTCTTCCAATGGTATGCTGCTTTTGAGACATCAAACCATGTTTCTATAAGCTTTATTTGCATTTCCTTCCTAATGTTTGGTTACGCCATTCAGTGCCCAAGTTAATGGCCTTTAGACATCTGATGTTGGTTTTCTAGTTCTGCACTTTCTCATTTGTAGACTGGAAATTTGTATTTTATGAGCAGGATTAGGAAACAGGAAAGGTGTTGCAAAGTTACATTTGGCTTTCCCAACCATGGGCCTGATTCTTGTCCCCTTTTTGCATATCTTTTTAACCGAGCCCTTCTTTGAGGACTTATTATTGAACTGGTGAAATGAGAATTGGAATAAGTTAGTTGGATTTCAAAATTTATTTTATGATGTGATGTTTGATTGCCAAGTAACCTAACAAAAAGTCATGGAAAAGGGAGAAACATTCATTTAAAATAATTCTTCATTTCATCATGTTTGAGGATACTGGAGAGTTTTTTTGCCATTTAAGTGGTGTACTATAAGGGAATGGGATCTTAGACCATCTGAGGTTTTTTTTTCTTACGGTTTTATTTTTGGTTTAAATTAACAGAAGATGCCAGGGCCACTACATTCTTTCGTGGTGATTATATGACAATTGGGTGGTTAAGGGTTAAACCCCCAACCCTTTTGCCATTCGTATTTATGATATATGCTAGGCTGAATAGAGAAACTAAAGTGGTTATTTATCTCATCAAATAGGCATTGCTAATTCGGTTTGACTACCTGCAAGCAGGGTTTTAGTTTGTTCAATGACTGCATAATTTAGTAGCTTCTGCTTGATTACCATGAGCTCTTACCCGTTGGAAAACTTTGAACTTTCATGTTAGTTCTTAGCAAGAAGTTCTTATAACATATGCTGCACATTTCCAGGTTGAGATAAATTACAGACAAGAAATATCAGCAACGATTATGAGCTATGTTCCCATTTTCTGTGCTCCAAGCATCTTTAAAATTTCTTCATGTGTAAAACGAGGTTAGAACAACTCTTACAGGCTACAAAGTAGAAACACACCCACGAAGCAGAAAGGACTAAAGCAGTATTTGAAAAGATGGCACAAATGAATGCATGTGAAAGTTTCCTTTTTTATTTTTAGGATGTCAAATAGTTGGAGCCAGAAAGCTCCTATATCTTGTGGTCGGATCCACTTACACTATGTTTGGTAAGAGGGAAGGAGAAAGAAAGGGGATGGAAAAGAAACTAGTGTTTTTCTCGTTCCTCTTTTTTTTTTCATCTTCCTATCAAACTGTTAAAGGTTCGAAGCTGCTTTCTAAGAATTGAATTGCCTGCCTGCCTGGGAGTCATGTAGCTTCCCTTCAAGTGACTGATCTGGTGTTGTCAATATCAGTAGGTGTTTTATGCGAGACAGCAACTACTCAAAATTTTGGATCAGTTAGCTGAATGTTCATCAATCAAGTCCTGTTTTTCTCATCTGTTTTTGTTTTTTTACCAAACAAAAAGGAAAGATATTTGCACTACAACCAACCAATTTTCCATGGCCAGAAATGCAATCTAACTTCAGCTTTGCTCTTCTGTTGCTGTTAATCTAGAAGGCAATACCCTGTGTAAGATGATTTTGATATCTTTGGTGGTATTCTCCCTCCACTTTGGCCTGGAAGATGATTTAAGGGAGGCAGTGAAACAAGGAATTTTATACTACCATAAATGTTATTATCAACTCGCATCTTAGCATTTGACTCATTGATTGGTATATTATACCTTATTTAAAAAGTAAGGTTCAAATCCCTTTTCTTCTAAATATAAAAAAAAAAATTTTTATTATCAACTCAAACAAAAAAAAGGAAAAATTAATCCATTTGAAGCTCAGACATGAAGAGTTAGATTATGTCATCCCCACTTGCATTCAATTTTGAATGACCAAAAAAGGGCCCAAGGTCCTCGACTGCTATAAAAAAAGATGGTGACATGAGAACTAACACCATGATACACAGTCCCATCGGTTTGTTAAAGATCATTGCAGCTGTACAAATTCCATTTCCAATGGCTCCCTTTTGGTGGGGATAAAGCTTCCAAGTATCTGTCTGGTTATATCTATCCAATGAGACTAGAAAATATATTCTTTTTTAGATATTTTTTGAAAAGATCTTTCCTGGATGGGCCAAACTACTGGTAGTTGCATAAGGGGGTGACTGTGATTGGCAGCTTCCTCTTCATCTTAACAGTTGGAAAGTAGATGATTTCATCCTCCTGAGTAACCCATCTGCATGTGATAAGAGAAAACAGAGTTGTTTTGAGTTTTGACAGACTGTAAGAGATGGCAAATCTGGATAGAATTGGTGGGCTTCTGATGACACCTACTACCAGGGCATGGTAGCTAAATATCAATTCTTTAGCTTCTTCTTAGTTTATGTCATTAAATAAAAGCAACTCTCAATCATGTGGGATTTTAATGGCCTGTTGGATGTACATTTCCAAGGCCCTTTAACCATGGAGGTATCCCATGCTTCACGGGATCGAGTTATAGCAGCAGCAGAAGATATGTATGATTAAGGAAGAACAAGATTGATTAATTACCTGTAACTGGTGACAAGATGGTGAAGGAAGATTGAAAGCTCTAGCCTTGACAGTTCTAAACCAGGGCAGAGCCTCTGCCCACCTCCAAAGGGTGTGAAGCTATTGTTGTTAACAGCAGCTCCAAGTTTCTGCAAACAAACAAAATTATCATCAATGGAGATAAAACCTAAAGCATTTTGGAGTTAAATTGCTTATACAGATGAACTAAAATTCAAGTGACACTTATCTTGTAAAGTGGTGGAATTGTTCACAATTATTTAAAGCTTACCTCCCATCTCCATGGATCAAAACGATATGGGTTTTCATAATTTTCCTCATCCATATGAACAGAAATGAAAGATGCCAGGACACACCATCCCTGTGGTATCAAATAACCTGCAAACAACCATAAAAAAGTTTGGTCCAATGAAAAGTGCTTTTCCTGATTTCTGCAGAGTCAATCTTAAAGAAATTCTACATGAAACTACCTTTAATGTCTATATCCTTGAGTGCTTTCCTCCAAACTCCATTGATGATATTTGCCAGTCTAAGAGTTTCACTTATCACCTAGCAAGAGCAAAAAGAAAAGGAAAGCTTCATGTAATATGCAACTTTTTTTTATGTGAAAAGGAAACTTTTACATCATCTCCTTTGAAATTTGAGACTCACATTTTGAGTGAAAGGCAAAGACAAGTAGTCAGTCCAACTATAGTCTTCAGCAGAATTCATCATCTTCTGCTTCTTCAGTTCCATGTTCTCCTCCTGCACAAATCAACATCATCAATTACACAAAAGTGTCATGACAAACTTGCTTTTCAAAGTAAGAAGCCAACGACTTTTCCATTGGATCACTTTTCCTTTATTGTTTCTTCAACAAGGAAAAAGAAAATAAAAAGGGGTAACAGACTTCAGACCTGTCACGTATCTTTACAACAATTTCAAAGACTTTCATTTCGTAATTATGGTAAGAACCTTCTTTACAAAATTACAGGCTCCCCCCCCTTCAATTCTAACCTTGAAAATAATTGCCCCATGAATTTCTTCTTCATGTACCTTTTCCACGGAGATCTTAACATGAAACCGAGGGACAGTTTTGGTAGTTTTGGTGACTGTGACTACACCAACACGGTTCAATTCCCAGTTCAATGTTCAATCTGTTTTGAACTTGTGAGATAAATTTTGGGTTGCCAAATATCTGACCAGCCCATACAGAAACTTGCCAATTCTTGAAAATTTTCTACATTGTTGCTACAGATTCGTGGTTAAGATCAACCGTTTTTAGCTTCAGTAAGGAAACCATGCCCAGGATTCCTCTTAAACAATATGGTTCATTGCATTAATCAAAGTTCAGTTTCTTTGACAGAGGAGTACAATTGGAATATGATCCTAAGTACAAATAGTAAAGTCAAAAGAAAGGGTTTTTCCTTTTTCTTTGTTCCATTGGAAAGAAAACTGACTAGGAGTTAGGTAGAGCTGTGATAATCAAAGCACAGGCAAGGGATGAAGAGTTAAGAGAAAAGTGACAGTACTCTTAACTCTTTACAGTATGGTCTATTTTTCGACACAATCTGGGGCCCTCCACACGTACAATCTGTCTTGCACGTGCGTGTACTCGTGTGTCTAAGGAAACTAGCTAGGAAAGAGGCTTCTCCATTCCCAAGGAAAAAATTAAAAGAAAAGGGCAAGAGAAAGTCAAACAGTTGGCGTTAGGACTAACTTTTGCAGATGGAATCAAAATGATCCTAGCCGTGGGATGGAAAAGGTGAGAGCTTTTTTATGTTTTTTAATCTGTTTTTATTTATTTATATTCATGTTACGTACCATCAACTGGTGGAGAGCAACAGGGCAGTCACTGAGGAATTTGACAGCTAGGGTCATTGCCATGGGAACCGTCTCTTCTCCAGGGATCATCATCTCTATTATGTTTCCGCTGACGAAATCCAACGGTAGAGATTGCTTGTCGTTTGCTTCTTCCCTGTCACGTAGCAGCACGTCCACCGCATCATTGGCCATACCTCTTTCGTCTGTTTTCTCCATAGCCAATTTTCTCTCCTCCACAATCTTTTTCACCATTTTCAGTAACCTTTCTTTGGCCTACAATGAACCAAAAAAAAAAAGAATCCCTTGTAGATACCCTACAGAAACGGTAAACTGAAGAGAAAGATAAATCCAAGTGTTCTCTTTTATTTATTCACCTTCAAAGATTTATATAGTCTTGTTCCTGGAAATTTGATGGGTAAGCAGATTAAGCCTTTGATGAATTCTTCAAATTCTCTCTTCAGAAAGTTCAAGTCTTCTCCAGGACCAACACTCATCAAAACTTTTACCAAGACATTGAATGTAATCTGAGATGTCCATGAAGCAGAAAAATCAAGCTTCGTCAGAGTCAAAATATCAGTATCATTATTTGGAATCAATATTTGTTTAAGTAGTACTGTACTATTTTGAAATTGACCTTTTTGGTTTCTTCTTGAACATGTATCAGCTGCATGTCTTGCCATGAGCCCAAAGTTAGTTTGACAGAGTTTTCAATGTATCTAGTGACACGGCTCTTGAGTTGTGGGGATCTCAAGAAACCTCCGAGGAGTGCATGAACTCTCTTCTGAAGATTCCCATTCATCTGAAGGATGGAATGTTCGCCAAGCAACTCCCGGATCGATTTGGGGTAAGCAGGGATAAAAACATTGCCATGGTTCTGTAAAACCACCTTGTTCACGTCGGGATCGGTGGAAACAATGATGGGTGTTCCCAAGATGTGAGTTTTGAACACCGTCCCATGCCTGGAAAAGAGAGAAGAGAAACTAAGCAAAAGGCCAAAGCTTTTGCTTTATTGCAGGGCAGGACTTCTTTTATTGCTTTTTGTTTTGTTAGCTTCATTGATTGAAGTCCACAGAGGGGGACGCTATGGAGTTCAAAAATGGAAAAGAAATGGTGGTTTCGTTGGAAAGAAAAAAAAAAATGCTGAAAACAATGGAGAATTTGGGTGCTGTTGGTTACTTCCTGCAACAACCAATAGGCTGGAGCTCCAAAACCCAATGTGCTTTTGCTTTTGTCCTAGTAAGTCTTTCACTTGCAAACTTTTTTAGTTAATGTCACCTTCTATTTTTGAAGCTGGGAAGGCCATTGGAGTAGTTATCTGTCATAGCTCATTAATGATAAAGAATTTCTTTTTGGTACATATCATTCAATGTAATCAATTTTTAGGCACACATTTGTTCCCTTTTATTTAATGTGGTAATTAATTTTTACAAAGAATTTGTCTGAATTATATAAGGGGAATTTGGGGCCTAGTCATTGAGGCAATGTCCCCATTGACTAATCAAATAATGTGAAATGAAATGAAGAGTTCAAATTAATTCCATTACTAATTTTTTTTGGATGAAATGACAAGTTACATACCAGTATTAGTGTATGTATAATATATTGATATTACAATATTTAATTGCAAACCAAGAAAATATTAGTCATTCCATCCACTCTCAAAAATGGAAAAAAAGAAAAGAAAAGAAAAAGAGAATTAGTGATGTAACTGAATGGCATCCTTTAGAAAGGGGGAAGGGTAGATTTTTCTTCCTTTGGGTTATATAAATATAGAAAACTTTTACCACTACATGCTAATTGCTATAAACTCCTTATGCCAACAAAAAGAAAAGAAAAGAAAATAAATAATAATAATAAACCTTAAATTTATTGTTACCCCACAAGGTTATGTTTTAGCCTGCATGTTACATGATTTGATAGATAAAGAGTCCTCTAGTACTATAAGAAATTCTTTTGTAGTACTAATAATAATCAGAATAATTTGTAATGCCATGCATGCCCTTTTATAATTATAAAAATTTGGGAACAATTAGAACTTTATAGGCTGTATAAGCAATATTTTTACATAAAATAATAAGAAAGATGATAAATTTATATTTAAACCAAAAATAACAAAAATATAATAATTCTGATATGATGATGATGGAGCAATGATTTGTGAATCTAGGGTTTCCATCATCCAAAGAGAAAAAGCAAGCCTGGTAAACTAATAAGACTAATATTAAAAATTTAAACTTAAAAGAATATATATATATATATACATATACATGAATATACAAATGGAGCCATGGACAAAGGAGGGAGGGCAAAAGAACAAGGAGCAAGAAGAAGACAATCCCAAAAGCAAGAAAACATATACAGTGGGGTTAGAAATTAAGGAAAAGGAAAAGCTCACAGGGATTTGCGTTTGTCCATGAAACTGACAGGCCGGGAGGTGTAACCACAAGCAATGAAGTCGAGAGTTTCTCCTATGAAAGGCCAACCCAAGCTCCCTTTAGGAACCCCACTTTTCTTTGCTACTACCTCTCCTCCTACGCCTACTCTCTTCATCTTCTTCTTGTGCCAAAACCAATATCCTACCAAGACAGCACCCATCAACACGCTAAACAATCCTATTCCCCGGTCCATCTTTCACCAAAATAACCAAATGATAAACCCTAGACTATTTCTAGCAATAAGCTGCAAAGGTTTTTGCCCTTATGAGAGACCTTGGGAAAGTTCAGAGTGTTCCAAAATACACATGGGGTTATTAACCTGATCACTTCATGCAGCTCTAGCTTTTTTGAGAAAAGGAGAAAGAGAGAGGAGAAGGGAGAGGGAGAGGGAGAGAGACAGAGATACTACTTGGCAAGTGAAAAATAATAAGGAAAAAGCTCTTTGTCCTTGGTAAGGGAAATGAATGAGAGGGTCATGGCTATCTTGAGCGAGAGATTCGGAAGATCTAGAGGTTGCACCTATCATTAAATGAGTTGGCCATTTTGGGTGCACCCAATGCTCCACGCTTGTTCATTTTGTCTTCTCTTCATTTTAGATAGAGATGTACCCATCCCTGCGCATAATAGAGGAAAAAAGAGTGGGGTAGGGCTTAAAGGCTTCTTGTTGTTCTTCTTCTTCTGCTAAAAGAATTAATCTTCTTGCTCTTAGCTGTTTTCGATTCTTTCAACAATACTAAGACACATTTCATCTTAACAAATAGTATCAAACCTGGATGGAAAGTGATCCTGTTTAAATTCATACAAATCTCAGCATGGAAAAGAATCCGAGCTTGGTTGACACTTGTAACCAACGTGTTAAAAAAGGAAGAGAAGTTAATGAGAGGTGTGAACAGTAGGTAGTATTACCTTTTTCGACTTCTCCCGACCTTTAAGAAGGCACGGAGAGAAGCCCACTGGGCCTAACGTGAGGGCGCCGGAATTGTCAGCCTCTTTTTTCTTTAATGCGAACAGTAAACTAGATCATCGTCTTGTCTTTCATCATCCTCCAGTACTCTCACAGCCACCACCACCACTACCCAGCCGCCCACTGCCTCTCTCTCCCTTTCCTTTCCTCTCTCTTTCATGCATTTTTATAGTTTTTCTGAGAATATGTGCAACACACACCCATCTTTTGAGGTAACTGTTTATGAGTTATGACCCAACAGAGAAATCCAAGTGTTTTTTGTCTTGGCTTTATGTCAA
Organism: Theobroma cacao; assembly: GCF_000208745.1. NCBI lineage: Eukaryota > Viridiplantae > Streptophyta > Magnoliopsida > Malvales > Malvaceae > Theobroma > Theobroma cacao. Next base: position 1,189,835 of record NC_030850.1, read on the forward strand.
ATGGGATTGCCTACTGCCATTTGCCATGGTTGAATTTTTGAAGGCAACAAAAGAAAGTGGTCCGTCCTCTTGCATGCGAGCCATGTGGGGTTTGTGCGATGGGGGCTGGCTGGTGAGAGGGGAGAACATGCGTGCGTGCTTTGACCTCTTTTTTTTTAACTCATGATGAGTGAAATCATATGATTCTCTCAATCATGTTATATAATTTTATCCATGATGACCCCCCAGCAGTTTCAAAAATCTAGTGGAATCCCTTGCCGCATATTTGGAAATGATTTCCCTGTGCTCTTAATTCCTGTTCAGTCTGTGGAACAATCATGGGCGGTAAAACTTTGAGGTTTCAATCTTGAATTGAAGCCATCATGCAAGTGAGATAGAAATGGAATTATTCTTTCCTTCCCATTCTATGTATCAGAAGGAAAAGATGAGAGAGACAGAGAGAGAGGACAACTTAGCATGTCAACATCATTTTCTGATCATTTTGCTCTGCCAGACGAGGTAGAGAAATGTCATGGTCGTTCAGGCTAGAGTAACAGCTACCATAATTAAGATGCGGGGCAGCAGTAGGGCCTAAGAATCAATTTTCTGCTTTCTACAATGCATCAGCCAGCAATATGTAGAGTGAGAACAAAAGGAAAAGAAGAAAAATCCGCAGCCACAATTGCTTCTATCCTCTCTTTATGGCAATTGGTATCGACATGTATTCTCTACCACATTCTGAAAAAAATTACAGAAAAGCACCTCTTAGCCATGTTAAAGCAGCAGCTTCAAATAGAAAATTTCAGACTTTACTCTGTATTCTTAGGCTCTCGTGCTCTCGTGCCCATACCCTTTCCTTGGCAGGACCAACCTAGCACAGAATTTACATCAAATCTCCTAGGAACAAATGTCAATTCTACAGCAAGAAGCTATTCTAGCATTATGAAACAAGAATGAAAGTGCTTGTAATTTCATTGCAAATAAAGGGAACTAGTAATTAAAAAGAAAAAAGGCCTAACGCACGCACATCAGTAAAAGGGCAGCTCTGGTTTTCAACTTCTGCTACCACAGGCAACTGCTGCTTCCTCCACGTTGTTGTAAAATGTGCTTAATTTAGTTATGGCAAGTGCCGCTCCAAAAAGTGATGCTCTTGTAGTCTTTGTTATAAGAACTTCTACATAATCACCAACAACAGGATTCCTTTTGTTATCCACTTGATCATCTCGATCTTGCAAAGGAAGATTGATAAATGAAACTCTATGGCCTCTATCACTTTTGCCAATAAACTCTATATCTGGAGCTCTCTTGTTTGGGCCTTCAACCAGCACAAGTTGGATGGTTCCCAACTGAGCATCATAGTGTTGACCAGTACTTTCACGGAAAGCCTCGATAAGTTCTGTAAGCCTCCTTTGCTTGACTTTTTCAGGAACGTCATCAACATAGTTTCGGTGGGCATGAGTTTTTTCCCTCATGCTGTATGCAAACATGTATGCCATATCATAACCAACGGCCTTTATTAGGCTTAACGTGTCTGTATGCTCCTCCTCTGTTTCACCACAGAAACCTGCACAAGATATCCAGATGATGAGAGGGCAACACCAGAAACTGCAGGTTAACTTTCTTATACAGGGGAGATGAGTTATTGGTAGCAACTCTAGCAGCAGTGCATCTGTGGATCATCTAACACCAACAGCTGCAGTAGATTCACTAGGCATAATTTTGCAAAAGATATGGACAAACAAGAGAACAGAAAATTTTACTAGTTTTTGGTGATAGGTTGGGAGAGTTATTTATTACCCACTATTCACCAGTGGTGCACATGTGCCTATTGTGCTCTCTACCAACCGTGGAATCTGAGGCTCTTTTTCAGAAGATTAAGCTTAGATAGATTTTTAACTCCTACTTTAAAAAGCATGCTTCTAAAAGAAGCACAAGCCTGGCTCACGCTCTAACAAAGGTGTGAGTCTAATTTTATGTTCTAAAAATGAGAGTCCTTTCACTTGATTAATAAACAGAACAGAATAGACACCTCAAGTGTAACAGTTAGTGGAAATGGCATTTCCCCAAAAACAAAAACAGCAATTTGTACTACATTTTGCATGTTAATCAATAGAAGAATACTCGAAACAAGGAAGATGAAGCTATGGTACTTTGCAAAATAGATAAAAGAAACCAATAAGCTCTCTGTAAAGACATGCGATCCACCATATTAGGCAGGACAAATGCAGAAAAAGCAAAATGATCAGGGCTCGATTCTCTAAAAGAGAAGTCTTTGATCCTTACTAAGAGCATAGCCCAATCACCATCACACCCTAATCGAAACAGCAATAAGCTTGTTCAAAAGGCCCAACTTCACATCTCCTAGTTGACAATGTAAGTGAACATCTGGTTCATTGCAATCCCTTAAGGTAAAAAGGAAGGAAATTGATGTGACTTTAGGCATTAAGTAATATTCCAGGCAACATCAAAAAATTATTATAGAAACCCTATGGCAGATTAAGAGATTATTTTTTGGGTGGAGTGGTAATATTTCGCATAGATAACTGATGTCATTCCTTCATACTAAAGGGCAACTGTCTAAGTTTTCACATCTAAGTATATAACCAAAATAGTAAAACCACAATAACCTTATAAAACCTTACCACATATGAAATCACTGCTTATTCCCACGTCTGGAATGATCCTGCGTATCTTCTGAACAAGGTCTAAGTAAGCCTCTCTACTATATCCTCGACGCATTCTTTCAAGCACTGTGGTACTCCCTGTTTGTGCAGGCAAATGTATAGACTTGCAGATATTACGGTGGTCTCGCATCAGATACAGCAACTCATCCGGAAAATCTTTAGGATGTGGGGATGTATATCTGAACCTCATTTCGGGAAACTCAGTAGAAAGTCGATCTAGGAGATCAGCAAAACGCAAACCCATATTTTTCACCTTACACATGCTTTTAAAGCCTTCACTCAATGCCCAATTACTTCCTGGTTCAACTTCTTTTTCAATTCCAGAATCATCGTTATAACTATTCACATTCTGTCCGAGAAGAGTCACCTCCTTTACACCTTCTTTCCAAAGCTCCCCAACCTCCTTCACTATAGACTCCACAGGACGAGACCTCTCTCTACCTCTAGTAAATGGAACGATACAAAATGAGCACATATTGTTACACCCCCTCATCACAGAAACAAAAGCTGTAACCGAATTTTTCGAAATCCTGACAGGACTGATATCTGCATACGTCTCTTCAAGCGAAAGAAGAGTGTTAATCCCTTTCTGACCATAATCAACCTCTTCCAACAGCCTTGGCAAATCTCTATAAGCATCTGGCCCGCAAACCACATCAACCATCTTATCCGAATCCAGGATCTTATCCTTTAACCTTTCAGCCATACATCCCAACACCACCACTTTCGGAGGGTGCAAGGACTGCGACCTTCCTATAGCTACATTGCTCTTCCAATGCCTCTTTAAAAACCAAAAATAATTAAGCCTTTGCCATACTTTTTGTTCCGCGTTGTCCCTTATCGCGCAAGTGTTAATGAATATAATCTCTGCACTCTCAGGAACTTCCACAGTTTCACTATACCCAGCATTCTTCATAATTGATAGCACAATTTCCATATCGTTTATATTCATTTGACACCCATATGTCTCATGATAAATTCTACCTTTTGAAGCAATTTCCGAAGCTGGTGCATCACTAGACAAAATTCTAACACCAAAAAAAATTGTTTTTTGAGGTATAAAATTCATCACTTTTCTTTACTATGCACTTTAATTATTAAGACACGGAAAAATTGATATCAAAAAGGGAGAGAAAAATAAAGTAATTGACTTACTCGGGATGTGGTTGAGAGGCCGTGAGGGAAGCTTGAGCGACGAAGTGATGGAGAGTGGGGACGCCATCGCCGTTGAGGAGGCGGAGAGATTGAGAGAAGCTTCTGGAAACATCGAGAGCGAAACTTTTCCCGATTGCTCTTCGCGGGAAAAGGCGACGAGAATTGGAACTAGAAGCGGAAGGCTTCGAAGAGAAGAATCTTAGAGTGTTAAAGCAGCATCGCTGGTGGACTCTGACGCAGCTGCCGGGTTGGCTAAAAATGGAGGCCATCAAACCAACTTCTCAGTGTGTGCTCTGTGTTTGCTTTCCCGACGCAGAAGTATTGAATAGGGGGATAGAGGAAGGGGAAGTCTCAAAACGGCAGCGTCTTAGTCTCAGCAAAACGGAGAGGGGGTATTATGGTCATTTTGAATTAACTTCTAAGTTGCGTCTATAAATAACGTTGGCGGATAAGTTTGGCACGTCTGCAACGGAAAAAAAAACCAAAAAAAAATTGAAAATCGGAAATGGAGAAGTTGAGAGCTACGAGCAATCTCCGACGATCATTGAAATCGCTTCTCAACCGTCGATTAAGTTCCGGTTCAGGTATCATCAGCTGCCGTCGCTTCGGCTCCTTCTATTTTTTGGTTCTTTTGTTTCAAAATTTTGAGTATTGTTGTAAAATTCAAAATTGTTTTTTCTTAAAACAGATTTTACGCATTTCAATCAAAAGAGGAGTTTTCAGACGAGTTTTAATTGGATCAGAGATTACAAAAGTGTTGGAGAAGTGAATGCGGTTCAGTACAGATATTTCAGTTCAGTGTCGACGCTTGTTCAGAGAAATCCTTCATTTTCGACGTTAAATTCCGATGATATTAGTTATTTCAAGGGGTTACTAGGAGAGAAAAACGTTATTCAAGATGAGGATAGGCTCGAAACTGTAAATACGGATTGGATGCATAAATACAAAGGCTCCAGTAAGCTCTTGCTTCAGCCTCGAAGCACTGAGGAGGTTCGCTTTCTAATTTTGCTCTTCAAAGCTCTCGAAACTCTGTTATATCTTCGGTGATTTTACATTATTTTTCTATTGCAGGTGTCACAGATTCTTAGATATTGTAATTCAAGATGTTTAGCTGTTGTTCCTCAAGCTGGAAATACTGGTCTTGTTGGTGGAAGTGTGCCTGTTTTTGATGAGGTAATGCCGATTTTTCGGAGCTATTGATCGATAATCTGTTGTCTGATACTCTTTTTGGTGGATGCTTTCTTCTTGTCTTATACTAATTAAATTGCTTTTCTCTGATATAATTCTCAGGTAATTGTCAATGTTGGTTCGATGAATAATATCATAAGTTTTGACAAGGTATGTTTTCATGTCGTTTTTCCACTTTGTTTCTTGCTTATTCTTTTTCTTGCCAAGTATACAAACATAAGGATCTTTTTTTGTTTTGAATTAAGGTTGTGCAGTGTGGATTTTACTTAGAAGAATTCGTTTAGATCATTATGAATTTCTTATTGGACTTTGTGAACAAAGAAGAAATAGAAATGAAATCCTAGAGGTATAAGATATCCAACTATTATATTATAATAATGTAAAACTATAACTAAATTTCTAACTAGTCCTGATTAATTCTAAATTCTAAATGAAACTGCTTTAAATAAAGGAAAAGAAAACTAACCCCACCATATCACTTAAGGTATAAAGTAGCATTGTGCATTCCAGTTCCACATCAATATATAACATCATAACACAGTTATATATGAAATATGCTATATTTCAGGTCAGTGGTATATTGGTATGTGAGGCAGGCTGCATATTAGAAAATCTTATCTCTTTCCTGGACAACCAAGGGTAATTGCCTGCTATACTTTCAATGCCTTTTCTCGATGGACCTGTAACTTTGTTCGACTTTAGATGCATACTTGTACCCCTGTCACCTTTATCTGTGGATATTGATCTATCTTCACTCATTTTATGAGTATATGCTTTATTTCAGATTTGTTATGCCTCTGGACTTAGGTGCAAAAGGGAGCTGTCAAATTGGTGGAAACGTTTCAACTAATGCTGGTGGTTTGCGCCTTGTACGTTATGGTTCACTTCATGGGAATGTACTCGGTAAGAATTCTGCTTGTTAATTGGACATCTATTTTCTTCAATTTACACTTATTTCTTCAACTTAGGGTGGGTTTAGCAATCAGAAAGGGAAAATGAAAAGGAGCCTACTGAGTTATGCATATGCCTTCTAATATGAAAATTTTAGGGTGTTGCATTTCCTCAAGCTGGTTATATGAGGTTAACTCTTAATTTTTGAACCATTATTGTGAAGCTTCATTTTTTCTACAGGTGGAGTTTGGTGGCTGATAGCATGGTGTGTGCACTATCTATAGGGAGGGTAGCCTGAACCTTGTGTGGGCATCATTGAACAATTTGCATTAATACTTTTTAATAGGATGTTGTGTCCAAAATTGCACATCTAAATAGTAAAACATAAAAATAAAATTAGCTTCCTTAGGTTATATTCCTTTCTGCTTAGGAGATATGCCCATTTATTATTATATTTTAGGGTTTCAGATTCATGGTTGTTTAATAGTCTTTCAAGTATTTGCAGTTTTTTTGGGCACTCACATTGAAGTGCTTGAAGCTTATTCTCTAAAAGAAAGATACATAATGTTTGGACACAGATTACTGTTTAATAGTGAAATGATATGGAAGAAAGACCTTGAAGTTCAAGAGCTCAATAACCTAGCCATTTAACTGACATGTTAACTATTCCAGTATTCAAAACCTGCTATCAACTTATCTTGCAATTTTTGATATCAGATATCTTCTGAATTTATTTTGCTCATGCCAATTCCATCTGAAGCCTGCTTTCCCATTACCTCGTAGGTCTTGAAGCTGTTTTAGCAAATGGTGATGTGCTTGATATGCTTGGGACTTTACGTAAAGATAATACTGGGTATGACTTGAAGCATTTGTTTATAGGTGTGCACCTTATGCTTTATTGGTGGAATTGCTGCAAGTATTGTTTTCATTAGAGTTTACATCTTCACTTATATTTCTTCTATCATCTGTGTAGGAAGTGAAGGATCCTTGGGAATTGTAACTAAAGTTTCTATACTGACCCCTCCCAAGCTGTCTTCTGTAAATTTAGCTTTTCTTGCATGCAAAGATTATTCTAGCTGCCAGGTTTGATCTACTTCCTCACCATAAAACATCTTTTCTTGGGAACAATTTATGCTAAATTAATGCAGAATAATAGGATAATAGACATCATTGTTATCTACTTTTCATTTTCTTCCTCCTGTTTATCAGAAACTTCTCGTGGAAGCAAAAAGAAAACTTGGGGAGATCCTATCTGCTATTGAATTTTTGGATGACCAGGCAATGGTTTTGGTAAGCTTTCTGTCCCATACTCTTAACAGGTTTTTCAGTCTGTGTCTCATAAAGCTATTATTATTAGAGCTTTTATTGTTGCTGCTAAAATCCTTTCTTGTGGCTTCCATATTTTGACTGGACAAAGGGTTGATGCTAATTTTTTTTTTCTGATGAATTAAAGCATACTCCTGCAATCTTAGTTGTTTCTGGTTGAATGAAGGCTGGAAGCATTTCTGATTTGTTATTGCATTATATCTGCCAGGTTTTGCATCATTTAGATGGAGTTCGGAATCCGTTACCCACCTCAATGCACAACTTCTATGTTCTGATTGAGACAATAGGCAGTGATGACTCTTTTGATAGGTAAATCTTCATCAATTGGTTTTTATTCATCTATTGGTGCTAAACTTTCTCTTTATACATCTTTTCACTTTCTTTTGTCTCAATCATTTACAGTAGAAGAAACACACACACTTAACAGAAGTTCAAATGATGATTGCAAGACAAATATGCTGAAATCAACCTGCAGCTTTAAACTTCTTGAATTGAACCTTCTTTTGGATTTTTCGTTGTACTTGATGCTGTCAAATGTTCTTTCATTAGCATCTATTTTAGCTCTTGGGGCCCTTCAATATCTCCATGAGTTTACAAAATTATAAATTCCTGCAGGGAGAAACTTGAGGCCTTCTTACTTAGCTCAATGGAAGGTGGTTTAATTTCTGATGGTGTTCTTGCACAAGACATAAACCAACTATCCTCATTTTGGCGAATACGTGAGGTTCCCATTTGAATACCATATTCTTCTTCCTACATATTTTTTTAATTTATAATCATTGCAATCTCTGCATGAATGGATGTAGTTGTAAGGTTCCTTTTCTTACATTGCAGGGTGTACCAGAAGCATTGATGAAAGCTGGTGCCGTTTACAAATATGATTTGTCATTGCCTGTTGAAAAGATGTACAATCTTGTGGATGACATGAGAGTAAGACTTGGTAAGCAGAGTTGTTATTGATACAAATATGATTTGTTAAGCAAAGTTGTTATGTTTTTTTTGGTAATTCAATGTGATTGTGTGGTTTGTAAATTACTTATCCAGCATTTCACAGCATAGAAATGTCTTTAAATTCTGCTTAGGATCTGCATCTCAAATTTTCAGGTAATTTGGCGAAAGTAGTTGGATATGGTCACCTTGGGGATGGGAATTTGCATCTTAATATTTCTGCTCCACAGTACGATGACGCGGTAAGGTCCTCCTGTATAATTTGAAGAAATCCTTCCATATTTGTATTAATATCTGTAATATTGCAGATTTTAGAACAAATTGAACCCTATGTCTATGAATGGACATCTAAGCACCGAGGGAGTATCAGTGCTGAACATGGCCTGGGATTGATGAAAGCTAACAAGATCTATTACAGCAAAACCCCTGAAACTGTGAGTTTTTCTCCGAACGCAAAATGATACTACATATTTCTGTTTCCTGGTTTCTCTTTGTGAGTTCATAGTTGCTTCATGAAGAGTGTCTAAAAAGAGAATCTTTTTGGATAGGTACAAATAATGGCTTCCATCAAAACATTGCTTGACCCGAATGGGATCCTCAACCCATATAAAGTTCTTCCACACTCAATCAATCCCTAGAGCTGGGCCAGGGAATGCTACCGGCGAAGCCTTTCTCCCATCTCCAAATTCAGTCTCCCCACTAAGAGCATTTGGCAAACTTTGGAATATGTCATGAAAAAGATGCCACTATGGAGGTGAGCTGAAAATGGGGAAAGGGGGGGCCAAGAAACTTCCATAAAGAATATTGATCTGGCAAACAAAGGGCATCGCCTCCGGTACTATACAGTGAACTTTGTATAATCATTGAATAAGAGATGGAAACGTGTTAAGACTCTCAGGTGCATAAAATTGCAAAAATAAGTTGGAACTTGTTGCACCAGCTTAAAATTTATTAAGCTTTTCTGTATGTAAATATTCTATGCAAGTTGACGTCTCTTGCATCTTTCTTAATGTGCGCTCAAGCCGTTTGCTGGTAGGTTTATGGCAGCAAGCAAATTGCAGATCCAAGGAGGCCAAAGACCATTTTGCCAATTGCATCATGCATCTGCTCTCTGGGCAAATACAAGGTAACCACTTGTCAGGATTTTGTGAAAGTGATTATGTAACGACAAAGAGACAATTTGGTGTTGAAATAAGGAGTTTAGGCCTAACTTTAGTATGAAATGAAGTAAAAAAAAAAGGATTCTTGGTTGTCTTTTAGAGCATCCTTCCTTCATTCATTTATTTATGTTGTAAGGCAGAATATATGTAGTGGGTTTGACATATAGGGTGTTGCCAAGACCATCTTTGTGGAAAAGAATTAGGAAGGGACAAATTGCAAAGGAAAGCACCAATTAGCAAGGCTGGAATATGCTAATCCCCTGATCTTGCCATGTCCATAGTTTCTTAAAATGGAGAAATGAGAATAAAAACATTGGAGGAGTCAAAGAGGTGGGCATATTGCCTGCCGAAAGAGAAAAGTAAGATCCTACGTTGGATTTTCCTAGTTGTTGTCGTTGGATAAGAAGGAATTAGCAGCATTGCAAAAACAAAAAAATAAATAAAAATAAAAATCTACCACCAAATCTGCCTCTGAAATTAATCCCTGGCTAGACATTTGTATTTAGAAATTGTAGTTAATGCCGATCCATAGACAGCACAGCCATGCGTTGACGAGCCATCGCACCTTCTCTCCGTCATGATAAAGGATAAGAAAATGACTAGCGTGGAGGGATGATCCATTTCTAGACATGAGCTTGTCTTATGTTTTGTTTGCTTTTTTTTTTTTACTTATTTAATTTTAATTTTATGTCAAATTGGATAATAAATAAACACTATAATTCAAAATATCAATTTAATATTGAATATTTGATTCAATTATAAATGCATAATGCATGTATTTTTCATTTAAAAAATAAAATTTGAATTTATTTTTTTAAATCGAGAAAATTATTTCAATTTAACTTACTTAATCATATAACTTAATAAATTACACTCCATTAGCATGATAAAAAGACGAATAAAATGAAAATTTACGGGATTTTACTAATAAACATCCAAGATTAGTGTAAATGAAAAACATAAATAACAAATCTAAGCTCTGTCGGGTCTCGGATCACGTTGGATGGTAATAGAAACGACATCGTTTCGATGGTTGTCGAAGGGCTCCTTGTCGAAATGAAAAACCGCCTTGACCGAGTAAGTAATAAGATGATAAAAGAAGGAAAAAAAGACATCGATCAAAGGGGGAGAGAGAGGATACGGTGGGGAACGCAAAGAGGGTCACTCTTTCTCTGTCTTTGTTTTGTCAAATAAGAAATAAATCACTCCCTTTCTCTCTTTCTCTTTGTAAAAAGAAAAAAAAAAGAAAACTCTCTTTCCTTTCCTTTCCTTTCTTGATTGATATTTTCCCTTTGGATTGAGGCCAGAAGGCCCGAATACGACAGCCGAAGGCCAGAAAAGCATGACCAGCTCCTCCGCCTCCGCTCGCAAGGTTCCTCCTTCAATCCTCCTCTCTCTCACTTCACTCTCTCTCTCTCTCTCTCTCTCTCTCCCTCTTTTTNCGCTGAGTAAGATAGCGTGCAACCGGTTGCAGAAAGAGCTGGTGGAGTGGCAGGTCAACCCTCCCTCCGGTTTCAAACACAAAGTCACCGATAATCTCCAAAGGCACTTGATTCAATCATTTTTCCATTTTCTTTTAGATCGTCTGCTTCCCTCCGTCGATTTCTTCTTCTTCTTTTGCTTCTGTTCTAAAAAATTGGAACTTTTTTATTTGAACAAAAAAATTCAGGTGGGTGATTGAAGTAAATGGAGCTCCGGGAACTTTATACGCCAATGAAACCTATCAGCTTCAGGTGGATTTCCCTGAACATTACCCTATGGAAGCTCCCCAGGTTTACATTTAATTCAAGAAACCTTTTTTTTTAAAGATTTTTTAATTTAATTTTATAAGAGGTTGTCTTTTTTTATGATTTTGATCTTTCGGTCGCAGGTGATTTTTCTTCATCCGGCACCTCTGCATCCACATATTTATAGCAATGGCCATATTTGTTTAGGTACTATTTTGTCATAAAATTGCTCTGTTCTTACAATGAATTTCAATTTCTCGGAGGTTTTTGATTGATTTTTATCTTACTTTTTGCAAGTGATATGTCATGATCTGATTTGTCTCTTTGCTTTCATCTTAATTTTTGTCTATTTATCCTTTGAAAATGATGGGCTTTTGGTTAGTGTTGCGCCTTACTCATCTGTTGTTACCTTCAAAAGTTTTTCCCTTTGTTTTCTTGGGAGGATCTTTGGTTATTATGTGAGACTATTCTTACTGATATTTGGATGTTATTGTATTATGCGTCCTTCTTCCTATCCTTTTCACCAAAATATATATGGAAAAAAAGTAAGTGCAATTTCTAAGTCTCCAAATATTCACTACAACTGGCAACAGAAAAACCTTGTTAGCTTTGTCTTTACATATGTATATAATAAAAGGGGAAAGAAAGGGGAAATTGAAATTTAAAGATTGTTGCCCTCAGTGAGTAGTATGGATGTTTTTTACTTTGTAAGACTTAAAAGGAAACTGATTTTTCTTTTATTGGGTTTTTTCTGAAATGGGAAGTCGGTGAACTATAGTCTACCTTTTCCTCCTCGTTTCCTGGCTGTGGTATGATGTTGTTGTTCTGTTACAGTAATAGGGTAATCTGTGCTGCGTTCTTTTGAAACACATGGCTTCCTTCACGAGGTTGTGAAATGTTATTATCTTGTAGCCTTTTACAATGTCAACTTGCTTGTTAATTCGTTATATGGTTTCTTCAAGTGGACAGGGGAGGGCATAGTAATAGCTTGAGAAATGAGCTCAGGATAATATTTTTATCTACTTGCTATGCCTTTTTAACATGGTTTGCTAAATTCAAAGCATAATTGATATTGTTATTTTAACTTATGTTTTGTAAAATTCAGATGCTCTCTCTCTCTCCCCCACACACATGCAGATGCACATGCATGCACATTGATAGTGATGTTGCTCAGTTTTCACATGTATGTGCTTTACCTATGTTTTATTGCATAACTTGCAACAAGACAGACATATAATACATGATTTCTCCATTGTATTTTGTAGATATCTTGTATGATTCATGGTCCCCAGCCATGACAGTTAGTTCTATCTGTATCAGCATTCTCTCCATGCTATCAAGCTCAACTGTGAAGGTTTGAATATACATCCAATTGACTTTCTGGGGGCTTTATTATACCACTCTGTCTTCATGTCATGCTTGTTCAGTTTGTGTCATACATAGGACATACTGCCAATTTTCATTTTGGGCTAAAATTTCCATACCGGGAATAAGCACTACTATTTTCTGTAAATGATGGGCATGTCCTAAATGATTTCAGATAAGATGGTGATGTTGCAAATATGAGGGGAGATTGGTATCCAACTTCTGTTTCTTTAAATCCACACAACTCCTTTTAATACTATTAATTATGCTTGCAGCAACGTCCTGAAGACAATGACCGCTACGTAAAGAACTGTAGAAATGGGCGTTCTCCCAAGGAGACCAGGTGGTGGTTCCATGATGACAAAGTGTAATTGCAGGAGCATCTTGCTGCGCCAATTAAGTTCAATAACTAGAATAGGCAAACAGCTTCGTTTTTTAAGGACAATGGAAAAAAAAAAGGACAAAGCACTTTCCCAATCAAAAGTTAAATGCTCAATAACTCCTGTAAATGGTTATGCTGGTATTTTGTAAAGAAAGAGAAAAGTCTTTCTTTCTTTAGCAACTTGTAAGGAACAAACGGGCTCACAAGGCTGATGGTGTTTAAGCCATGCGAGAGATGCTCAGTGCACTGTAAGCACGCCAATGAGAAAACTCTATATCTTTCCGAAACCGTTCTCCAAACATTGTGAGTTTTATGATTGTAACATGGCAGCATATGAAACTGATGGTTCATCCGAGTCTTGTGTTCTTAGCGTTGCATATGCTGGATCACCCTCACTTGAACTTTCTGTTTCTATACAACTGATGTTGATTGTACAAGTCGCAGGGGAATGACCAAGTTTGAAGAAATTCCGATTGCACGGTCCAAGACTATCCTATTGTATCTTTATTGGTTTTAAACACAACCTGAAATCTATTTCTACCGGAAATTGGGATTCTAAACTAATTCTAATATCGAGTGGGAGTGGGACATGCCTTTTGTTACCCTTATTTAGCCAGCGGCAATGCTCTGGCTTTTGTCCGATGACAATCTCAGTAGTCAAGTAATTCCAGAATGGTTAAGAACCTATCTAGGGCGGAGCTAATTAATTTTTATTGAGGGTCAGAGGTTAAAAAATATAAAAATTAAAAATTTTTAATATTAATATTTTAAACTTAACTATTAATAATTAAAAAATTTAAAATAAATAATAATTTTATATAAGATGTAAATAAAAAAATAAAAAAAATTATAATAATACTTTAAAAAAGTTTTGTTCGATGATAGTAAAAATTCTTTTAAATATAAACAACTAAATTATTTGTAAGAAATTTATCATTCATTTTGTTTTAAAATCTTGTCTTTATCGATATAAACTACTAAAAAATTAATATAGTCAACATCTAATATTCTTATTTTGTTATATTTAAGTTTTAATACTAACTATTAAACTATAATGCATAAAATATAAATAGTTAAATATGATATATATATAATTAATAATTTCTTCTTATATTCAAGATAATTTCCTTTCAACTAAATATAAAATGTAAAACACATTAAAAACATATACTCAAGATAATTTTTTTTTATATAATTAGGATTAATAAAAAATAATATATTAGTGAAATTTTAAACAACAGCCAATAATGCAACACTTGAAGGTATATTTGAGAATTACATATACAATAATTAATTTTTTAATTTTTAAAAATTAAAAACATTAAAAACAAAATTCACATAACAAAAAAAAATCATAACATGTAGGAGATATGACATATATAATAAAAAAATTATAATTGATGATTCGTAGAAATTTAAAACGAAAAATCTATAGAAACTTAAAATATATGAGTAATTAATTGAAAAAACTAAATAAATATAAATAATAATAGTAATATAAATAAAAAAAATTAAATAAAAACTTTACTTCTTTATAATTTCATAATATAAGGATAAAAAAGAAAAAAAAAAGATGGATGGAGAAACTTAAAAATTTGAGTAAAATTGAATAGAGTTTGTAAAATTATTTTATTATTTTTTAATTATATTAATTATTTAATAAAAATTATTTTAAAAAATCATTAAAAATATATAATATATAAAAAATTTCAAAAATTTTGGGGGCCATGGCCCCCCCAAACCAGAGGGACGCTCCGCCCCTAGGCCTATCGATATGGCCAACTAAGATTCAAGCAATGCATATTAACCGGTGCAATGTATCAAGTACATCGCTGACGAGGTTAGATGATGACTTTTAGATTAAAAAAATTGGAAAACTGCGGTCAGACTGTGCCTGCATGACGTTCCTTGCCCTGGAAACAAGTTAGATACGTTAACTTCCCAGTGATCGATTCTTTTTTAAATAATTTCAGGAGTCGTCTATGGGCGCCTTGGTCTATTTTCAAAGTTTCTAGTTTTGACTTCTTTCAGACACACCAACTACCTAATCGATTGTTTCATTGTAGCAGTTCAACTTAACTGGTCGCCATTGATCACCACAGGGCTGCTCCATCCTTTCAAACGGACGGGACCATGAATGACGTGACTCACCAAAGGATCAAAACAAACGGGATATGGCTGCATATAGCAGAGCAACGGACAGGACCGCTGGTTCTATTGCTTCATGGATTCCCAGACATATGGTATTCATGGCGCCACCAGATTACTTTCTTGGCTAACCATGGGTACCATGTAGTTGCTCCTGATTTGAGAGGCTACGGAGACTCGGATTCCCCACTCAGCCCCAGCTCCTACACTTTTATGCACCTCGTTGGGGACATCATTGGCCTGCTTGATCATTTTGGGGAACAACAGGTATTTCCACTTTCGTTAAAGACATGGGCGTGTACATGTTTTCCGATTGGTGTTGTGTAAAAAGGTTTTTCTCTGACTGTTTCGAGTTATTTTTTATGGCAAGGCTTTTGTAGTTGGACATGACTGGGGAGCTGTTATTGCTTGGCATTTATGCCTGTTTAGGCCTGAGAGAGTCAAGGGATTGATCAATATATCTGTGCCATACTTTGATAGAAACCCGAAAGCCAAATATGCTGATGCCTTGATTAGAACATATGAGATGGGTTTTACATCTCCCAATTCCAGGTAACTTTTCTATCTAATTCAGTCAAGGCATGCTTGTTTTTAAGGTTGTTATACTAATCACTGCTTTGGGGAGGATTTCCTTAGGAACCAGGAAGAGCAGAGAGGGCATTTGCCAGGCATGATTATTTGACAGTGATGAAGAAGTTCTTGTTGATGACACAGACTGATAATCTGATAGCTCCGCCCGGCGTGGAGATTATTGATTATCTGCAGACACCATCATGGATACCACCATGGATTACTGAAGAGGAACTCCAGGTTTATGCAGACAAGTTTCAAGAATCTGGCTTCACGGGTGGTTTTAACTACTACCGTGCTATGAACTGGTGAGTTTCGGCCTTCTATGAATGTTGATGAGTTCATATCTATGAATGTTCTTCCTCACAGAACTAATGTTCAAATTGGTAACCGGAATTGGGAGCTTACTGCACCTTGGCAAGGATCGAAAATCCTGGTTCCAGTCAAATTCCTAGTAGGTGATAAAGACCTGGGGTTTGAAAACGCTGGTGTAAGAGAATACGTACAGGGTGATACCTTCAGGAGCCTTGTTCCCAACCTGGAAGTTGTTATTCTAGATGGTCATCATTTTCTCCAGCAAGAAAAACACCAAGAAGTTTCCCAGGAAATTCTTTCGTTTCTTCGCAAATTTCCTGCAGAGTAGCAGACTTCTCTGGGTTTTCATTATGATCGCCATTCCGCTTAAGTCTTTATTCTTTACTAAGAAAAGAAGGCATTCATGACTAGTTTTGATTTATTATTTTCCTCTGTACACTTGTCCTGTATGGTTATGGACTAGAAAGGTACCTGCAATTACCACAATTAAATCGGAGAAGTTAATTTCAGCATGGAGAAACCTCTATGAGCACATCCTTGTTCATGAAACTTTCTTGACATTGAAAAAGGTTTAGAAAACTATTGATGACGTGTGGACACGATTAATACATAAAATACAAAAAACTTAAATCCAAACTTATGTCCAAAATTACTACATCTAATCTAATTAGAATGAATTTGAATAAGATAATCAACTTTCATAGTACAGGCGAGGTGGAAGGAAAAGACAGGATTGCCCATCCTTGCCACCTCCAAATAGCAATCTCAATTTCTAGAAGACGACTGCACAAAGTCAATGAGATTGCAGAGTGTAAGGACAAAGGAAACAGAGTAGTTTATGCGTTTGGCTTGTTTGAAAAGGTCTATGAAAATCACCAAAAACCAATTTATTACTATGTTTCTGAGAAATTCCGTGTACTGTTCTTCTGGGAAGTTTCTGTTGAAGATATGCGGGACCTAAGGTGGAAATTGCATGGTTGGAAATGGCAGCTGGCAGGGAAACTTCATGTGATACCAATCTGTTAAGTTAGGACTTCTACTTCTGGAGAGGGAAGCAGCTCTTTGCAAAGGAAAAACCATAAACAGAAACAAGAGAAAGAGAGGGGAGAAGGAGACAGAGAGATGGCAGAGTTTGCTGTTTCCCTAGTTGTGGAAAAGCTTACGAACCTACTGGCAATGCAAGCAGCATACCTGGACGGGGTGAGCCAAAAGATTGTGCAACTGAGAAACGAGTTGAGGTGGATGCAAAGTTTTCTCAAGGATGCAGACATGAAGCAAGAAGAGGATGAATTGATGCAACAATGGGTGTCTGATGTTAGAGATGTGGCCTACGACACAGAGGAAGTTATAGAAACATATGTTTCCAGGGCGGCATCTCAGAAACCATTTGATTTAGTCACCAAACCGTTTTACCACTACAAGGTGGGGAGGAAGATTGAAAGTATTCGATCCAGGATACGGGAAATAACTGGCAGACGAGAAACTTATGGTGGTCTGGGGAACGGTAGAAGTGGACGAGAGGGAGCCGCTGCAAATGACAGGTTGAGATGGTGGAGACAACCATCACCCCATGTAGAGGAGGATGACATTATTGAACTAGTGGAAGACACAAAAGCGTTGCTTACAAAACTGACTAGCATGGAGTCAAGGCGCCGTGTGGTTTCCATTGTGGGTATGGGAGGTTTAGGCAAAACAACTCTTGCAAAGAGATTGTACAACCACAATGATGTTAAGAACCATTTTGATTGTAGAGCATGGATTTATGTATCCAAAGAGTACAGAAGAAAAGAGATCTTACAAGGAATCATTACAGATGTAAATGCAGTTAACAGAGATGAGATGGAAGTTTTGGAAAAGCTGAAAGAGGAAGTGTTGCTGAAGAAGCTGCATGAATTCCTGGAGGAGAGGAGGTATTTAGTTGTTCTTGATGACGTGTGGAGTATGGAGGTCTGGGATTGTCTAGAAAATGCATTCCCTAGTGGGAAAACTGGAAGCAAAGTGATGGTCACCACCAGGAACAAGGAGGTTGCTCTACATGCAGATGGAGGGGGCATTCCCCATGAACCAAGGATTTTAACAGAGGATGAAAGTTTAAAATTGTTCTGCCAGAAAGCATTTCATGGGATGAAAAGTCTTCCCCCTGAATTAGAGAAGCTTGGTAGGGATATGGTAGTGAGATGTGGTGGTTTGCCTCTGGCAGTGGTTGTGCTTGGAGGATTGCTCTCTCGGAAGATCAAGTCAACAGAGGAATGGCACCGCGTTCTTTGTAACATCACCTGGCACTTAACCAAAGGCCAAGACCGGATAGCTGCCATTTTAGCACTTAGCTACAGTGATCTACCCTCCCACTTAAAGTCATGCTTTCTCTATCTGGGACTATTCCCGGAGGATGTCTCTGTCCAGACGAGAAAACTGATCCATCTTTGGGTAGCAGAAGGATTTTTACCACAAGAAGGTGAAGAAACAGCTGAAGGCGTCGCTGAGAAATGCTTAACTGAGCTGATTGACCGGTGCATGATTCAGGTGGGAAGGTTAAGTTCACTTGGCAGAGTCAAAACAGTCCGTATCCATGATCTTCTGAGAGACCTCGCCATCTCTCAGGGAAGGAAGGAAATTTTCCTTGAAATTCATCACGGGAACAAGGCAGAGTCAACAGAATCTATCTCTACTAAATCCCGAAGGCATGCTATCCATTCTCGCCATGACCGGTATGCTTTCCTTAAACACTTTGCTCCTCATTTGCGCTCCCTTCTGTTCTTTAACCGAGAGTATAATGTGGATGTGGCAAGGAAGATAATGAAAGTTGGTTACAGGTCTGAGAAGAAGCTTAATGTCATTTACAAGAATTTTAAACTGCTCAGGGTCCTGGATTTGGAAGGTGTTCGTGTAGTCAGTCTACCTGACACAATAGGAAGCTTAATTCAACTACGGTATCTAGGATTGAGAAAGACTAATTTAGAAGAGGAGCTTCCTCTATCTATAGGAAACTTGCAGAATCTACAAACATTAGATTTGAGGTATAGTTGTTTTCTTAAGAGGATACCTAATGTCATCTGGAAACTGGTGCATCTGAGACATTTGCTCCTTTATACTCCATTTGATTCCCCAGACAGTTGGCATTTGAAGATGGACACCTTATGCAATCTCCAGAGCCTACCATATATAGAGGCTGGAAGCTGGATAGATGATGGTGGCTTAGCTAACATGACTAATCTTCGACAACTGGGCATTGATGGGTTGTCAAGAGAACAGGTTACTTCAGTCATTTCTACCATGGAAAAATTGCAGGACCTTCAATCTTTGTCTCTGTTGCTTGTGTCTGAACTGGAGATGTTTCCAACACTCATAGGACTTTCTTCCTGTGAGCATCTTCAGAAGCTGTGTTTCTATGGAAAGATGGAGAAGCTACCTGACCCACAAGAATTCCCACCCAGCTTGATTAAGCTAACCCTTTACAACTCCCAACTGCAGAGAGATTCAATTACCAAATTGGAAAGACTACCGAACCTTGAAATGCTTGTTTTGGGTGAAGGGTCATACAATTTGAGAGACATGACCTTCTCCTCAGAAAGTTTTCCCAAACTGGAGATCCTACGACTGCACCTTCTGAAAGAATTGGAAGAGTGGACAGTGGAAGAAAGAGCAATGCCAAAGCTCAAGCATTTGGTGATAAATCGTTGTGAGAAATTAAAAAGGATTCCAGATGGACTGAAGCTGGCAACCTCCCTCAAAGAACTAGAAATTGTTGGAATGCCAGTTGAGTTTGAATACAGACTCAGAACTAAAGACTTCTTGGAGTTCAAACACACACCATCAATCAAGTCTACCACAGACATGTTGGCAATTGGTAAACTAATCTGTCAGGATGTTTATTTAAAAGAGCACTTGCATTAAGCATGAATTAAACCTTACTTTCTACATCTGCATCTCGGTTTGCAGGCCTTGGCAGTCACCAGAATGCTGGTTGGCCAGAAGCACAATTCAGTTGACTGAACAAAGCTTCAAAATGATGGTACAGATTGTATTCATTCTATCGGTTTCTTCTGCCATTGCACAGATAGCTTGGACATGTCTACCTGTTAGGCAAGTACATAGTATTAACTTTCTTGGACAGCTTGTTTGTGAACGAGGATATAAGTTGTTTGTCAGTAAATAAACCTTATTTCTTAAATTAGAAACTTAAGACCGCAATAATTTCTTTTCCTTCTGGATGTAAGATACCATGAACAATATGATGAAGGCTCAATGATTTCTCTCTGCCAACTAATGCTCATATAAGAATAGAGGTGAATGGTTTCTGCCTAATCTTATAATGTGAGAGAGCTTGAACTGGTAGACTACCCAAGATCTTAGAAAGCTTGGTTCAGTCTACTAACAGCATTAACTCCTATATGTTATATTGCCTCCAAAACGCTGGCATCATGTTTTCTTTTTCCACCCAATCTACTAACAACTTCATTATTTCATCCATAGATAATCAGATCCTCAATGCAAAATAAATAAGAAAAAAACAGAAATGGGATAATCTTCACATAGTACAATGAGACTCACATGAATGGCATACTTTTCCTTCTACTTATCAATCTCATGTACATCATTGTTAACTGTGAGCAATAGAAACCTGTTAAGGAAACTAAGGACAGAACAAATGTCTTTTTCAATCATTCCTTCCCATCCGTCTTAACAATTTGAGTACATTCTCAAAAACAATAAATGTTATTGAAGAAGCAGGAACATTTTTCAGAAGGTTTGGTGTGATGCCCTTGTAAAATCCACGCAAACCCTCAAACCTGCAGGTCCTCAGAAGCAAATATGATCAACAAACAGAAGAAGGAAATACCAATTAAGAACATTCACGGTGTTTAATACAGATTAAACTTTATTCCTCAGCAATAAGATTAATAAATTTGGGTTTGAATATGGTCTCACCGTGCTGTTTCCTTCACAACATGCCAACTACTCATATATCTTGGAATTCCCTCATTACTAGGTCGTTGCTGCAAAAATTAGAGATAATTCCAACAGTGAGTTGCAGATTATCTCAATTGAACTTCACAAGCTGTCCAATTTAATCATCAAATGTTTTAAGGAAATATCCCTGCAGCCTCATGACAGCTTTGTTTAATCCTACTTAAAGAATTTTGTCAAGTCAATGTACTGATTAATGAAAGATAGATTTTAATTTTTCCATTACCTGTGATCGAGTTCGAATAACCTGAAAAAACAAATTTCCCACCCTCATAAGGCAACATGACCAGCCAGCTGACAGAAGATAAATATAGATAAAGACTTCACACTGATTATAAGGATGCATACCTGAAATGGATATGTAAGTAGAATGGCAGCAATTTTAGAGGACCCCCCCAGCACTGCATAATCAAATGAATTCTGTACAAAATGCTAGGATTGTTAGAAATCATTTCCATTATAGCCTCCTACATGGTCAAACCATAAGGAGACTGAAAAAGGTCTTGATAGTGTCATGTTCAAACTGTCAAAGTTAGTATGAGGGTTATATACCAACAAATTACTGCAAACAGAAACTGCAGTTACATACCAACAAATTACTGTCACTTTCAGACTTCCTTTTTCTCTCTTTATAATCAACCATTATCCTTCGAAGTTCCTCATATGTTGTGAACTGAATAGCTCCATGAGAAACCTGCTGAAGTCAAAACAAGCACAGTGAATTGCAGAAGTATGGGGAATATGAAAAACTACACTACTCCTTAAACAACTTGGTACTATTTAGCTCCGAGATATTCTAATGTTGGAAAACCCATATAGTAATGTAAAAAGCAGGAACAGAAATAAGAACAAAACAGGAAGCAAACTACCATCAACAGACCAGGACCAAGTCCTTTAAAGAGTGCAGTCCACCCTTCCTCCCTCAGTATGGTTCTTAAGGCATCTGAAATTGTTAAGACATAAAAGAATATTGAGGGACTAGCAACAAAAGAAATGAACATTAAATACACTCGACAATCATTTTGTATGATCGGAATTCCAACTGAAAAGAATAAAGGCACAGAAGGTATTAATCTTGAAATATATAACCAGCTCTTGATAATCTTATCATTTTCCAAAAGGGGCTAAATTCTAAACCATAATTTTGAATATCAAATCTATTGAGTAGAGTTGGATTTCTGTAATATATTAGTCAGCACAAGAAATCTGCATATAAAAACGTGAATCTTCCAAAAAACAACAAGCAATTTTACTGCAGGAGATTGATGTTGAACCTAATTGCTAGCTAATACTTGGAGTCAGAGTAAATATGACTCACTAGGGATATGGACATCTCAGAGCAGATTACTAGCAAATTAACATAAGATGCAGAGCAGACCATAAATGCCAGAATAAGGTCGACTTTGATGAAGAGGAGTCTGAAGTTGCATTCTTGTTTTTACAAGCCAAATAGGATTTGTGCACAATGAAACCTACAAAGACCACAAGATTGAAAATGTTAACAAAATACAAACTGCAACCTATCTTAGTTGACATTGATTAGAGACCAATCCAACCTAGTATCAGGGGTAAGAAGATGAGTATATGACTACTTTAAACCTTGACAGATCAATTATTTAACTGCACCAACATCTAAAAAGGTGAAACTTCAATGAACAATTCTAAAAGCACATGTATTGCCTTGCTATTGACAGTTAGAATGTTAGGCCACTGTACATGCCATGATAATTAAAAACAGATCCTAATAGATTTTAAGCTTTACTTCTCAGTAAATTTTACTGATAAAAGAATCGTTTTCTTTCTGATATCAGTTGTGCGTTTTATGAGCCTTCCGTTTTTCCTCCAAGTGATATTATTAGAAGTTCATAAACTGACCAAAGCTCCAGCTTCTGCAGCAGAAGCAAGATGAAGAGCAGGGCTCAGCTTCTCCTCTCTGTTTTTAGAGTACCTTTGTTTAGCTCTGCCATAGCTACAAATAGCATAAAAAATTGAAATTAATTGATTGGCATCAAACAGTTTTCAACAAATCAGAACATACTAGCTCTTTTTTCCCCCATTGCATATAAAAAGTAGTGTATTCACATCTAAAAGTATCATCAAATGTATAGTTCTGATGGAGTTAGTAATTCAAATATATATATAAAATAAAGTAGTAGTGGCACTTACAAGAAAAAATATAAACCCCATGAAACAGTGGACCCCAACACTGCAGGAAAGAAGCCTGAATAAAGCCCTTTCAAACCCTGCATGACAAACTCATTAAATTGTAATAAGAACTTTGAAAGGAGAAATTCTTAACGCCAATGAAAGTGAGAAAGACATTAAATTAACATGAAGAGGAGAGAAAAAGAAGCACCTAAGCCTAATTACAGTACAGATATAATTACATGATTTGGAGTTTATATGACCAATTCAGTAGCTTGAAACTGCAAATACTTAAGCATTACACCTAGACAAGCTAAACTAACAAGATTTTTGGTAAGGACCGAGTCGAATAAACTTCATGAAGAAGAAAAAAGGACCCCCAAAAATAAAAGAAGGGTGGAAAATGTGCGAACCTCTAAGCGAGTAATGGTAAAAATGGCGTGGGCGGTGTTCTTGTAAGTCGGGTAATTGGTGGCTCGACCATCGTTAACTATTCAAAACTCGATCAGATCAGCACCCAAAAGCTAGACACTATATATATATATATTAGTAGAGAGAGAGAGAGAGAGAGATGGAAGAAGACGACGACCTTGGAATCTCGTACGTACGATGTCCAGAGGGTACATCGCGGCGACAGTGGCGAAACCCGCCACCGCACCAGCGGTTGCGTTTTCCCATTGCCACTGTGATTGTGACATTCTTTGACAAGCCGCTAGAGAAGCAGCAGCAGAAACAGGCTCGGAACCTCAACCGCCGATCGCATCTCACGCTGCCGTTATTTCTGGTTCATTTATTTGGGCTCCAACTTGTTTGCTGCAATTTAATACAACGTCGTTGGCTGTCCCTTTCAGGAAGACCACGGCCCAACTTATTGGGTTCACGGACCCATCATCCATAGTCATGCTTCGAAGTTGACTTACCCAATATCTTAACCAGAAAAGCGATTATATAAGAACTATACATTACCTAACATCACATGACATTCGATGCATCAAATATAAATTCTCTCCAATTTATTTATCTGTTCTTGTCAACCAAGACATTAACTTTGGTTGCTAAAAATGCCCAAAACCAACACGTTAGACAAGAAGGAACATCCCAAATAAGCCTTCAAAGAACCAAGGAAATCTTCTTTTTACTTTTGAGAAAGAACCAAGGATACTATCCAAGTATTATTTGCTGTTACAAACCAGGTTGCTATTGTGCCTGTTCATTAATATGCTTCCAGGATGTTGAACACGTTAGAAGTGAATTGCACACATGAAGATGTTTATTCTTCCCCTGTATGTTATGATCTGTTAGTATGTGGTTGAAATACAACATAAATCACTATCCACTTATACACTTCAGCAATAGAGTGAGACAACTCCATTCTCACATGATTTTCTTTCTCTCTTTTTTTTTTTCACATTATTTGAGGAGAACCTTTGCTCCAGGGTACAAGCTTGCTCATAGCAGTAAAGAATAACTGAAATCCTTCAAGGAACTATTGAAAGGATTGTTTATAAAATCAATCGGTCGTCAAAATTCAATTCTACAACAGTTGGTTTAGAATCATCAAGAAATTACAATGATGATTGATGAAAATGAAAACATTAATATGAACTCAGCTGCACTGCAAATCAATTTCGCAAAGACTGTTCTGCTTTAGGAGGAATCCCTAAATTGATCTCCTTCACCGACAGTAATCCTGGCATTATACACCAATATCAGTTACCCTGCATTTTCACAAATTATTTGCAAATGCCTTGCACTTCTTCTTTGTCCCATTTTTCTTCGTGAAAGTCTGGCAAAGTTAAAAAAGCAATTATAATTAGTTACTGCATAACATAATTCTACCAACATAGTAGAGCAGTGGCAACTTTTCATTGTAACAATATTCCCCAGTTCAACTAAATACTCATGACTTCTGTTAATAATCACCTCTTTCCTCTTTTTCCCATGGTTGTCTTGACCATGTTCTAACCAATGCCTAATGGCCTAACAGAGTCCATGGCACAGTTCTGGTTCAGTTCATGGTTTCTTAAACCATCACCAACCTCTGGTTCATTTACATATACTCTAGTATGTTTCTTCAATTGCTTGAGTGGATTATGTTGCCCCCATCATTTAGAGATACATTGTTCATTTACTAGTCATCATCATTACAAATGTTAGGCTGTCAATACAGTACCAAATGCAATCTCTAACCCTTATCTCTTTCCCCTATCTCCCACTCTCTCGCCAATGTACTCTATGGTTCTAAAATAAGAGACCCTCACCCAAGAAATTATGATCAGAAACTTGTAATCTGCATTTTACATTTCATTAACTAAATCTTATGTCAGTGCAACTAGAACTAACTTTCTTGGTTTCTAATTATCGCGATACATAAATAACAAGAACAATAGCAAAAGTGAACAGCTAACTGCAAAATCTCTGTACCCAAGTACATCATTGATCTGTTCAGCAGGCAATATAAAATTTCTAAACAATAAGCAATACGTAGAATTATTCCTCTCTCTCCAGTCCAAAGTCTCCCAAAGTTCTTGAATAATACTATCCATTGCTGCCCTTCATAATGATAAACCTCTTACATTGCTGTTTTGCTAATATTCCCAAAGAATCTAGAGCATAAACCAGACTAACGGAAGGAACTATTTTGAAGAACTTATAAACTTCTTCTCTTCAATCATAGCTTTCTAAACTACTATGCAAAGCTAAGACTTTAATAAATTCATCAAATTATTATGAACACAAAACTTAAACAAATCAACCAAATTTCCCGTACCTCACTCCATGGAGACTTTAGCTCCAACCTCCTTCATCTTCTGAATAATCTTCTCAGCTTCCTCTTTAGTAACCCCTTTCTTCAACAAAGTGGGCGCCTTTTCCACCAAATCTTTAGCTTCTTTCAACCCCAAATCCGTAAACCCTCTAACTTCCTTAATCACCTTAATCTTAGCCGCCGCATCGAACCCTTCAAGTTTCACATCAAAAACCATCTTTTCCTCCTTCTTCTCTTCCCCTTTCCCGGGCCCACCAGCCCCACCTTTCCCGGCACCTCTCATGGCCCCAGCAAATCCCATCCCGGGCATCATCACTGCCATTATTGGCATCTCTTTAACATCCAGTTTTTGGCGGAGGACTTCGGTTAAGTCCATGACTTCGAGCAGAGTCAACCCGGAGAGTTCATCGACGATTGCGGCGACTTTGCCGGAAGGAGCTTGTTTGGTGGATTCTTGTGATGGGGTGGTGTAATTTCGTGAGAAAGTATGGTTAACTTTGTTTAAAGATTGGATGGAAGAGGAAATGTTTGGATTTTGATGAAGAGTTTTCTGGATTCGAGTTAAATGAGAAGAAAACAAACGTAAATTTCTCATTTTCCTTTCTTCCTTTGTGTTTCAATTTTCGATTAAGGTGCCTTTTGTTTCAGTTCAGTGAGGCCATGGAATTGCAAGGAAGCTATGAAGATTGCAGAGGGTTTAGGCAAAAGCCCTAGTGGTAAAAACGGGTCGAAAAGGTCATTTTTGGGCCTGAAGTCCAGCCCAAACTATTGACTTTAAGGAGTTCCTAGTTCATTGCTTTCGATTTCAAGCTCCAGTTCTAGCTTTCGAGATAGTTGTTACATCATGCCAACAAGCGCTTTTCTATTAGGAACTCTGTCTCAAGTTGTATAAGCAGAGGTTAAAACAGATGGGGTTGCCATTTTGATTGCCAAGAAATAGCTCAAACTACAAGAAAACAGTCTGTTAATAATTTGCTTGTCTTCTGTATTGCAGATGTAATGAACTCTAGAGCATTTCACTAACCCAAGCATAGGGCTGTGCCAATCGTTATGACTTCTAGCCGGTGGCCCCCGTTGTGAGCAGGTGGAAGTCAGGGCCTTCAACATGAAGATGCATCATCTCCATATCCAGCTATCCTTTGGTTCTTTGTTTAGAGAAATTTTTTGCACTTGGGTATCTGATTAGATAGGAAAAGGTAATTCGATTCCTTCAAAGGTGACTTTGGGAGTCTCCTGATCCCTTACATACGTATAAGATGACTTCGGTGCTTAGTTGAGAAGCCATAGAACACAGCTTGAGGTGATGTTAGGCTGGTAATGTCAAATGGTAAACTGGGCGGCCTTTAGGTATCTTGGTTCTTATAGCGGAGCTTCATTATTGCACAGTATTGTAACAAAAGCAATCTACAATGAGGTGTTGGATCGGACGAGGCAAAAGTTCACTGTTTCGAAAGTGGATGAACTCTCCATGGCAAGGGAGAGCAACCCTGTTGCAACCTGTTTCCTCTGCTTTTTGCCAAGGTATTTGATGCAAACGGAAACGGTTTAAGCAGCCCGATTCATTGTGACAAGTTCTGCAAGTCCTTGATATGGGATAGCACGGTGGAGAAAGAAAAGAAGATCCCTATGGTCCAGGTAGCAGCAACTACAAGATACAATTACCATGTGACTGGTTGGATCAGTATTTGGGATACAAGGAAGGCAATCTAGCTTCCTTTTTGCTAAGTTGGTGTTGAGATTATATGGAAGCTGTTGCGGAAAGCAATCGATTTCCACCCAAATGGAAATTTTATTTTGGTTGTTGTGTGAACTCAATGCTAAGGAATAGGAGGCTATACCATGCGTAATGTGAAAAGCAATCATTGGCCCATCTCCATATCCAGATTGATTACTATTATAAATTTTCAATAGAACTCATGCCAGGCATGTATTTTTTTCTTTACACAATTCTGAATCAATACAAGTCGAAACAATACCACTAGTTGGTATAATAAATTTGCACAAATGAACTTCTTTTTCTTTCAAAAGGAGGAAGGAGAAATAACATAGAACAGGAGACAGATCCAAACTTTTTATTCATCAAATTGTTCACTTCTAACGGCTGTTAATAAGCATTAACCTTCCTGCAATTCTTTCTGACCTCACCCCTATAACCTGTCAGTGGTGAGATATTTCCCATCTTAATCATGGACTTGGCAAATTGCTGAAAGAAGAGTTCCTGGTTGTAAGCGTATTTCTTCACCAACTCCCTTGATACAGCACTCTTAGTAAACAGAACTTGGTCAGAGTTCAGCAGGCCCTTGTAAGCCAATAAGTTCTTGAAGTAGCTGTTATCGAACTTTATTGGGCTCACGAAATCTAAGAAAAACAGGTTCTGATCTCCACCTGATCTTGGACAGTTGGTGCGCAATTGAGCAGCATATGATTGGTCAAGTGTGTAGTCTGGTTGTCCATTGCCTGATTGGTTATAAAGTCTCTGCCTGAAGCTGGTGCATCGGGCATTTCCAATGGTGTGGCTCCCTGCAAGAAAAAAAGTGGGGAACTTGGTCATGCTGAGAACATATGAACTTGTGCTACTTTCTTCAGGTTTCTAGCAAAACGCATTCAGTAATGTTATGTCGAGTAATTGGTTTACCAGAAAGTGCCACAAGATCAACAATGTTCAGGCCTTGTCGCTTGAACTTGGTTAGAATTGTTTGAAATGTGTTGTTTGGAGCAGGAATATTATTGTTAGAGCCACTCAAGCTTGCACCTGTGGAATCCCTCCTCCCGAGAGGGACTTCCCAGTTAGGTCCACCAGTCTGCAAATCCAAAAGATGGTTATGGCAATTTTGGACTATAGATAAGAGGCTAATAGCAATTAAAAAGTTAAGAGACAAGGCTATAACCAAAGGCAGCACTTACCAGAACAGTAGAATCTCTAGCAGCCAGGGCCATAATATCAGCACATGATACCGTATGAGGACACGCTTTCTCCAGTGCAGCTTTGATCTCATCTATGACTTCAAATCCTCTAGCCGAGTCCCGGTTAGGATTCGACCTCTTTTCGCTAATTATGGTCCTGCTGCTGTCTAACAAAATTGATGCATCGCAGCCCTGTGACAACAGCAAGATTTTAAGAGTATTCATTACTTTGTGATACACTCAAACTATTCTGAAAATAACTATATGTCAAATCATTAATTAGCAGCATCGAGTGAACAATAAGTGGGGGGTTGAGTGCTTTGGCATGTAGAAAACCTTGACAAAGCAGTCATGGAAGTGTAGCCTAAGCAGTGAAGCAGCCATACGGGCCTCCTTTGCAACAGCTTTGGCTACAATGTACTTTACAATCTCTTGAGCTTTTGGACATGAGTGATCGTAAAACTGAGGGTAGAGGTATCCTCCCGCAATAGTCTTGCCACAGAGACAAAGGGGAGCAATGGCTAGAAGAGAAAGAACTATGATAAAGCCCACAGAATGACCCATTGTTCCTTAGCTAGCCCCCTCCTTGTTTTTGTCTTCTCACTTTCTAGACCAAAACCAACACAGAATTTTCAAAACATGCTATGATGCTAGCTCCAAGGGTGATGGGTATTTATAAAGGATACTTGGTTGAATGGTCGTCAACGATATGACATAGGAAGGGCAAGGGGAGAACAAAAAGGTGGAGTGAGTAGGCAACTAGCTTTGCATCAATCAGGAGCAGGAAAGAAATGGAAAAGGTTGGAGTAGGTAGCAATATGCCAATATCTGCATGCAAGTGCCGACCAATTGCCATAAAATATAGTTGTAAGAAAATACATATAAAAGATTTAAGGTAATTATTATTAATAATTTTAATTTAAATTTTTGAATGTTAAATCTAAAAAATAACTTAAAACTTAAACTTTTGAATATCACATAATTTAGATTCACAAAATTACTAAATTGAAAAGTACTTGATTTCGAATCAATTAACTCTTAAGATAATATATGTAAAAAAGATTTAATCTCATGATTTTTTACATTATCTCTCGTTAGTTTTGAATATTCCACCATCGATCAAGACAAATTAGCACTTCTTATCAACTGTTGATGGAATGAATTCCGTTTTACACAAAACGAAGAAAACCAATTCATGATCATGCGTTTCATTTTCCATCTCTTTGCCTAAACTCATTACAAGCCAAAGATTGGTATATGCATGAATAATGATAACGCGATGGGATAATCGGCTTTTGATTACTGAAACAAAAGCCCCAGTAGTTTATGTTAATACTCAAACTAATTATCAGCTAATCATCATATGCTTGAACCTGGTCAACCTGAAACTGTTTTAAATTTGTGCTGATTCCTGCCGTTGAGGACAAAATTTTGATAGGGAACAGGCTCACCTGCTCCGTTGACAAAAACCGAAAACTTCCCGTTGGCGTAGGTCCCTCTAAGTCATTGCCATCTTTTAAGTACTTTTGATGACCATTAATGCATGTAAGTAACCCATAGCTTAGCAGAGAAGCAAAAAATTATCTTCAAACAACTAGCTAGAAAGAGGTAAAGAGTACATGCTTCGATGTTTGTGATTGAAACTCTTAAGATCACCTCCCTCAGTACTCTAAATCACCCCATGGAAATGAGAGACCTACCCATGTAAGTTAATCTATTAAAAGAAAGCCCTGCTGGAAAAGGTTTAGCACTCTCCTTTACCTTTTTGGTTAAGTTGCAACTACCTAAGAAAAAAATTGTTCTTGAAAGAATTAGTCATATATTACAAGTAATTGCGAAAATATGATTGATTCAGCTTAATTTTTATGATAAATGCTCTATTAAAATCTAAATGAAAATAATATTAGGTGACATGAAGCAAATGTTTTTTGTATAAACCCTTTGTTCCATTTCGAATCACTCTAATTCGAGAATAGGCATTAATGCAAACTTTTCTTTTATCTTTTCCTAGTAAATGGATAAAGACATGCACGAGAGGTTTACACGTTATTTATGGATTGTTTGACTTTAAACTAACCTTAGATCAGATTGGCAAGAAACAGATATTTGATATTTCCATCTATTTGTCTGATTTATATGTTGGGATTTGGACACAACTAAGCTTAACCTGGAGAAAAGAATATTAGGTTAATCACATGAGTACATAAAAATAAAGTTTTAGGATTTTCAAGATCGTTATACAATGATAATATATCAAATATAAACTCGTAAAGTAAAAAGAAGCTTTGGGTATGGAGATAATTGGGTTAATATCGCTAATCCAATAAGATGATAAAGTTTCTGTTAGGGTAGCCTTGAAAGGGAACTATTCTCTTTAAAGCAAAGCCATCTTCTTTCTCCTCTTTTGATTATAGTCTTTAACCAAAGATAATATAAAAAAGCATATCCTGATTCCTAAGCTTTTTCTCCTTTTTATTTTTTAATAGTCATTGCAACATTTGGCCCATTTGACATTATGATTAACGTTATCCTTTTTAACATATCATGCTGATCGTACACGTGGCAATGTCGACAACAGTCGGTGATTGATTGCCTATACCAGTTCCATGCATCCCTGGAAATAGTAAGAGTGGATTAGTATGATAAAATTGAAACAATGAAACTCTTTGCTCAATCAGAACCATAGCATTGAATATGCTCTGCTTTGAAGTTCACCCTGCAAGTCAGTAGCTTGAATAACTTCTGTCAGAATAAATTGGTAAATGGAAGAGGGGGGAAATGGTAGTGCATTCTATGAGTTTGGAGGATTTCTAAATACTATGTCATGAAATATTACGATGAGTTATGTTTACACCAAAAATAAGGAAACAGAAGGTTGCGTATCTTGACAATACCTCGCATCAATACGTGTGTGATTCGGCAGAAGAAAATTCACATTTTGTAAGGGAAGGACTGCAAAATTTAAATTGAGCCATATTTTCTTTCGCTCGTTGTCCATTTTCCTTGAGCAGTAGCAGCTGGGCGCTCCCAGGAGACTTCACTGGCAAAGGCAGCATTAAGGTCCTCTGCTCGTGAGTAGCCTTGGCCTGCTCCACTCACCTGTCAGAGGCTCTTTGCACATTAATGGGCAGAAATTATACAGAGAACTACTATATTTGCTATCAGGAATGTATTAGAGTCCTCTGAAACAGCTATTACTTGCATGAAAAGAAGCTCACGAATTCAAATAACATTGTTCGCCACAAAAAATTTCATAAACTTACAGTCTCTAAACAGGCAGAAAGGATTGTCATGCCTGGCAGTGCATCAATCCCCCGCTGCATCCAAGATTCCAAGTAGATATAAATAGGTGCTTGCAAGCATAAATTTTTGTAAACTATCACAAAATACTAAAACATAGAGTCTAAGCAGCCCACCTGGCGTTCCACTCGTGTCTTGTAAATAAAACCTCCACAGCAAAACAGAGTTGATGAAACCATGAATCTGCCCAAGACCAATTCCATTTTATTAGAACAAATCAGTTAATATAGAAATAAGGGAGTTGGGAGTATATCATAGGCACAACTCTCACAAACAGAAAATTTCAGAACCAACAGAAGAGATTGATTTTTTGTCTATCTGTAGTAACAGACACTGATGCCCTAGAAAAGGCACACTCCGGGCCATAAGCATGGTATAGGGTAATGAGACAATTAATCTGTTGGTGAAAGCTGGTGGCATAAACTGTGCAAAACACAGGATCCCGTACAGAAGATATTTCAATCACGTCATTTTGCATAGCAGAACACATGTGAGACAAAAGAAGAAATTATTGGAGGTTTCCATACATGCAAGAAATTATTCCAAATATTGCCCACCCTCTCATAGCATATCCTTCCTGATTTTGTGTGTATTCTGCAAATTTTGGAGAAAGTAAAAAAAAAACATTAAAGTAGCTGATGGCGAGTTCTATTGCAAATGCATCACTATTACCAGAAAGCTACTTCAATAGATTCCAGAAAAATCACTGTTGATAAAACCTCCATTGAACAAAACAGAATCAGGAGCCTACCACATGTTTTTGTTAGAACAAACTCTATTGGTTCATAACTATCCACAGGGATAGTGATGTTAACTTCATATGGGGTATTATGGGCCTTCACGCCTGAAGAAAAAAATGGGGGACAGAATTATACAATGGAAATTCAACAGATTATTATTGAAAAAAAAAATCATACTGCTGAAGGTAATGGTGTATATACATCTCCAATCTACAAGCAAAGTTGAGGGTGATAAAGTTGTAGGTAGCTTCCCAGTTGCCGCTGTCCCTGATAACTTCACCTCCAGCCCATTTTCTGGAAAGACCTGAGAAGGACCCAATGCAAAGAATGATAAGATAATAAGCATATTCATTCAATAATCACAGTTTTCTACCCGTTGAACTGACAGGAAAATGTACCTTGACAATAGGTTTTTGCACTAGGTTGGAATGAGATGAGATAGCAGTCAGATAAAGGGCAACATGAGGCTGTTCAGTGCTGAAGCTGTTCACCGAAACTTTTCAACTCAGATTATTCATAAGATGTTGATTGCAAATAATTAAACTAAATAAATCAAATTAATTCACTATGAGAGAATGGAGATAGCAACTCATAATGGAGATTTATACCTAAAATCATGGTGAGGTTTTTCAAAACCCAACTGAGTCATACCATTGTAAACCTTCAAATCAATAAAATAGAACTTTTTTAATCATATAGTTTCGGCATATAAATATATGTAGACCAGTTAAATGATGCAAATTCTTACAATTTCCCATGATCGTGGATGAAATCCAACAGTGAAGCCCTCAAATACACGTGGACCTGGTTTCTCACATGGAATGGCCAGTTCAACAATGGCTCTGAAAAAAATAGAAACAACAAAAATTTAGATATATGTTGTAAAACGGATTTCAATCAATTTTTTTGAAGAAGTTAGGCACAAACTTTCTAGTAAAACAATTAGTCTTGTGGTTTGGCAATAGCAATAACAGTCTCTAAGTTATAATATAAAATTTCACTCTACACTGCACCTAACTTGAAAACAAATGTTTAGAGAATAGGAATGAAAAAGAGAAAGAAAGAAAGAAGTCATAACACTGCTTAAAATACCTGCAAGTGGATTCATAAGTGACATTGCATATGCATCCATGTTGACCTGAGATTAACACCACAGATAATGACAAAAGTGTTAAGGGGTGATACAAAACAAAAGCAGCATTGGCAGTTAAGATTTCAAGGCAAAAGAGGGATGGATCCATAACAGAATGATCCAAATTAATATATCTTTTCCTAATAATCGGCAATTGGTATGGACACAAAAAATGAAGAGGGAATGAAATGAAAATGATTTAGAGAATGGGAAGGGCAAAGAAACTAGGATAGTTTTTTTAATTTTACTTAATTGGCTCAAGCACTCAGACTTCATGTCTGGAATGCCATTTATTCACACAGCCAGTCCTTAATAAAGGATATGTGGTAGCTGCATCAAATTGAGAGTTAATTGTCACCACCAAACTCAAATTACCTCCTAAGCATGTTAATGCTTAAGCACTATACGAAAATAGTTAGCAGCAATTAACCAGTATGAGCTGAGGAAAACATTATTGGATAGAGAGGGAGGATGGTCATTTTAACCCATATAGAGTGAAAGAAAATGCATCGCATGAGAAATAACTTAACAAACAATAATATAGGACTTTACTTTGTTACAAGCTTTCCATAGAATATGCTAATACTAATTATCATTTCATTCAGCTTCACAAATCTCTCTTTGTCATTTTTGCTCAAAGTAAGCGTCGAAAGGGTTTAAGACACCATATGAACTTATAAATTCTCAAACAATCAGTGATGGGTGATATAACCTCCTAGTATATACAACAAAAAGCTCTTGAAGACTTGACATGAAGAGTTCACACACCTTTACATTGCCCATTTAAACAATTTCCACATATAATATTTACCTGAAATACAATCAAAGAGATTCATTAACACATATGCAAATGCCATGAGGAATTTGAATGTTCAAATTCACATAATTAATGACTTCACAAAAAATGATAACTTCTAAGAACAGTCATGTCAAGTAATTCCCAAAAATTTTGAGAAAGAAACAGTAGCCAATAGACCAACCTGTGCAGTACGTCCCAATTTGTCAAAGGTGTGCTCACACTTCAGCAGGTCACCATTGTAAAACCCCTATACATGCAGAGAAATTAGATTTAACGGGTTTTATGTATCAATGAATCAATATTACAGTGTCAAAACTTAAACAGAGGTGTTGACATGATGCAACACATTGCATTAAGCAGGCAAACAAAATGCAATCTTGGGAATAAGAGCATGAGTTGCCAAGTGACTAGAGGTAAAAGAAGAGAACTCAGAAAACGAGCTTCTCATATAAATTTATCTCTTTTTACACCACCAATAACAACCAAAAAGTGCCTAAGCTAACAATACAGCAATCATTCATTCCTATTGCATCAAAGGAAGCAAGGAAAGGTTCAGCATACCCTTATGTTTTTATAGTTATTACTTCACAAACAAGCAGTTGAAAACCAAACAGACTTACTTGAACAAGGTCAACATGCCCTGAAGCAGCAACAAAGTGGTTAACATTATCGAATCGACCAAAATCTACATATCCCTGCATAATTATGAGCATTACACATATTGTGAAATATACTCAACAAGCTTGCTGTTATGGTAAGCAAAGCTACTGAAGGAGCAGAAAAAATAGCCCCAACTTTTAAAATGATTTCTCAGTTATCATCAAAACACAAAGGAAAGGAACAGCAGATTTTTGAACAATGAAAGTGCAAATCAGTACTTTCAGCCAATTAAAAACATTTTAAAACATT
Organism: Theobroma cacao; assembly: GCF_000208745.1. NCBI lineage: Eukaryota > Viridiplantae > Streptophyta > Magnoliopsida > Malvales > Malvaceae > Theobroma > Theobroma cacao. The sequence continues at coordinate 1,225,337 of NC_030850.1, forward strand.
GCCTTATCCAAGGTTGTCCTCATAAATGAATAACATATAAACACATTGATTTAGTACTTAAGAACATGCAGTAATGGACTACCGATTGTGATCTACTCTCCACATCTTTGCAAAAGCGGACGACAAAGTCAGCGTCCTGCATCAAGAAAAATGCAAATATGTAATACGCTCTTGACATAAATATTTATAAACAGTAAATAAAACAATGTCACCAAGGGGAATTAGAGACTTTCGACATTGGAAACCACGCAAGGATGTTACCTCTCCCTCATACATATAAGAATCTCCGACCCAACCACTCTAATCAACAGCTTAAGAGAAAACAATCTTGCTCGATATCAAAGCTCCCAGGTCATCCAACTGGAAATTTAAACTAGAAATGCTCATTTTACAACCAACCAATGATTCAGACATCTATTTGAAATTTACAACAACAACAAAAGAAAAAAAGTAACAAAGGATACGAAATCCAATAGATGGCTAGAATTATCAAGCGCGTAGCAATTGGATGTCGGAACAGCAACTGAGGCAACGGTAAGTGCTTGTGAAAGAACAGCTACAAAGAAAACAGATTCATTTGCATTAAACAGTTTAAAATAGTTAACAACTACTTCATAACAGAATCAAACAGGAAAACATACCTGCCAGTGCCACTGCTATGAACATGAAACCAACATTTAAACAACAATTTACACTCGGCATTTCTTCGAGCATTCAAGCAAGCATGTCCGGCGAGAATCAAGCTAACTTCAGCTTAAGTTATATTACCAACAATGATTTTAAAACCTGGCGAAGTTGAAGTAAGATTCTTCGGAGCAAATGAATAACTGAGATCTGAAAACAATCTAATTAGAAAAATAAAAGTAAACAAATTCACGGAAATTCAAAATAAAAATTCTACTTACTATTTTCTGATTAATCCGGATTTTGATGTTCTGACGTTCTTTAAAAAGAAAACAATAATTCAAGATGAAAAGCAGAGAAAATGCCGAAGTAACTTCGCCGGATTGTCGATGCTGCGTATTCAACGAGGCAGGGGAAAAGGAATCTAAACTACAATAAAACGGTGTGTTTTGAGCAGAAAGAGAAAATGATAAAGAAAAGAAAGAGAGGAAGGAAAGGGGTGCTGAAGTTTCAAGCCGATTAGATTCGGCTTAGATTTGTTCTCTCTTGACGCAATTAGTTTTAAACTTAAAAGTTCAAGAAATAAAGAGATAATTAAAAATAAAATAAAATATAAATCATTCTAAAATAATAAAATAAAATAAAATATAAAATTTTGATGAATTCATTTGTATTTTAAAAGTTAAAAAAGCACAATTGATTTTTTATAATATAAAAATTTGTAAATAAAATTGTAACATTGAAAAAATTTTAAAAAATAGGAATATTTTAAAATAATTATCTTTAATTTATCTATCTAATTTATATATAACATTTTTAATATATAGACACATGATGTTATTATTTTTAAATTTTTAAAAAATATTTTTGAGTTTTCAATTGATGGGTGATCAAGTATTTAGTTATTTACAAAGAACATTTTTTACTTTTTTTTTATAATATTGGGAACATTGTTGCCTTTTTTCTTTAAATGGGAGGGTAATGTCGGATTTTAATTTTTTTTTTCTTCTCTTTCTCTTTGTTTTTTATTTTCTTTTTGTTTTCCTCCCCATGCCCTCCTTGCCCGGTCTGCCTTCTCTTTGTTACCACTTTGAACACATTCTCTCACCAATTAGGCACTACTCACCAACTTGGCAGGTATGAAAATTATTTAAATTGTAAATTAGTATAATTTGTTTTTTTATTTTACACATACACATATATTATTTTTAACATAAATAATTTGTCATTTTACCATGTACAAACAAATTCATTATTACATTTCTTTAAACAATCTAATAACAATTGTAATACACAAAATTGTTAACGTCAATAAATAATTCTTGCTAAAATTAAATATATATATATATATATTTGAATTTTTTATAAATATAATCTTAAAAAATATGAATAGACACTCTTTTAATATTTGTCTAAAATTAAAAAAAAAAAAACTAAAAGAAAACTGAGAGGAAAAATCGAAAAATGAAATTAAGCTAAGTCGAGTGACAAACACGTGACCAAATTTCAAATTCCCTTCCCCAAACCAAAAACTAGTGTCAAAATTAGGGTTCCAAATTTCAATGGATCGAGAAATGGACAGAGAAATCTGCGGTTGGATTATCGAATTCCTTGTTCGTGAATCAACCGACGAAATGTTGGTGAAGAAACTCATCCAAGTATTCCCGCCTTTGAACGGAAGGCCTCGCGTGAAGAAAACGCTGCTTCTCCACTCAATCAGAACCGAAATCCTAGCCGGCAACGTTTCCGAGAGGATACTTGATCATTTGGAGAGGATCGAGCGCATTGACCGCAGCCAGAGGCTCAGAATCCCGGACTCCATGAGGCAAGCTTACTGCGCTGTCGCACTTGAATGTACCGCCAAGTACTTGCCTGGAAGCTGTGATCGGAATGGCAAGTATTTGGATGCGGTGAAGAGAATATGGAGAAGCAGGATTGAAAATCTGGAAAAATCAAAGGCATCCAAGTTGGTTTCCGAGCGACTGAGAAGCCGTCGACGTCAAGTGGAGGCTGCCGTGGAGGATGAGGAGTTGGCCAACGTGTTAATTACAATTAATACGCTAAATGACGCGATGCTCACCCTTAGGATCTATCTACGCGAAGCGTTGGCCTTAATGGGTCCGTCATTCCTTAAAAGCCAATGTGACTCAATCCTTGAAAGAGAAAATGGGTCCGTTTCTGGATAAGTGTAGGAGGAATTCACTTGCCGGAGAATGAAAAAAAAAAGGGTACGCTTTGGCTATTTCTTTATCCTTATTCCTAATTCTTCAATGTGGCTGATGGCATATAGAACCCAAGTAACGAAAACTGCTTCTGAATTCTGATGCTATTATCTATTTAGAGGAATGTAAAAAACCAATCATGTCGATCTGTTGTCTTTGGTTAAAATCTCTCAGGATGAAGAAATAAAATGCATGAGGAATTTTGGTCTCATATCCAGTATTATGATATAGAGAGCCAATACAAACTTAGATTTTCCATAATTACATTCAAATTCTTATCCTGTTAGGTTCATAATGAGTGGTGAATATGAAATATTTCAAGGCAAGAGTGAATTAAATCCATCCCCTCGTACTCTTGCAACTACGCAGATCTATTGAATATTTCTAATTGTTGCAACTTAAATCATAGGTATCTCAAGCCAGTCTCTGCCGTAAGCCCTTCTATGCCTTCCCTGCAGTTGAAGTTCCTCCAGTTGGAGTCATAAAAGTAGAAAAGTGGAGAAGAGTTTTGCATCGTCACCATCCTTTTCCGCAGCAGGATCTTCTTGACGACAACTAAAAAACTTGGTATCTTTCTGAGTGGAAAACGGATTGGTTTTGTTCCTCTGTGCATCTCTGTGGTGGCTCCGTTACAAAGGGGCAACTCTGATTGGATGAAACATTTAGGAATTCTTTCGATCTTTTTGTCAATAGATCTCTTCTTGTTCCTCAATGTCTGGAGAAGGCAGCATTGTATCATCCTTAGTTCTCTTGTTATTACTATTATTATTTATATAATATATTTTTTTGAATTCGGAAGAAAATGATTCGAATTCTATTCTTTATACTGTGGAGATCATGCATCAATTAATAAATTAAATATTACGTGTTATTATTTATATTTTTTAATTAAATTTATTATTTTTTATTTTTTAAAAAATATAAAGTAAAAATTTATTATATTTAAATATTATTTTAATAAATTTATTTAATGCATTATTTAAGTTAGATTCAAAATGAGACAATTCATTAAATTATGTAATACTTATAAAGATTAATGTGGTTGATATGGCATGATATTCAAAGGCTAGATTAATTACTAAATATACTATTTGTTGTTTCTCAAAATTTTTAGATGATTATCTACTTTTATATTGTATCCAATTAAGCTTTTAAGAGTATTATTTTTGTTTAATTAAACTCCTATTTCACATAATGTCGTTATTTTTTTTGCCACATTAGTGTTTACCTATCATATGATATAAAAAGTTTTGTCGTTGTTGATGTGGCATGTTATGTATATGTCGATTTAGCTTGAATTTTTCATATAATTTATCACATGAATTCTTATTTAATAAATATAACAACAATCACAATAATATTCATCCGTTTTTTGTGATTTTCATATAAAATAAGGGTTTAATTAAATAAAAATAGTGTTTTAAAGGCTCATTTAGGTTAAAAAATTACAAATTTATTTAAAGAATTTGAAAAACTACGAAGATTTTTTTATAATATTTAAACCAAATTCAAACATTACAAATATCAAAAGGATTTAATATAACACTTTAAAAAACAACAACACTAATATTACATTCAAATAACAACAAATAAACATTGATATTCTATTTCTCAACTAACATGTAATTACAACTACAATATACCATCAAATAAAATAAATAGTTATTATAAAAAAAGTATATTTAATTACTCATATAAGGAAACCAAACTAAAACACTACTAAAATATATTGAGTTTGTTTACATAATTTAGGTATAATACTTAAAAAAAATCTTGACCTACTTAAGAAAATTTAAATAATTTTTTTTTCTTTTATTACAATCAAACTAATTTTTATATTTTTATCTTAAACTAAATAAACTTTTATAATTAATGATTGACTAATTATTATTAGTCAAAATATCACTTATCATTTTATATCATATAATACTAATATGACATATTTATATATTATAATAAATGATGATGTGTTATGATGTCATGGTTATGTGGTTTTTTCACCTTCTATGTCATCACCAAGTGAGCTTAAAAATAATAAATAGTATTTTGATTAATGATAATTAATTAATCATTAATTATAAAAGTTTATTTGATGTGAAATAAAAATATAATGACTTGATTGAACGTAATAAAATAATAATATTTTATTAATATTTTTTAAAATAATTTAGATACTTTTTCAAATATTATGTTTATAATTTAATGAAAATCAGATTAAATTTTGAGTTATTTTTTCCTTAAGGTAAACATTAAAATGTTAGATTTTAATCATAAAATAAGTACAAATCATATTTTGTTTGACTTAAATAATAGAAAAAAAAAATCCCCGAATTGTAACCATTTATTTAACTAAGCTCTTAATCTCCTATTACACATAAATGATTTGCACTTAAATAAATTTTTAATGAAAAATTGACTATAGATAAATTCAATATTAATTAACATTCTCTATTCACATACTTGTTGTAAACAGATTAACGTGTTTAGTTATGTCAATTGTTATCTAATCATGTTATAGGTCACGTTAAATCAAATAATAATTAATTATTTGTTAAGATTAAAAATTTTATAAAAATTTAAAAAGCTTTAATACCATAAAAATGAGAGATTTAGAAGAAAATTCATATTAAAAGAGTTTTTCGTTTTTCAATTTCATTTTTAGTTGTTGTTAGTTGTAATTTACAAGTTGAGTGGTTGTGACTTGTAATTAGTTGTAATTACTACTAACTAATCACACTTGTTTTAAACCACGCAACACTGCTCACGGCAGACGCCATTGAAAATCATTTCGTCTCTTGATCTAAAAGGTACTTCGCTCACAAACTCCGAGGCTTGGAACGCGAAAACCAGTAAAATCGCAGTCAAAAAACTTCGAAGGAAGGGAATCGGAAACCAGAACCAAAAACCTTGTTCCAGGTGTCCCATCCCACACAGCCAAATGTACGTCTTCAGCTGCTCAAATTCGCCGACGAACAAAGCCCTAAGATGCCAATACTAGCACCAACTTCTTCACTCGATCCCTCACTATCCAACCCTAACCCTAGACCGAGGAGGAGAAGAAGAAGATGGCGAAGCACGCCGGCTGGGGCCACCACCACTTGCAGAAACGATGGATTTTGGCTCTTCTCTTGATGCTCTCTGTTTCCACGGTTATTGCCTTCTTCGTCAGAGCCGCCTTCTATTCCTGTGATCCGAACGTTTCTGCTGATAATGCTATCGGCTCGGCTCGGAATGCTATCCAAGTCGCCGAGAAGCGGGTGTCGCAGATCGCTGCTGCAAGGCCGAATCCCCTCAGCTTCATGAAGTCCAAGATTGTTCTATTGGTGTCGCACGAGCTCTCGCTTTCCGGTAGTCTCCTTTTTCTGTTTGTAGCTCTCTTTAGTGAGTTTCAGTAGTTTGGGATTAATTTCTAATTTTATGTGTTGAAGTTTGTTTTAAGTGCTAAGGTTTACTGTAAAGTGCCTTGTAAGGGTTTGTTTTTTTCCTTACGATTGTTCCATTGAAATAGAATTGTGAATGAATCGAATTTTTGTGGGAGTAGCTTCGAGGTGGCCTTGTTGCATTGGTCAATAGGCCGTCTTTGCTGATTTCTAGATCGATCTGTGGACTTATATAAATGAGGTTTAACAGAGTTAAGAGGAACTAGCAGAGGATGTGCATGGATTGTTACAGTTAGTATTTTGTTCTGCCATTCAAATTGCAAAAAGTCATAACTGTTGGGTTTATGCTCGATTGAAGTAATTAATAAAAGACGTATTTGCATATGCATTAAATACTATTTGACATTTGTGGAATGTCAGATTTAATATAATGGTTATAGTGACTTGCAAATTGTTTGCTAAGTTTCTTTAATTTTGAATTTTGGAAAGCACGTGAGTGTGTCTGCATATTCTCCTATCATGTTGAATTTCCTCATAAAATTTGGAAAGAACACCATATGTACATTATGGCCCTTTGCATATTAATGGAATCCCTTTATCGAGTTTTGCCATTTTGAAGCACAGAAAAAGTATTTCACCAGTGTGCTAATATCTTGGCGTTTTGGCAGGTTTAATCAAATTTTGAGGTTCTGTGGACTTGTTTGTGGCTCATTTTTTCTTTCCAATAGATAACGATAATTATAATTATGTCTTAAATTTTTAAATTCTCTTTAATTCCTAGGTATTCTTTATGTAAATTTTAGAATATATTTTTGGCGTTTTGTTAACACGTGCTTTAAATGGTGTGTGCATATAAAGAATCTTCATTTTGTCGTAGTACAGTGTCAGTTTGTCGTTGTCAATACCATTCATGAATAATTTTTTTACCAAATCGTCGAACTTTTCCGTCATAAAGTAATGTATATTGCTTCCAGCTGTCAATGGTTGCTCACTCATGTAGACATGTTCTGTGATCTCTAATCTATGTTTTTGCTACCCTATCTTTACTGGTAGATGTTTTTCTCTTAGACAAGCCTTTGCTGGAAGATGTATTTTATTAATTAGAAATAAAGAAAACTTATATTTGAAGATTGTTGTTATTATCATCTTTCCTTGGGAAGAGGCTATTTCGAATTCGTTGCTGTCATCATTATTCCTTTTTATTACGTTTCCTTTTCTTTTTCCAGGTGGACCATTGTTGTTGATGGAGCTGGCATTTCTATTAAGAAGTGTTGGTGCTGAAGTTTATTGGATTACGATTACAAAACCATCGGAAACAGATGAAGTAATATATAGCTTAGAACATAAGATGTTGGACAGAGGAGTACAGGTAGTAAGTCTCTAGATTATTACTCTTTGGTTATATATCTGTCTATGGTGCTTGTACTGTATAATGGTGCAGCTTTATATTACTCAATATGATGGATTGGCATTCTATTGTGAAGGCTTAGATGATTGCATTGTAAATAGTTCCTTGCCTCTTATTAGGCTTTTACTTGTGTTATCAGGTTTTCTCTGCCAAGGGCAAAGAAGCTATAGATACTGCTCTAAAAGCTGATTTGGTTATTTTGAACACTGCCGTTGCTGGGAAATGGCTGGATTCTGTTCTTAAGGAGGATGTTCATCGTGTTCTGCCAAAGGTGTTGTGGTGGATCCATGAAATGCGAGGCCATTACTTTAGATTAGACTATGTAAAGCATCTTCCTTTTGTAGCTGGTGCCATGATTGATTCACATGTTACAGCAGAATACTGGAACAATAGGACTCGAGAGTGTTTGAAGTAAGATTCTAAATGCTCTCTGTGTGCTTATTGTTGCTTCAAAATATTAATATTCATTCTATATCCATTGCAACACAAATCCGAACAAGCTTCTCACACATTAACTTCATCAGTTAATATACACATTTAACGTATCTAAGTTTTAATGGCAAATTTAACTCATTATTTTGTTTCATTCATCTACTATTTGCAGGATTAAAATGCCTGACACCTATGTTGTTCACCTTGGAAATAGCAAGGAACTGATGCAAGTTGCAGAAGACAATGTCGCTAAAAGGGTTTTGCGTGAACATGTTCGTGAATCTCTTGGAGTGCGCAATGAGGATTTACTTTTTGCCTTAATAAATAGTATGCTTTTCAGCTTTCATCTTGGCTAGATTTTCTCTTCTTTTTCATTTTCTCCAAATCAATGCACCTAGTTTTATCTGCATTCAGTTATGTTGTGAAACTCTCCTCCACACCCCCCCCCCCCCCCCCCCCCCACAAAAAAAAAAAAAGGAAAAGAAAAGAAAAGAAAATCATGTAGCTTATTCAATTGTTATGGATTCACACTCTTGCATTTTGAGTTCTGTCCAACTGAAGGTGATGGTAAGAACTGTAGTTTGGTTCTTTATATCACTTTCTGCAAAATTTTTCCTTTCTCCCCTCAATCATTATATTATTTTTCATTGAACACCCATCCACTTTGCCCTATCTTTTCTTCAATTTTATAGTTTTATAAGGCAAATGAAAGAAGGTAGAAAGAAGGGTAAAACACTAAAACTAAAGAGCATATGGTTTTCTGCTATTCATCACTAATAGTACTGAACAACTATTTAACTGCAGGTGTTTCACGAGGAAAAGGGCAGGATCTCTTTCTACGTTCCTTCTATGAGGCCTTGCAACTGATCAAGGAAAAGAAAATGCAGGTGCCACCATTGCATGCAGTAATTGTGGGAAGTGACATGAATGCTCAGACCAAATTTGAAACAGAATTACGGGATTATGTAATGCAAAAGAAAATTCAAGGTCGTGTTCACTTTGTGAACAAAACTCTGACAGTAGCCCCATATTTAGCTGCCATTGATGTTCTTGTTCAGAATTCTCAGGTAATTGATTTGGTTTAAACTTTAAATTTTAATGCATTCTCTGTGTCAAAAGTGTATGCACCCAAGCATTTAGCTCAGTAGTTGGTGCATAATCCCTCTGCTTTAAGAGCAGGGTTCGAATCCCCCCTGTCCCAATTATAAAAAAAAAAAAAAAAAAAATATATATATATATATATATATATATAGTAGTATACTTCAAATAGTGAAATTAATCTAATTTCTTATGTTTATTATGTACATTTTACCTCAATTGTTTATAAAGAAGCTAATGGTAGATACTAACCTAAATAAATCTTTAACTCCTGTTGCTGTTTCGAATCTGGAAGTATAGAACATAGTCAGAACTCAGAAGATATTTGAAGGTCCTTCCTTTACCATAACATTTGCTGACATATATCAAGTCTCAGCCAGTTATTGACTTGACAACATTGATAATTGACTTATTGACATTGGTTTTCTGGTGGTTAGGGGGTCAGCACTTCCATTGTAGTAATAATTATTTATACGTTTCATGTTCATTTTCCCATTGCTGTTCTTAGAATAATCAAAATTCTAAGGCACCAAAATTTTAAATTCAGATGCTAAATATGTGCATCTCAATGAAAACTTACAAACAACACCTCAAGTTTAGTTTGTTCCAGCTAATATTTATGATTACTTAAAAATGTGTCTGCAAATTAAGATATAGTTTCTTTCCCTTTATTCATCTAATTAATGGACTGGAGAGCCCAGTTTATTTGAATAGGTTCCTTATCAACTGAAAGAATAATTCAAGGGATGCATATGGAGGTTTTGAATTTTACGACCTCTGTGTAGGCTTGTGGATTTTTGCTAATTTTTTTATCAGTTCCTTTGTCCGTGATTAGGATTTAATTATACAGTAAGAACATCTTGTTCTCTACTTAAAAGTTACTTTGAATATAGAATAGGAATCACAAAAAGTTTTCTATAGGAATCACAAAATGTTTTCTTACATGTAGGCACGGGGAGAATGCTTTGGAAGGATAACAATTGAAGCCATGGCATTTCAGTTGCCTGTACTGGTAATCCTCGAACTTTACCTGATTTTCTTTCATGTGGTGTTATATTTAGTGAGGCTTATAACGTTATGGTATATATAATACTTGGAACTCACTCACTGCTCATGTTCTCTAACCAGGACTCACTAGAGCTGTTTTTTGATATTTATGTTGTGTTTACGCAAAACAGGGAACAGCAGCAGGAGGCACCACGGAAATAGTAGTGAACGGGACTACAGGTTTATTGCATCCTGTTGGAAAAGAGGGGGTTACTCCACTCGCAAAAAATATCGTCAAACTGGCTACTCATGTTGAGAGGAGGCTTACGATGGGGAAGAGAGGCTATGAAAAGGTCAAAGAAAGATTTCTAGAGCAGCACATGGCGGACAGAATTGCTCGAGTACTGAAAGAAGTGTTCAGGAAGTCTAAAGACAAATCACAGGGGCACCTCTTTTGAACCCCTAGAACGACGAGGTCGATCCAGTTTCACTGAGAGCAGCCATGGTGGCCCAAGTACAGGCTAAAATAGGATGCCAGCTTTTTTTTCTCTTTTCTTTTCTTTTCTTTTTCTCCCATACTGGAGTGACATCTTTAATTATGGGTCTAGCTTCCTGTCTTGTTCCCATCCAGTTTTCCATATAGGGATGTAAATCATGTACATGCTAAGACAATTTTCACTGTAGCTGTTTATATAGTTGAGAAGTTCCGTGAGATATGAGGAGTCTTTTACTGGTTAAAATACACCAAGCTTTAGCGTCTGGAAAATAAACAAATGATACTACTCATGGTTATGTTCAGATTGCAATCGGCTTAATAAAAGAATCCCAGCTCAAGAGTCTCGAGTAGTTCTGGAATCTCAAGCAGCAGACAAGTATAAACAGGTCAGGCACCGTCTTGTTGCCACCCCTTCATTTTGAATCCGTACTTGGAGCTGGAAATGTTTTGATCTCAGTATTTGAACTGTGTAATGGTAGCTCTCTCCCGGAAATTCTCTACATCGTCTCTAAAATTTATCCCAAAACAGTTCTGTCAATACCACCTGCAACAAATCCAATCCCAAACAACCCAACCTTTCATTCCCTTCTCTCAACTTCAAAACCAACGCAATCTTTTAGAATCCCAGCTCATTTCCACCCTCAATGGCTGCACCTCCCTCACCCAGTTCAAACAGACGCATGCGTACATTATACGTAAGGGCCTTGACAAATGCTGCTATATCCTCGCCAAACTCGTGCGAAACCTCACCAAAATGGGAATCCCCATGGATAATTACGCTAAGCTTGTTTTTGACCAGGTTGAATACCCGAACCCATTTCTTTGGACTGCTCTTATCCGTGGCTATGCTTTACAAGGTCATGTTAAGGAATCGGTTTCTGTGTATAGTTGTATGAGAGAAGAGGGTTCTTTGCCTGTTTCTTTTACATTTTCAGCTCTTTTTAAGGCTTGTTGTACGGTTCTTGATGTGAACTTGGGCAGGCAAATCCATGCCCAGACGATTTTGATTGGTGGGTTTGGTTCTGATTTGTATGTTAACAATAGCTTGATTGAGATGTATGTTAAACTAGGATTTTTGGGGTGTGCGAGGAAGGTGTTTGATGAGTTGCCTGAAAGGGATTTGATTTCTTGGACAGAGCTGATTGTTGCGTATGCGAAACTTGGGGATATGGAATCTGCAGGGGAATTGTTTGATGAGTTGCCTTTCAAGGATATGGTGGCATGGACGACGATGGTTACAGGGTATGCTCAGAATGCTAAGCCTAGAGAGGCATTGGAGTTTTTTGAGAGAATGCAAAATGAAGGTGTCGAAACGGATGAGGTTACCTTGGTTGGGGTTATTTCCGCTTGTGCACAATTAGGTACTGCTAAGTATGCGAATTGGGTTCGGGGTATTGCTGAGAATTCGGGGTTTGATCCTACTCGATGTGTGGTGGTGGGATCAGCTTTGATTGATATGTACTCAAAGTGTGGGAGTGTGGAGGATGCATATAAGGTTTTTGAGGCGATGGAAGAAAGGAATGTATTTTCGTACAGTTCAATGATTGCAGGGTTTGCTATGCACGGTTGTGCTTATGCAGCATTGGAATTGTTTCGTGAGATGGTGAAAACAGGGATCAAACCAAATAGAGTTACGTTTATTGGAGTGCTTACAGCGTGTAGCCATTCAGGAATGGTAGAGCAAGGTCGTCAAATATTTGCATCCATGGAGGAGGAATTTGGGGTTTCTCCAGCAGTTGATCATTATGCTTGCATAGTGGATCTTCTTGGTCGAGCTGGATGTCTGGAAGAAGCACTTAATCTTGCAGAAACGATGCCCGTGGAGCCTAACGGGGGTGTTTGGGGGGCATTGCTTGGAGCATGTCGCACTTATGGGAATCCTGATATGGCTCAGATTGCTGCTAACCATCTATTTGAGCTGGAACCTAATGCTATTGGAAACTATATCTTGCTCTCTAACATATATGCTTCAGCAGGGCGGTGGAATGATGTTTCAATGGTAAGGAAACTGATGAGAGAGAAAGGTCTGAGAAAAAATCCTGCATGTAGCTGGTTGGAAGCGAAGAAGGGGGTAATTCATGAATTCTTTGCTGGGGACATTACAAATCCGAGGTCTGGCCAGATGAAGCAGGTGCTTGAGGATCTTCTAAATAGGTTAAAGGGCCTTGGGTACCAACCAAACATGAGTTCTGTTGCTTATGATGTGAATGATGAAGACAAGAGGCGGTTACTAATGGCTCATAGTGAGAAGCTAGCTCTGGCATTTGGGCTACTTACTATAAGTGCTGATTGCCCCATTAGGATTATGAAGAATCTAAGAATATGTGAAGATTGCCACTCATTTATGTGTGGCGTATCTCAAATCACTGAAAGGGTGATTATTGTAAGGGATAACTTGAGATTTCACCATTTCCACGCTGGGAAGTGTTCCTGTGGTAACTTCTGGTGATTGAAGGTAGAAGCTGAATAATTTTTCAAGGTCCAATGCTGATGCATTTGAATCCTTTGTTCATGAGAAAGGTTGGTGATGACATGGATGGTTTGTCATGATACACTGACACTTAAAGAAACATTGAATCTTATCATCAGTGTCAGAAGGTGAAATGGGATTTAATTTCTCTGAAATTTGCATCAATCAACAGTCTGTGTTGCAATTTTCCTAATGTAAGTTGTTATCTGAACTTCACTGGCTATATTTGCCCCATAACTATGAGATTTTCATTGCTTTAATTTCAAGTAGTCAAAGAGAGTGTTTATTTAGCAACATGAGTTGATGTATACAATAATAGAGCTAGATTTCCAACGCAGAAACCAGCCAATATAAGAACACATATCTCTTATTATACTCTGCCAATACTGTTTGATCATCTGTTTGTCACGAAATGTGCACTTATTAGCTACACTAGAAACTAGCATATTAAAGATATCTAACTCATTCCTGGGAGCATCTCCTTGATCTTGTCGAGCATTCCTTTCTTCTCATTGTGCTCCTGCTGCTGCCCTGGTGCAGCGGTTGAGGCATCAGGATATTTGTCATTGGCCTTGTTGCCCTCCTTTCAAATATTGAAACGTTTATCTCAGGAAATTAATCAGAAAGATATTCTCTATGATGTGATGTTTAGAACTGATAAATTGTAATGGACAATATTGTGTATGTTCATATTATGCTATAGTTTTAAATTCTCACATAAGAAATTTGTTCATAGATAAAGAGAGAGTTTGATGTCATAAACGAGCGAGGATAAGTAAGGATGAGTTAATTGAACGAAACCCATTGTAGTCAGAAAGCATAACTTACAGAGGAAAAGCTTTATGAGGAAGATGAACTTGAGGAATGAGGGAGCATGCCAGAGGGATTGCTATTCTTTGGTTCAGTCTCCTCACCAGTAGTTCCTACGTACTTTGGTTGTTCAAATTTTGGCATTGGTTCCTCGGTGGTCATGCGAGCTTCAACTTGAGCAGGATGGGATTGATCTCCACAGCATGCCATTTTCAGGTATAGTCTGCTATTCTTCTTCTCTCTGCTGATCAGTTTAAAGCTAAGTTTCTTGTTTCGAGTATGGGTTAAACCTGAAATGCCCGCGGGTTTATATAGACGAGAAAGAAATAATGCAGTAAGTCAAGAGTTGATCGTGCATGTTTCCATGGCGTTGGCTTGGACAACCAGGACAGCTAATACTAAAGCAACCCAAAATGTTAATCTTTCTGATACGAGTGATTGATACGGAAGAAAGGGCATGGATCGATCCTACCTCTCTGTCTAGGCTTAAGCGAAAGGTATACGTTTTCTGGACGGAAATCCATTTCCCGTCCAACGAGAATTGAATTGCAAACAGCTAATTTGTATGCTGTAATTGTTGCTAGGATGGTACAAAATTTACTCTCAACTTCCGGACAAAAGAACAAAAATCAGACGAGTAGTTTGCCGTAACCCATGAAACTTACTTGATCTAACTCATGACAACCATTTGTCATTGGATAATAGCACATTTAACTCGGGGAATTTTTGCCAGAAAAGGCCAAAAAATTAAGCAACAACATATTATGAAAGCTTTAATCGGGCCAAACAGCTAAATCCAAAGATACTGGTCCAAAAAGTTTCCTTTTGGATTAAAAGTATCATACCAGGTTTAGGGGCCCAAAAAGTATTTCGTCAAAGGTTTTTGCTTTCATTTCGTATCGATTTCTGCGCATGCATTTTGCTGCCGTTTTGAACACAACAATGTATATAAACAAATCCTTTGTTCCCCTCTTTTCTGTTCCCAAAAAACCAGAAATGGTGATATTAGTCACTACAGGGCAGAAGTTGAGAGACGAGCAAACATGACATGAGCAGATCAGCAAACATATCTCTTACTTTGTAGTCTTCCTATATATGATCTTTCATTGCTGGTAATTAACGTTTACAGTAGTGCACATTCGCTTATAGAAAAGCAGCTAATCAAGGGCTGTGGTGGCCAGGGGGCTTCTCCTTGATCTAATCCATCATTCCGTTCTTCTCGTGCTGTTGCCCCGGTGTCGTTGTTGATGCTGCCGGATGAGGTTGGTGCTGGTCCTTATGTCCACCTGGTAGCTTCTCTTTTAGCTTATCCTTCAGACCCTTCCTCTTCCTCCCCGTTCCCTCATCTTCGGACTGCCCATAAGCATACATCACAAACGATTATCTCATAATCAAAGTAAAACTTATTTAGAAATTTATGTACATGAAAAGGTTACAGTAACTTACAGAGCTAGAGCTGGAGCTTGAGTCAGTGCGGTGGAGTCCGTGATGATGCCCACCAATCCCTGCGATTCCACGGCCGGTCTTATGCTTGGCAATCGGGTTACCGTACTTGTCTGTCTGGCGAACAGGGTTGCCAAATTCGTCACTTTGGGAAACTTCAGTAGCAGGATGCTGATTCTGAAAGTGTGCCATTTTCAATCGTGTAACTGGTTCCTTCTGACTTCTTTCTCTTGTGGAAAGCTGATACAAGGGTATCAAAGCATTTTATAGAGGTGAAAAATAAAGGTGTAGCATGTTGCCGTGCATCCCGGATGTGCCGCCAGTTTTCATGCGACTGCCGCGTTATGGTTGGGGGAGCCTGTGGGTCACATAAAACTTAAGGACAAGTGTTGGAGATGTCGGGTTTAGATGAAATTGATCATTTAGATTCTAGAAGTAAAAGCACTTTGACTTGTAAAACGACCTTAATTACTCATCTAACTTAACTCATAACTATGATCATATGACCTAATCTAATTATATATATGTGTGATCTACATATATCGTTATCCTTTTAGGTATACTACTTAAAAAAATTTTAAATTATTTAAAAATTTTTAATTTTTATTATATTTAATTAAGTTTTATATTTTTATTTTAAATTAAATAAAATTTTATAATTAATTAATGATTGATTACTATTATTAATATCAAAATGTTGTTTGTCATTTTATATTATATGATGTTGACGTAATATATTAATATATTATTTTATATTAATGTGACTTAATCATATCACACGTGATATTTTCATTAATAGTGCCATGAGAGTATAATTAACAAATAATATTTTAATTAATAATAATAAAAAGAATTTTTTTACTAATTAATCAATCCAAAGAATTTTTTTATCCAAAATATATAAAAATTTTAAAACTTAATTAGACGTAATAAAAATAAAAATTAAGTATTATCTCGACAATGTGGGATTCACGTTCAGGACCGTGACATCCAAAGCGAACAATACCTCATAGGAGTTAGTGTGGATCGTGACAATTGATGTCACAGTCTTCGCGTGGACGTGAATCTTTCAGGTCTACACTAGAACCGTGACATCCAAAGTGGACAATATCTCACAAGAGTTGGTGTAGACTGTAGCAATTCGTGTCACGATCCTCGTGTGGATGTGAATCTCACATTGTTGAGATAATGCTTTCAACGGGTGAATCACAATGTCTCACATCGAAGAGAAACTCATAGTAAAAAATAAGGGTGGATGTCATAGTCCTAGATAGATAAACCATAAATCTCATATTAACTATATATTAGAGTGATATTGAAAATATAAGAATTTATACCACCTTTAACTTGTGAAGTTCATTTTGTGGAACAAAATCGTAAGGTTAGCTTCCTTTTTGCAGGTTCTCTTAGTTACTCAAGTGCCCCACAGCGAAGTTCGTGACATTAAGCACTGAATGTCAAATCAATAAGCCTAGTGAGAAAGAAAATCCACCTTCAATTCACACAAAAGGTGACCCTAGAAATAGTTCACAACTATGATTTTGGCTTGACTTGGAAAGATCAAAGAAAATTCTACTTACTAATTGTTTTTCCATGTAAAGATCATTAAAGTCTAAAAGGAAAGTGAAGCATGGGATTGTTAGATTTGACAATATTGTCATTTATTTCTATCTCATGACAAGCAAGTTTCCCAATAGAGATGCACAATCTGTACACGAGCAAAGCTCAATTGTACTTTGGAAAAATTAATAACAAAAATCATTAGATTGTAACTATGGGGATTATGGTTAGGATTTGACACACAATTAATGGTAATTATTCAGAACGTGAGGCTTGTACTAAAGACATGAGAATATAATGTTTCTCTCCAGCTAGGTATCACACTCGTACCATGGGGTTCTGTTTTTTTTACCAAAGGAGAAACTTATTGGAATCAACCTCACATTTCTCACTCAAACTTTTACCATCACAAAATTTGTGAACTTTCACATGCAGAAAATAAAATTTTTAATTTCTTTTTTTAATATATATTCATTTGAATAAAATGAAAGGAAAAACAGATTAGGTATAGCAATATTGTCATGAGTCTTGACACTATTCTTCTGCTGACTGTATGCATCATCAAAAGAGCAAAAACTTTGTTGAAAACAGGGCAGGTGAAAAAAGTGTAGGGCAATTGTTTAGTTCCACGTAGCCGTCCAATATACAATCCCACCAACACCTTCCAGAGAGCTCCCTGGTGGTGCCCCATTTGGATTTAATTATATCCGAATTTGCCTTTCCGAGTCAAGCCAGTAGTTTCCTCCTTGTTTCGTTGCTACAGTAGCTAGGCTGCTTGCTACTGCTACTTAAACTGCTTCCTTTTCCTTGTTGCATCCAGACTTTCTCTCTGCTTCTGGTTTCAAACAGCTGAGTCAGTACAAAAATGGCTTCCCTGTTGAAAGAGCTACCTTCCATGTCCACGCTTCTTGCTGCCTATGCTTCCTTCTCGGCCATGGCCATGCTAATCCGCACCGTATTGAATGAAATGATCCCGAAACCGTTGCAGAAGTTTATTACCTCAAAGTTCTCTGACCTGATATCCAATCACTTCTCCACTAACTTCACCTTCATCATTGAGGAACGGTGGCATGCTGTTTATAATGAAACGTTTCGGGCTATTGAGGTCTACCTCCCAACCAGGATCGGCCCTAGAACTGACAAACTTGTCATAGGGTCCAACGACCCCAATAACCTGACGGCCCTACCGAAACGAAGCATCCCTGCTGACTGCAAGATCATTGATGAATTTGAGGGCATGACCTTGGAGTGGACTCTGCATGTAAGGGAATCGGATAAGTACTATATCCCTGATAGAAAATGCTTTCACTTGACCTGCAAGAAACGAGTTAGAGAAAAAGTTGAGGAAAAGTATCTCCGCCACATAGCAGAGACGGCTCAAAAAATCCTGAGCAAGCGAGAAAAGCTCAACATCCACACCTACAACCAAGATCGTTCCAGGTGGGAATCCGCCATTTTCAAGCATCCAGCAAGGTTTGATACATTGGCCATGGAGCCAGAGCTTAAGCAATTCATAATGGATGATCTCGACTCGTTCGTGGGACGCAAAGATTTCTTTGAAAATGTTGGCAGGGCTTGGAAACGCGGCTACCTTTTGTATGGTCCTCCAGGGACAGGAAAATCATCACTAGTTGCAGCAATCGCGAATCACATGAGCTACCATGTATATGATCTCCAGTTCCAAAGTGTTCGAAATGACGCTGAGCTCAGGCGAATACTCACCTCCACCACAAACCGCTCTATTCTGCTCATCGAGGACATAGATTGCAGCACAAAAATATCTGAAGATCGTGGCAAGGTTAAAGATGAGAAACAGAAGGAAGGTGAAGATGGGCGACTCAATCGTCCTTCCTCTATTGATCCTGGGGTAAAAAGTTCTCCTCATTTACACAAACAAAACAGAGCGAATTGCCTAAAATTAAAAACAGAGTTAATCCATAAAGCCTGCTTTGCGTTGCTCTTACTATTGATAATTAAGAACCCTATTTTTCTTGTTGGCTTTCTAGTTTCTACTCTATCAAACACATATTTGGTAACTGTTGATTTTAACCTTCTATGTACTTTCCTTAGGTAACATTATCAGGGCTACTGAATTTCATTGATGGACTGTGGTCTAGCTGTGGGAATGAGAGAATCATCATCTTCACGACAAATCACAAAGATAAGTTAGATCCAGCCCTGTTGCGTCCAGGGCGCATGGATGTGCACATTCACATGGGCTACTGCACTCCTCCAGGGTTCAGAAAACTTGCTGCTACATATCTCGGAATCAAGGATGACAAACTGTTTACCTGCATCGATGATCTTCTGAAAAGTGTTGAAGTTACCCCAGCAGAAGTAGCACAACAACTGATGATCAAAAGCGATGAGCCTGAAGCTGCGCTCCAATGTCTCATCGATTTCCTTAACATGAAAAAGGATAAAGTTGGGGAAGATGTGACTCAAGCGGGTGAAAATGAGAAGAAGGATGGTGGAGATGGTGTGACTCAAGCAAAGGAAGCAAAGGATGAGAATGAGAAGAAGGATGCTGGAAAACAGAGCAGGAAGCATGATGAAACTGAAACTCGTTCCATATATCTCACTTAGGTAATTGTTTGTATTTTCAATCAATAGTTACTAGTGGGATTTGTCATGAATCTTAGGTTTGATTGGATGCATGGGACAGAAATTTCAGACCCAATACTAGTGTTGTTTCAGCAAAACAACAAGGAAGTAGACATTATTATAAGTGTTTATTGGTCAGATTTGAGTCTAATTTTCTGTTCTATTAACCATAAAAACTCCTACTCCAATCGCAACCCAACCTGCAGTAAAGTAGGCCAAGATGGCCTTAATTAAACCTTTCATATCCAAGCCTACTAATCGACTTAAAAATTTTATAATCTATTCGTTTTAAATCGAATATTTATCTTATTATTTTACCATGATTCAAAATAATATTTATTTTTTAAAAATGAAAATTAATTTTTAATGTTATTTTCATTGAAATATTAATTTCATGTATAATTCACCAATTTTTTTGTTACTTTCAAAATAAAATTTATAAAGTAACATTTAAGTGGACTCAAATATTAAACGAATTAGTTCTAGTGATAAACATGTTTGCATGTAACCTTAAAATAATGTTTCTTTAACAAAATCTCAAATTTATATCTTATTGTTCTCTAATTATAAATCATTCAACTCGAGGTTTATCGTATCCAAAAATCAATTCTGTTATCTTACTCTCTAATTGGTAGTCATCAGTAAATGCATGAGGATCAATAGATAACTTTGAGTGATAAATAACTGATAATGTACGACTTAATGAAGTTCATTTTAGTAGTCTTTTGTACACATTCATGTGTTGAACAAGTTTCTGCACATTGGGTTTTCTCTGGTTATTGCAATGGACATAAAGTCGATCCAATAAGTTCTTGAAGAAGTGAAGTGGGGAAGATAAGGTTCATTTTGGCGACCTCCATCAACCAACCCCAACCCCTCCAAGTAGCTCTGTTTCGTGTTGGGCTGTGGCTGTGGTCCCCCAAATACATGTCGGCAAGGTGCTTGGGGTACAAGCAGTCAAGCAGGCAGGTCAGCTTCTGAAGGATTTTGCTGAAGATCTTAGGCGAAAATCAGAGGTAAAGACGTGGAGGACAAGGCCTCGGTCTCTTTCCAAATAGTGCGGTTCGATGCTTTAGTTTTGAAAAAGTGAAGAAAATGTACCTCAGACTTCTGTGTGATTCAAAAAGTAGCATTAGACGAAAGCAGCCATGTTGAAAGTTCAAAGTTGAAACCCTGTCAGAAGAACCATCAGCGATCAGGAATGGACCTACCACATGCCAAGTTGTTTCTCTTTACTGTAATATATATATATATAGCATCAGACAAAAGCTCAGAAATTTACCTCTCACTCTACAACAGAACATGTTACATTTTTATGAAATTACATTATTTATTTTTTGTATTTTTATCAAAATCAAGTTATATTAATTTGATCCTAAATTAGATTTCGATGTTATGTAGGACCTGTCTAAAAATACCAATTAAGATTTTTCAGCTGTTGAAGAGTTCAAAAGGAAACGTCTTAGTAAAGAGAAACCTTACAGTTAATTTAATCAACGTTATTCTCAAAGTCAAATTGTATATTAAAAGTCAAGCATATTTTTATATTTTAACTTTTTAAATTTCAAATCCATATAAATTAATTATATATAAAATTTAATATAATAATTTGTTAATAAAATTAATATAATAGTTGGCCTTTTGCGTCTTGAAAAGAAATGTGCCCTTTACAAACGATGTAATGAGCTTTTAGTAGTATGCTTGCAAAAGGTTGTTAATTCTAAAGGGAAGACCTTTGGGGAAAGAGTATCTTCATGTTAAGCATTATAATGATTTTTTGGTGGCGTAGTCGTCAAAGCTCGTTTGCTCTTTATGGGTGCGCAATATTTTGTTATGTTTTTGTATCATCCCAAACACATCTTGACGTGCAAAAGATGCATGACGCACGGTTTATCCTATTGAGATTAGCAAAACTATTGGCCGCTGCCACAATCTCCAAGGGCACTTCAATTTCTTAAGGATTAATGTTCCGAGAAAGACAAATGAAGAAAATTTAATAATGAAAAAAATAAAGGTAAAAAGCAGAAAACAATATGCTTGTTATTAAATATCTGACAAAGAATATGTTGCACACCTTTTTTACTAGGGCTTCCCTGGAAATGTCGATCAAATTAAGATGCGACGATCCAGCCAGTTTCGACTCTCAGTCAAGCAGTTCGCCCTGTATGTTTTTTTCCAGGATCCTTCCTGATACAATTTGGACCCCACGAAGACATTTTTCTTTAGCTATCTAAGGAGCAAGCTTCAAGGTTCTTTCCTGCGTCTTCAGTCAGCTTGCACGCCTGAGGTTTTCCTTTTCCTTTTCCCTTCAACCTTATCTGTTTTTCTGTGTTTTTGTTTCTTTTTTTTCTTCTTCCAATAGGAGGAAGCAAAAAACAGAGGACAGAATGGCTACCCTGTTGAAAGAGCTGCCGTCTTTGTCCGCCCTTGTCTCCGCATATGCCTCTATCTCGGCCATGGCCATGCTAATCCGTACGATGATGAATGAAATGCTCCCAGAACGGATGCGGAACTACATCGCGTCCAAATTTTCCGAATTGACATCCGCTTACTTCTCTTCGGACTTCACCTTCGTCATCGAAGACCGCTGGCAAGCTGCTGATAACCTAATGTTTCGTGCTGCTGAGGTCTACTTGCCCACCAGAATTGGGCCTTCCAGCGACAGTCTCCTCGTAGGTTGCAATGACTCCAGTGACCCAACAGCTCCGCCCAAACGAAGCATCCCTGTAGATTGCACGATCACGGATGATTTTGAGGGC
The DNA here is from genome assembly GCF_000208745.1 of Theobroma cacao. Taxonomy (NCBI): domain Eukaryota; kingdom Viridiplantae; phylum Streptophyta; class Magnoliopsida; order Malvales; family Malvaceae; genus Theobroma; species Theobroma cacao. Next base: position 1,247,630 of record NC_030850.1, read on the forward strand.
ATGCGCTTGAAGTGGACTTTCTCTTCAATTGAGACCAAAAAGTGCTACGTCCCTAACAAGAGATTCTTCAGCTTGACCTGCAACAAAATCCTCAGAGAAAGAGTTGAGCAGGAGTACCTCCCCTACATCAGCAAAACCGCACAAGAAATTCTTAAAAAGCGTGAGAGCCTCAGCATTTACACATATGACCAAGAATATTCCATGTGGGAGTGCGCAGTTTTCAAGCATCCGGCCACGTTTGAGACTCTGGCAATGGAGCCAGAGCTCAGGCAGTTCATAATGGATGATCTTGACTCATTTGTGCAACGCAAGGAATTTTTCGCAAACGTTGGTAGGGCCTGGAAGCGTGGGTACCTTTTGTATGGACCTCCAGGGACAGGAAAATCATCACTGGTTGCGGCAATGGCAAATTACATGAGGTATGATATCTATGATCTTCAGTTCCAAAGTGTTCGAAACGATGCTGATCTCAGGCGTATACTCACTTCCACCACAAACCAGTCCATTCTGCTTATTGAGGACATAGATTGTAGCACGAATGTGTCACGTGATCGAGCCAAAGTTAAAGAAGAACCAGGGGAAGAAGATGGAGATGAATCGAATCGTCCTTCTCCTATCGATCCTGGGGTAATTCATTCGTTTCACTGTCTTTAATTTTCCATTTCCAGGTTTAGGTACGCCAGTCTTTACTTATTTTAACATAATCCTTGTAGGTAACACTGTCAGGCTTACTCAACTTCATCGATGGATTGTGGTCGAGCTGCGGAAACGAAAGAATCATAATCTTCACCACGAATCACAAGGAAAAGTTAGACCCAGCTCTGTTACGTCCAGGGCGAATGGATGTGCATATTTACATGGGATATTGCACTCCTGCAGGATTCAGAAAACTGGCAGCTACATATCTCGGAATCAAAGATGACAAACTGTTTGCCTGCATCGATGATCTCATTAAAAGTGTTGAAGTTACTCCAGCTGAAATGGCGCAACAACTCATGATCAGTGATGAGCCGGAAGCCGCACTCAATAGTCTCATCGAATTTCTCAACACGAAGAAGACCAAAATGAAGGAAGGTGGAGCCCAGGAGGAGGAAAAGACTGTTGAAGAGAAGGACGCAGAGAAAAAGATAGGTGAAAGACAAAAAAATTCAGAGCATGCCGAGATTGAAACAAGATGCATATATTTGACCTAGTTTAGAACTTGGCTGCAAAGAAATCATAAGTCTTGGGTTGCTACAAGACAAATTTAGTGATATGGAAAGAAAATGAAATGTTTGTATCTTGGTACTTATTTCTTATTCGTCAATGATAATTAAATGCTAGATCAAGCGCATGTCACATGCTTTTCCTCACTCACATTTCATGGTAAACACATGGGTTCTTGCACCAAACGGTAACTTTAAGAATATCTAAATCTAAACAAAAAGGAAAGATCATGCCTTAGAGATAGGGAGATGTCATACATTCTGATTATCCTTGTTGGAGCTTTAGAGATAAAGAAATGTCAAAAGATCCCTTGTGTGACTATCACTGTCCCCCTACACCAATAATTTGATGGTCAATATCATCAACAACCTAAGCTCGCATCTCTTATTGATAGTCTCACATCTCTATCACAGATTTAAATAATTTTAAAATCTAAATGCATCAGATCATTTGAAAGGGAAGAGAGATGCACTCATTAGTTTAGCTACTGCCATTGTAATGTTTTATCTATTTTGATTTATCTGTCCTTTGTATTCACAAGAGTTAAAAATACATGTATTGTTGCCAAATTGGTATCCTGCAGATCAAAGCCACCATCAAACAAGCAACCATCTCTACCGCTGCAAGGATGAAACAGGTAAATCCTGGAGAAAATTATATGAAGGCGGAAGTATATCTTTTGCTGATGCTAGAGATTGAATCAACTCATCTACTTGCCGTGTAAACATGCAAACCACATCAGCTAAATTCCTTGTTATCCAATCTTCACATACCCTGCATAAGAGGAAAATATTTATTTTAGTGGACTGAAACAAAACCTGATACTGACAAGTTAAATACATGAAGGTGGGAAAAAAAACAAGTTTTCACCAGGTAATATGGGAGTAGGCAATGACAAACATTATAGTTTTCTAAATCTTGTAAAAGCTGACCATCCAATTCTAAGTTTCTAACAGCTATTTTAGTTTTATGTTTCAAGCATGAAAGTTTTATTAGCACCAAATCAGGATTATTATACATTTCTCACTTCATTCAAGAGTATTAGGTGTGTTTTGACTTTGTGTTTCTTTCTTATTGTAATTTCCCCTTATTTAAAAACGTACAGCTGGAAACAAAATACAAAATAGAGGATCCATATCTTGTAGAGTGAGGAAAAAGAACCAAATTCATGTCAAAAATGCAGGACATAAGACAGAGAACGTCAAAAGTTTCCTCAACATGAAACAATTAATGTAATCTGTTAAGAAGACACTGAAAATGTTTCCTTTGTTAGCTAACAGAGGAAAAAAGGAGACAAATTAAGAGCTCATTTGAGACTAACCTTAACTGAGATGCTGCAGATTTACTGCAATCAGAAAAGAGCACCTTGATAACAGGGAGTAAATCTAACTTCAAACTAGATTCCATTGCACTGGCTGAGTCCAAACAATAACCAGAACAGCACCAAGAATTTGGATTTAACAGAACAATTTGCAACAAGGGAGACTTGGTTTTTAAATCTCTAACCACAGTTCGAAATGATAATTCGTCTTTCGCATTTTCCAGCAGCTGATTTGTGAACATTCTTTCCAAGCTATATTTCCTGTTCATGATGAGCAAACTTAAGGCCACAGTTTGAAACTCATCAATCACACTAAAGCAACATTTGCACAGCTATCTAATCACTAAAATGGCTCACATATATAAACAAAAACACAACAAAATTTTCTTTTGGAAATTGTGCAAAGTTGCCTAATGGTTATCTGCTCACCTGAACATATCACCCAATCCACCAGCAGATGTACAAGTGGAAATGTAGCATTTAAAGAGTCGCACTCCACCATCTATAGGTGCACCACCATTATCAAAAGGATAAGCTCCAAGAAGCGATAAACAGTTAGGGCATACAAATTCCATCCACTCAATATCCATTGAGAGATTGTAGGATTTAGCCATAAAAGCATTTCCAAGAGAACCATTAAGGAACAATTTCTGATTAGCCAAGGGCTTTGAAGTGTTTTGGTCCACTGGACAAGTTTCAGAAACATCGTGTTGGCCACCTTCATCAACATGATTTCGAATGTGATTTTCTGTATGAACACAACAACCTAGCACTGATGTCTCATTTTCAGACACATCCGGTACAGGTAATGCAGAAAATAATTTATGACCATTGGCTTCCTCCTTAGCAACTAGCACATTTTTAGTAACACTATCATTCTTAAGATGCATGGAGCTCAGCTTCCCGCATAAATCATTTGTGCTCTCTCGAGAACTTAGCATATCTTCACTCAAAACACAGTCACTAGAAAAATCTGATCCAGGCTGGTGTTCTTGAGTTCTATTATAAAGTTTACATGCCACCAAGTCATCCTTGCTAAGAACAACGGCGGTAAAGCTCAAGAGGCACACACCTTTAGCACATTTATAGGAATTTGCAAATCTAGTCACCATCTTCTCACTTATACCCCCAAATGAACAACAGCAAGCCCCAAACCAATTATCAGCCACTTCTCGCCAGTCAATCGAAGGCATTTCCACAAAATTTCTACACACATTAATCAAAATTCTCAAAATAAACAAAGAGAAAACATCAACTAGTAAAGCGGTATCAAACAGTTACATACGCGGTATCAAACAGTTACATACATTCGAAGCTGATACTAATGAGCACAATGAAATGAAAACACGTGACCTACCTAAGAGGATTTTCTGTCAGCCTAATTGAGCAATTTCTGCAATAGAAATGCACTCCTTCTTCAATTGATGACAGACTCTTCAAATCTAAGAAAGAAAACAAAATGAAGGAATCAAGCATAGAATTTCATAATTTAAGCCTTCATTCAGTTGCCATTAGAAATGAGAAAAAACCTAAAATGTAACTAATAACCGAACAAATAAAAAATCTAACGCCCGCAAATAATTTTTGCTTATAAACTATAAAAGTAAAATCAGCTTTATTGTTTTTTGCTATTCAAAAAAGTTAACTTTTTTTTAATTGTTGACAATACTACTACCTTTTTGCTTTTTTACTTCCAGAGTATAAAGATAAATACTAAAAATAAAAATTAAACGAAACTGAAAAATCAAGCACAAATCTTGAAAAAAGAAAAAAAAAGATAATTTTTCAACTAACCAGTATCCATCACTAGCGGCGTTGCTGCATCCGGTGCGAGCGCATCATCGCCATTTTCAGACGAATTCAACACCGAATCAAACCTTGAAACGATAGGATGACCAACAGGGAGAAGCAAAACGAGCTTGACCTCAATGTGATCATCCAAAGCTCGAAAACTCACCGGAGATTCAGAATCGATCAAAACTCTAGGAATCGGAACCCTAACCGTCACCTCTTCCTCCTTCTCCTCTTTGGGCCACGAAACAAGAAGCTGAGATTGAAAGAGATTGAGATGAACTTTGAGCTTCTTGCACTGAACCGAAGGTTTTGTTTGCGAATCGAAGAGGAATAAACGGAGATTCGGAGAGTGAGATTGGGCTTCCCATGTGAACCTCCATTTTCTAGGGTTTTCAGGGTTTCCCATTGGCATTTCCTTTTCGCTTCCAGTGTTCAGTTAAATACTTTGACACAGTATGTGCTACGCGCTTAAATTTTTAAACGGATGGTTTTCAGTTTATTTTCTGAAAAACCCTTATCGGGCTCAAACCGGCCCAGTGAGATTTTGGATCAAGTCCTATTCACTTGATAAAAGGCCCAATCTTAAAATGCATAGCCCAATAGGTAATTTAGTTTTCATATAGATGCAAAATAAGGATTATATTTAACCTAAACAATTAAATTTTTTAATTAAAATAATGTTGATATAAAGTTCTTAATTTGCTCCTCTAGTTTCAACCAACTTCACTAAACACCAAAATTTGTTAAATAAATTAAAAAAAGGTCATTACCACATAGTCATAATCAATTCAATTAAAATAATTAAACTCCACTAAACTTGATTAAGAAATTAACCACCTTTTTCTTGTTTCTTTGGCCATGTGTGCCTTTGTCATAAATGGTTGGCCACATGCCTTCCCCCCTATATGCTTGCTTTCTCTTAATTATAACTCTTTCCAATCCCTAAATGTTGGTGTTTTTTTTTTTTTTTCAACTTTCAAGAGATAAAAACAAAAACTTTGATTTTTAATATATTGCATACGAAATTTAAAAATATTTTTCATATAAACAAGTTAAAAATCAGGGAAAATAAATTTATAATATAAAAACGGAAGAGTATTCGATGCTTAAGATAAAAATATTTTTATTTTGAGACATTTCAAAAAAAATAGATATAGAAAAAAGAGACGACGTCCGAAGGGAATAATATGATTGTTATAATTAATAATTCAAAAGGTTGAGCATGCGGTTTTATATGCTTTGCTTGCCAACATAATCTTCTTGTAGAAAAAGGTTAACTATAATTTAATAGGAATTAATTACATTTTGTGAGCTTGATTGGTTTGTTTGATTTGTGGTGGAGAAATGGCATGGATTTGTCTAATTTAATACCTAACTTTGTCCACTTTCCCTCTCTTTTTTTTCAATTTGCCCTTTATTTTTGTACACATAATTTATGACACAATAAATGTCTTATGCATAAGGTTACACTCCATAATGGGCAGCCTTTACTTTTACACTAATCTTTTTCTTAGTTTCATTAATTATTAATTCTTTTTTTCTATAATAAAGCATGTATATTAATTTACATATTCGTAGATGACATACAAATATTCGTAACATTAAAATATTGTGAAAATGTTTATGTGCACTACTTCCTTTTTTGACTTACGATCAATAATGATATCGGATTAAAATAAATTTACTATTTAATTAAAAATAATATACACCTTAATTAGTATTTTTAAATTGTTTTGTTATAATTTGACTTTAAAAAAGATGAGGAAACATAAATTAATAAGCTTAAGAAAATCGAAATAACGACGATCAATGGTGAGTATTTGGTCTGTTTAGTTTATAAAAATTTCAAAAATCAAATTAATCAAACTTTATAAAAAAATAATCAAACAAATTGAACATATTAAAAATTAATTTAAATCTGCGACTAAAATGTGACATAATTTGTCTCTTAGTGATAGCTTTACTTGTTAGAATTTATCATGGTGGGAAAATTTGAAGGTTGAGTCATAATTGAGGAATCTTTGGTTAATTTATCCCTCTTTTTGCTTAAACAAAGATGGATCAGGACAAACTTCTTTGATTTTAAATTAATAAAGGCTAGTGTTGCCATGTTTTATTAGCTTAATATTATATTTAATTTTCTAATTGTCTGCTTGTGAAGACCAACTAAGGAGGAAATTTGGTATTCAGTTGAGTTTTTATTTTTTTTAAATAATTGACTATTCTTTTTTTTTTTTGGTTTGAAAATTGACTAATTTAATCCATTTTAAGTTGTAATTCTTCTTTTTGATCTACTTGTTTTTCAATATTTGTATTTTTTTTATTTTCTCAAATTATGATTCAAATTAAGACAAACAAATATACAATTGGAATGCAACATCATATTAATTGTTTAATTCAATAAAAAAATTGTTATTATATTCAAATGCAATTTTTTTTATGTATTCTTACTTAGAATTGAAGCCCAAATAAATTTAACATTTAAAAATTTTCATGTAAAACAAAACATTATCATAAAATTGAATAGATTTTATAAGAATTCACTTGGTCAAAATACGAGCATAATATAAATTCACATGTTTTAAATTCCTTTTTATTTTTGTGGGAATTTAATTTTGGAGATAATTATAAGCTTTAATTGCTTAAAATTTTCGTATTTAATCAGTAATCAACTAATTAAAATAACAATTTAATTTCCTTAAACAAAACACACGCAAGAGGAAAGGAAAATGAGCACGCAACAATCATTTTAATGATTGATTAATTTTGCAAAGCCAGGTTTAAGTTGATTGATCATGGATTTCTATTTTATTTAATTTTTTAAAAATACTTATTTAATTTGCATGACTAGCTTTTTTCTCAGATAATGGACTTTCACTTTCAATAATTAGACCCTTTTTCTTTAGGAACAAACAAAGAAGCCCTTCCAGCAAATACCCACAACCTAATTATTAAGATCTTATGTAATAATAGTAAGTTAGAGACCCACATAGACTTTTCCAACCATGAAATCCAAAAAAAAAGAAAAAAGAATTATATTCTTAAATAATTCTTTTGTCCCATCTCATCATCATCATACTATTATATTCTTAAATAAAATTAAATATTATTATCTCATTAATAAATAAATTTAAAAATAAAAACTCTAAAAAATAAATACTTATAATTTTAAAAAACTTTATTTTGAAAGATTTACATATTTATGAAGTGGTGATCTATGATTAAGTGACAGTACAAACCCTTAAAAATATATAATACATCATGATTAGTCTTTCCAACATATTATATCACCCGTAACTGGTGAAAATCCTAATTGATAATTAAATAAAGTAAGTTTTGGATCTTGATATGAGATTAATTATTTAAAAACGTGAAATTAATTTCTGTTATATTTCTCTTGGAAAACATGAATTTTTTTTTTCAAAAATGTCGTAACTAGCAGTTAAGTGTACACATTAATCACAACTTAAAAAATTAGCTAATAAGAATTTTTTTTTTCTTAAAAAAATTGCTGAAAGGTGTAGGGTTGCAATGATAATTACATTAGAAAACCAGAAATGGCAACTTTTCAACAATAATGTAACAGCCCAACTATGGTATTGCCAGCTTTTATGTCTGATTATCACAAATCTCCATCCATGCATCCCTTCATTATGCAAAGCCTTTACAACCTAAATGAAGCAAAACACAACAAAAAGAAAGGGGGGCCAGCTCTAGCTATCTCCAATAGGATCTAAGCAACACCTGTAATATTAGAAACAAGAGCAACAATCAACAACCATAAAGCCAGGATTTCGCAGCATAGAAATGATTGCTCAGTTCATAATCATGTCAGCAGAAGCCATGACGTGTTGATTGACAGAGAAAGAAGTCCATGGATTGATGAAGGTATCATCGTTGATCTGATGATGATGATGGGCAGCCTCAAAGTTGTGATCATTTTCGAAAACCCCATTGCTTGAGTTTATGAAATCGATGATTTCGTAGAGAGATTGCAGCCTGGTGCTGAGCTCAGTCATCTGAGCTCTAAGAACCGAGTTCTCAGCCTCAACGTTCAAATAAAGCTGTGTGGTGATGTTCATGCTTGTAAGGGTCTGGTTGTTGTCCTTTGTGAGTTGAGAAACTTGCCCCATCAGATCATCCAGGTGCTTCTGTTTTCGAATCCGAGACCGACGTGCCGATTCCCTATTGGACAGCTTTCTCTTGCGCTTCTTTTCATCCAAAATCTGCTGCAAATTCTCATCGGTACTTGAGCTTCTCATCATCGTGCTTGAAGCTGAAGATGCCCCGGTGCTTGAAGTAGCCATAACGACAACGGTTGTAAAACAAAAATAACAGAATAATTACTGGGCTATGCTTGGGAAAAAGGAAAAGCACAGGACCCAGAAGTAAGTTGATTATTCGAAAGAACTCAAATATGGGATTATGATCAATGAAAAATAGTTAAGAAAAACTAAAGAAAATTAAGGTCTGATTATGGAGTTACAGAAAGATGAGATAGTTCATGAAAACACGTAGAACCAGTAAAGGAAAACAACAGAGAAAGATTGAACAAGATGGGTCCTGCGCCTGAGAGTAGAGTTGATCATAAAACCAGAAAGGAGGATTTCACTGAGTACGGGAGACATGAGTCTCACACATCAAGAACAAGATGTTGAGCATCAAAAAGATTTTCTAGCTAGACGAAAGCACAGAAACCAAGGAGACTCGGGTCTTCAGTATGTAAGATAACCTGAGAGGGTTATGGAAGAGAGATCTAGAGATGATTGCAAAGAGACGGGAGCAAATCAAGATGAGAAAGGAAAGAGGCAGATGTGGGATTTCATGGTGGACTTTATAGACAGGAAATGCCCATTGGAAACAAATGAACTAATGGAGAAAACACCAAACAATATTGCAGTTTTGCATTAAAATATTGGGGGAAAAGAAAAACAAAGTGAATTGCGTCTAGAATGTTGAAAGTGTAGCGTATTTGTACATGAAGTAGCACGCGCAAACTTGGTGTTGGCAAGCTCGCTCGCTCGCAGTCGCAGATAGCCACCCACGGGAAAAATATTTTAACTGCTATACGGCAATGTAAAGTCGGTCTTTCACTTTGTCCTGCTTAAGACAGTCGCTTTCTTGCTAGTCTGGCAGCTTGCGGTAAGTCTCCATGAATGTTTGAAGTTACCGCTACCACACATACATGTTCTGCTGTTCATAACTTCCAGGTTTCAGGATTGAGAGTTTGCATGGGTTATTACCGCTGATACAAAATCTTGATCAAAAGTTTCTTTCCATGAATACCAAATTAACATCAATAATGGCAGTTTCATGGCATGATACAGATTGGAGAATAATGGTTTTTACCGTCTTACTGTGGCAACGAAGAAGAAACAATGTTTCCGGGAGGGGGAGAAAGGTCAATGTTCTCCACGGAGATCTTTCGTGATTTTAAGCCGTACAAATCACATGCATTCATGTCAGCTTTTCTCAACATTGGCCCCAGTTGAAAATTGGAGTTACAGAGGCCACTAGGCCAGAGGAGGACGCGCACCCTCATGGCTAGGAGAGGCAATTAAGATTAAATTACGTTAGAAATACCAGAGGGCTCCCCTTTCTGTTTTGTGGTTGCCATTATATTCTTAAATTTCAAGCTCATGGCCGGTTTTTTCCATAGTTTATGTTTGGAAGATCATGACTGCTAACCTTTTAGCATATCCCTAACTTCTAACTTACTAATTAAGCAACAGGGCAATCAAACCCTCCATTGAAAGTCATCTCACACAGACACACACCTCCATTAAGAAATAAAGGAAATCAAAAGCTTCATTGGAGGAGGAGAGGGTTCTTTTCCTAATTACAAGCATTGGTTAGTTTCTGCATACAATAAGGTGACATAGATTTGAAACGGTTCACACATCATGGATTTCCACGCCAATCCGTTTCTTTATTTTATTTAATATAAAAGTAAATCCCAAATTATCAGATTCAATCAATCCATTTCTTGTTTCTTTCCTTCTCCTTCCTTGCTCGAACTAGTCATTTTTATCTGTAAGCTAAGCTGCCGAGAAAAGAAAAGGGACAAAAAATCATTCATACAGAGACGGGGCAAAGTGCCAGTGGCGGGCTTGTCCATTCTCCAACACTGTTGTAATGTCTTTCACTTTGCACTTGGGACAGAAAACGAGTTCCACATGCTGCTTTTAACAAGGCAGCGGCCGTCTCCTCTGCCTCCCGGGGTATCTTGTTCAACTTCTGAATTATTAAATCAAGCAACTTTCTTCCTCTCTGCTTGTCTTTCTTCCACAGTAGAAATTCTCCCATCAATTTTTGTAGTACAACATATTCTTATTTACACATGTAATGAATATAAATATGAAAATCCGGCCTTTTAAATGTATCGAACACATATTTAAATGCTATCTTGAATCATTCAAAATCATGATTATAATATAAATACATTTGATGTCAAGTGAACTTTAACATTTTATTTGTCAGATTGCATTGGATAAAATAATTGTACAATGTAAAGCATGTGCTTCTCCAGGAGATGATTATGGTTCCATTAAAGTCTTAAACATTTATATATATAAGATTCCCTAGACTAATCTTTTGACTACTTATTAAATTATAAAATATTAATTATAAAAGTTATAAAATATCATATATAAAAAATTAAAATCGTAAAGAATTTACCCGAAAACAAATATGGCATTGAATTCAAAGTGTACGAATTCGTAGAAAAAAATGAGACTATTGATAAATAATCTTCCCCCCTGAAGGATGGTTAATTATCCAAGGATGAACCGACAGCCAGATACCCATAGTTAATGGTTGTCACGCGGAATTTCTCAGGAAACAAACAGCGATGTCATATTCATATATAGTAACCCATAGAAAAGTATTTTAATATTACCTAAGAATGTGATGATATCAGGACATTCATGTACGAGAACTCGTTGGTTTCTTTTAAAAATGTCGAAAATCGTTGGCTGGTTGGCTGGTTGGGGCCAAATTTCTATTTGTTATTCAACATCAAAAAAGTAGAAAGGCCTCTCTGCAAGTGAAAGCTGGCAGACAAAAATGGGAAGGCTTTTAGCAGAGAAAGTTTACCCTTTGAAACGTGTAAATGCCATGGAAGATTTCTATTTGCTGCAAAGTGCAACCATTGTTGTGTTCTACTTTTTGGGTCATGGAAATGAACTAGATCAGAGCTGGACTTGCAACACGATGAGTGTTAAAGTAGTTGACCAAAAAAAAAGAGCAAAGGGAGTGAAAGTGGGGGGTGGGGGAAGCTATGCTTAAATTGATATCTTGAAGGAACCTTGAGGGTACAACTATGGTTTGACAAACCAGGATGAAAGCTACGTTAACCTTGATTATGCCTAAATACGTGACAGGCAAAAAAAAGGTAAAAATGCAAAAGTAATATTCATATATGTAAAGCAAGAGCATGGAAAAAGGTGGATGGAAGCTTTATGCTCTCCAAAAAAGATCTCGAGGCTTTGAATTTATGCAAGAGAAACCTTAGTTACTTTGTTTTGGTAATGGCTTTTCTCCCTTTAAGCTAGGACAAGAATTTGACATTGCGTTTGATTATCAAAAAACAACTTTTAACAATTAACACAATGTCAAATATCATCTAATTTTAGGTTTACAAGCACTTTTTTAGACCATGATCTTTCTCCAACTGCAGATGCACATAGAAAGGTGCTTTGGCCAACCCGAGCTTTTTCTAACAGCAATGCCAAACCAGGTATTAAATCATAGCCCAACTTCTGCCAGGGCCTAGTTTCCCTTCGTACATTTTCTTCATTGCCCTCCTGTTTAGATCTACATGTGGAAAATGCCTCTTTTCAGATTACTTTAATTCTCTTTAAGGATATTTAACTCATCCTTGTCATGGCATTGAGGTGAAGAAGAAGAGTTAATGGTGAATAATCTATCAATAAACTACACAGAATGGGCAAAATCTCCAGATTAATAGCATAAATATTTACACGTTACACGAGCCACAGTTTGCTACAAAGAAGCCAAACTAATAAATAAGATGTTAAATCAAAATCTTGGTACAATTGCTAAGTTCCACAGCGTTCTTCTAGGTCAAACAATAATACTGGTTCTGAAAGCACATTATAAGAAAGCAACAGAACCATGCATAGCTAAAACAATGCCATCTAAGCATTTAGAGAGGCAGCCTCTGGGTGGTAGTGAAGCATCTCAATCCACATCATCTCCCTAATCATCTGTTCTCCCATGTTTTCATCTATGTCAAGATCGATTGGGACTTGGGCAGGTGGATTGCACCTTGGATCATATAGCCCTGACATGTAAGGATGTAGGAGCGCTTCGGTGACAGTAATTCTCTTAGATGGATCAAAAATAAGCATCCTTTGCAGCAAATCTATGGCTAATGGATCAGCCTGGGGGTATAGGTGGGAAAAGTGGCTGCCCCTAGAGTAAGGAAGTGACTTGATATACCTTCTGGCTTTGGGATTATCAATAAACTCAAGATCAGCCTCTTGCTGGCTTCCAAGGACGTTGATAATTAGCTTAAGCTGGTTGAGGCATTCCGTTCCTGGAAAGATAGGTTTGCGGCCAAGAATCTCTGCAAAGATGCATCCTACTGACCAAACATCAATGGAAGTCCCATAATTGTCACAACAGAGTAGGAGCTCCGGTGCACGGTACCAGCGGGTTACAACATACTCTGTCATGAATTGTTCATTGCCTCTACTGGTTCGGGCAAGCCCAAAATCGCATATCTTCAGGTCACAGTTGGCATTGACAAGAAGGTTCCCGGGCTTCAAGTCTCGGTGAAGTATGTTTGCTGAGTGGAGGTACTTCAGCCCTCGTAGTAACTAAAATATGTACTAAAGGTTAGTAACAAGCAGACAAATAATAGGAAGAAAAAAGAGGTTAGAACCTCATCTACATCTTTAAATGGAGCCAAGTTTTCTTAAGCATAGCAATGTCATAAAGATTTATTGTTACTCATAATATTCTACATGAGACAGTCAAGAAGGTTTCTTATCCTATCCTGTTAACAAAATAGAAATCAGTCTATTAGAATTTGCTGAGCCAGTAAAGTTGTCAACCAGAAAAATGTGTAAGAGGGAGTCTAAAAATATTTACTAACTTGCAAAGAAAGCAAATCAAATGAAACATAAATAAGTGTGAATGGAGAAGGACAGAGGATTAAGCTGAAACAAAGTGAACCAGAAATGAGGAAAGGCCTTTGTTAAAGAATGCATATGATGAGCAATGAGATGAAAATAGAGATTAACTTTTACTCATAATAGTGATGAAGTACTCTGTATTACATATTGCGAAGAAGCAATATAATTTTCTAACTTTACATCATTATCACTGGATGCCTATCCTATCCTATTGACAATTACTACGTAAATCAGTCCATATGTATTTAATGAAGCAGTTATGTTGACAACCATAATAGGCTGTTAGAGAGGATCTGGAATTTACCATTTGCAAAAAAAGCAACCCAAATGAACCATTAATAAGATGAGAAAAGGGAAGATAAGAGAAGCGAGAAGCAGCATTAATTGAATCAGAAAAGACCCTTGCTACAGAATGGAATGATGCACACTACATATTATTCTGGCCCTTACGATTGTAAATAAAGCTGAACTAAATAACTAACTCTCCATCAATGAATATGCATCATTATTCCTTCAACTGTTGCTTGACTGTCATCATCTTGTACCTTAATGAATCTACTAACAAGTTTATTTCCACCAGTACAAGTTGTTACCATAAGTCTAATAAATAATGACCTTTTTCCTTTTTCTGCTGAACTAAATGCAAGAAGGGACCAGATGAGCACGAAACTCATCAAAGCCCAAACCCAAGAATGCACAGAAATAAGGATACTTATTAATGCTAACTTGTCATTTTACAGTGTAAATGCCCTGCAAAAAAGGGAAATCAAACAGCAAAATGGTAACAAGTCTAATGACCTATGATAAGTACTTAGAAACAATAATGCAAACTCATAGATACTCAATATGCATCTAATACCAAAATTACCACCTACAGTTGGTAAATGTGAACTCAACAGACCCAAATTACCATATATATATATATAACTTCAATCAACAAAATCATATCTGATAATCCAGGACCATTGGAAAGCCAAAGAAAAACTTCAGAACAAGGCATACAAATTTATCTGTTTCATCTAACATCATGACATCAACAGAACATAAAACACTGTAATTCAGCAAAACATTTCAACATTTCACATTGCAACACAATAAAAATGAGCAAATCATAACATTAGCAGCAATTCCAATAAACGAACTTTACAAAAATAAAGGGGCTGTTTCCCAGTACCTGAAAAATAAAATACTTGCAATGATCATTAGAAAGCGGCTGAGACGACTTGATAATCTGATGCAAATCCGTGTCCATAAGTTCATAAACCAAATAAACATCCTTGAAACTGGTTCTCTGAGTTGGCATCATGACATCCTTCAAAGCAATCACGTTCTCATGTCGAATGTGTCTGAGAAGTTTCAACTCCCTCAAAGTTCTCAACGCATCAACACGATTCTCAAACACATTGTTGATCTTCTTTATAGCGACTTTGTCATTGGTTTCCCTGTTGATTGATGAGCAGACGATGCCGTATGCTCCTCTCCCTATAGGCTTGATTGGAACATACTTTGTGTCAATCTCGAAAAGGGTCTGCCACATTGAATAGTAATGCTTCCCTGTTGCCCTCACCCCATTCGGCGGCTCCACAAGCGTCGCCATTCCTCTGTGAAATTCCCAGAAAACAAATCACCATAAAAAACCAGAATTTAACCCAAAACCAAGAAGAAAAAAAGGGGGTTTGGAATCAATTCTTACTTGCCGCTTCTACTTCTTTGCTTTGATCTTTTCTGATCAGTTTCTTCACTTTTTTCCTTAAATAAGATTAGAAATCCCAACTTTTTTGCTGCCCTTTTCTTTAACCTATCAGCAAACTCCAAATTCACCGGCTTTCAAATAATTCTCCGTAAAATTCCAAACTTTCACCCTCATTTCTTCCAAAAAAGGAAACCCAAACTCTTCTACTTGTCTTCACCAAAAAACAAAAGTTAGGTCTCTATGCAAAATCCTTATCCAAAGAGAAGTGATCTGATCTGATTCTGAATTACTGATCAGACCCAAAGAGACGAAAGAGAGAGAAAGAGTAGATGTATAAGAGAGCATGTAAAGGAAAGGGCAGGGACGTGACGCCCACACGGCATTCCCCTTGAGGCCTAAACGACAGCTACGTACTGTTTTGGTTTTATGGGGCCTTAGGAAATATCAATACAATCTCTCCTTCCCCCCACCCCTCCCTCTCTCTCTCTTCATGCACAAACAATCTTGAACCTTTTATTCTTTTGCCCTTTTTTTTTTCTTGCAGATAATTTGCAGCCTTGGCTTGCTTAAGCTTTGCCACGCACAAACTTGAAACTTCTATCTTCTCTCCACTTCCCACAATTATGGGTAAAGAAAAGACTTTATCTTGTTTACTAAATACTAAACTGTAAAAGAAAGTTACTACTTTGAGATGATTCTTTTGTAGGCTTAGAATTTGGTAATGAGAAACAAGATGAAATCATATTGTTTCAAGCAAATGGTTAACAGAGGTGACCAATCAATAATTCAACCTGTTACTTTCCTTTGACAAACGAGGAATACAATATAACTACATAAAGATATCAAGCAATTCCCATTAATTGTACCCATTTTGTTGATAATGTGGATTCTTTTTTTTTTTTGGTGAGGCGGCTTGGAGCCGAGAGCTTCCCATCCCAATCGCTAAAAGTTGGCTTGCATTTATGAAAACGTGGAAGAGATGCTTCTTCTTTTTGAACTCATTCGCCCTTTGCCTTTGCCTTTGCGTTTCCTTCAATCATCAATCCATCCCAAAATTCAAAGGCCTCGTGAATGTTTCAAACCAACACATTTGATTGCCTCACTCCCTTTCAAAGTAAACGGCTCGCCCCCACGTGTACTCACCATTTTAGGCCGGCTGGCTTGCTTTCATTTGTCGAAATGTTGGCATGATTAAGATTGAATAATCGCTATTACATTACATATGTAGACTTTAAAAAAGCATTTTCATCTCCATTGGTTGAAATCGTCATCGAGTAATTATGAGATTAATCATTCTATATCTGATCAAAGAAAGGGTCAAAAAAGAAGAAAAGAGAGCAAAAGGAAGACTCAAAAGCTGAGGATGACCAAATCTTAATTACGCTTAGTCGCTTCTTGATGAAGCTTATTTATGTTAAAATCTTATCGGATTAGTTTGCACATGAGATGGGGGTTAACTTAATTCTATTAGTTAGGGAGGTAGGTGGGGTGCAGTGCAAAGTGCTAAAAAGCAAGACTTGACATAATTTTTTAGACTAGATAGATGGATCAATGAGAGGTTATTTCTAAGATCATGGCTTGCTTTTCGTCAAAACTTGATGATTAATTAAATGTCTGTGTACTATTAACAATTTGACCTAATGCCACTAGTTTTTGCCATAGAATAAAGCCATTTCTTAAGATTTAATCACAGTTATTTAGATATCTAAATTTGTCTAATATTCACAATAAGAGAACTTAAAATGAGTGAATCTCACAAACTTTTTATTTATATTTAGAGAGATATTCGAATTATTTTATTAATCTTTTTTGAATTAAAAAAAAGAGATTCGAACCCTATTATTTAATTAGAGAAATATGTATCAGTTAATGAACCAAATGTTCGAGTATGAATTTTAATTTTATTAATTGTTGTTTGCATAATTTTTATAATATATATATATATATATATATATATATATAAATATAAGCGTGGATCATCCGTCTTTGTTATGGGTTAAACACATGCATGAGCCACATGTAATGAAAGAATATGACTTAGAAGGAGAAATGGAAAGAAAGAGAGGAGAGGGGGGGTGTATATTCAAATGTGGATGGAGGTTCTTTTCCTCAAGGTCTCTCTGCAAAGACATTGACTGGATCAGCAATTTTTCTATGGGCTTTAAAACAGAAGCTGCAAGAAACAAAAGCAAGAAGATTGTGAACCCTAGGCCAAAGACAGAAACTGCAATGCCCAAAGGCAGAAGCTATAACCATGGCT
This sequence comes from Theobroma cacao, assembly GCF_000208745.1. Lineage (NCBI taxonomy): Eukaryota > Viridiplantae > Streptophyta > Magnoliopsida > Malvales > Malvaceae > Theobroma > Theobroma cacao. The sequence continues at coordinate 1,265,065 of NC_030850.1, forward strand.
TCTGGTTTTTCATAGCTGATAGCTATAACTGTGTTGTTTTCTGCAGGGCTTAGTCACTTGTGAGAATCTAGGGAACTCAACTGCAATTGTGCATGTAAAATTTTGGAAAGGAAATGGAAAAAAAAAAAAAAGTGAGAAACAATATTGTGGCTGCTGGGATTCGAGCCCAGGTCTCCACGGCCACAACGTGGAATTCTTACCACTAAACTACAGCCACATTATTGTCGAGCATCGAAAATGAGTTTCTTTATAGCCTGATGCTCTTTCAAATTATCAAGTAATGTAATATACTCCAGTCTCCAAGTGTTTGTGATATTCTTCCCTGAAAGGACCTTGAATTTAATGAATGGTAAATAAAAAAACATGGTCCCGGATACCGGGATTTTCTGCTCTATATGCTAACAAAAGTGGGCATATATTCTTCCAGGATTCAAATGCCTTGTCTTCTTCTTGAAACATCATTAATTCTGGCAACTTTACACCTCCTTTTCAGGGACTTGCCACTTTCTATCGTAGTATTAACTTTTCCCAATTTCACCGCGATTCTTTCATTCATAAGTTTAAACAAATTCCCATCGTTTATTTAACAAAGGGTGTATGGCTAGGCCTATGTTCTTGGCAATCTATAAAGTAACATAGACAAATTTTGACGGTACCCTTTGCTGTGTTTCTGCAGATGAACTGATGGAAAGAATTAAAGTTTCATAAAATTTTGTGTTGGGAATTGAAGTTTGGAAATTTCCCTATTTCATCTAAGTAATGGAAATTAAAGAAATCCCTCGAGCCTGGTTGACTGTACAATGACTGCAAAAAAGTATAGTAGTATAGTAGTAACAGATATTATTGTATTTCCATGCCCTTTACATTTTTAAATACTGTCAAAGCATAATGCATCCCAGCGTGGATTCCAATTGTGGGGTTGCCTATGTATGCAAGTGGATTAGACAGTCTAGGTGCTCTTTCACTTAGAATTTTATATTACAATCTACTTATAAACATACAAAATGGCATCTTGGAATCCCAATGTTCTTCCAATAATTGGCTAGTTTTTGGCCCCTATAATCTAAAACTAGGCAGCGAGATTGAACCAGTTTACTCTTTCAAATAACCTTTGATTATCTGATAACTCAATCCCTTTTTTTGCACTGTTTTCAGAGTCTTGTTTTTGCATTGATATCCACCAGGGAAACCTCGGGAAACAATCTGAACCATGAATAAGAGAGCAACCCTATGTTGAAACTTGAGGATTGATGAAGAGAATGATTTAAGCAAGAAAAGGCGGTGGATGATGGGTGCAGCCTGGAGAGACTCTAGGAAAGCAGGAAGGGAAAAGTAAACGACAATTCAGCAATCTCGCCCATAATCCCCATATTGCATTTTCCTATCAGCTTTTCCCTCCGAGCTAACTTTTCTGTGGGTTCACCATTTTGCTTATTATATAGTTCTCTTTTTGGTAAAAGACATCTTAGTTTTGTTTAATCAAACAATTCTCTGAAAGTTGAGCAACCAGCACCATCACACTATAGTTTTTTATATCCTCCCTTGATCAGAAGATTGATATATACAGATATATATATATATCAGCCTGCTTAGCTCGGATCCTTCACTTTTCTGTTTGAATTATTGGTTTTTGAAACTTGAAATTAATTATCTACTGTATCCATAAAACACCTTATGAGAATTCAGCATACTTTCAATAAATCGGACTATGATTTTTTGTTTTAATTTTAACATAAAATCACATAATTAATAAATTTTACGTGTATATATATATATATTTATTTATTTAATAAATAAAACACGAAAATGAAGTGTATATATATATGACTCTAAATGGCGAGAATCTGCAAGTCATTAATCATAACTTTTCATGTTGCTACAAGTTTGTATGGCCTTCTTATTAATTAATTACTCAAAATCTGCTCACATACAGCCATATACAAGCTAGGTAGAGTATCCCATTTTCTCTTGTATGGCTGTTCTATCAAGTACAAGGTACTGTTATTATAGATTAATCATAGCATATCGTAAAAGCAGAACTTAATATACTCAGCATGCCATGGTGGCTATGATTTAACAACCTATTTTTATTTTTTTAACTTTTAGAATGATAACCCTACAATATGCCTATATATATATATATATATATATATATATATATATATATATATATTGCTTAATGTAAGGTCTTTGAACAAGTGAAAAAGAAGGAGCATTTTCAACAGAAAATTTCCTTCTTCAGACCCTTCTTGTGGGTATCTTAGAGCAATTCCAAAATCAAGATTTAAATCATGTCTCATCTATCTATGTGCCTTTGGAAAGAATACAGAGGGCAAAAGAAGAAATTTAATCCAATATTATTATATATATAATAGTTATAGGGTTCACTAGCAACTGAAGCTGCATAAAGTTTCTTGCGAAGCTCATTAGTTTGAAGGGGTATATGGTATCTTCATCTTTCTTGCTTTCAGATGCTACTTTGAGCTGAGACGTGCAGTTGCAGGAAAAGGAGAGGAAAATCAAGGGAGAAAAGTGGTTTACTGAATATAATTATTCCGTGAAAAGAGACCTCAAGGGAGAGGTTTGCTTGCTTGATTTTGGTATTTTTGAAGTGTTTACTGGGACCATATTATGGAGTCTGCAAATCTCCATCCTCACCCTAAGGTTCAAGAACAGTATGTTAAATATTCACCTCTGGCAACTCAAACAGGCCATCATCAAGTATCAACCTCTGATGAATGGAACCCGAGCCTCGTTCCGTAAGTATTACTAGCTGCTAGTTCTTCTCATTTTCGCTTTCCCTGGAAAGGTTAAAGCATCGGTTCTTCCATGGTTTAGTGCATAAGCTTACTTACATATAAACTGTTCGTCTGATACTCTTGATTATTACGTATATAGTTCTATATACGATCTGTTTTTATTCATGCAACGTATGCCCCTTGAACTTGAAGTTAGTTACTTAAAAAAGGGGAAAAAGGAAAAAAACCTCAATAAGACATGTGAATCTAAGACATCTTCGTTGACCCAAAGCCTATAGAAACTTTAATATTGACAAGTTTCGTGCTATTTGAGGTTTCTTTGATTTTCAGTATATATTGAATTGATTATAATGGTAAATTCAGTTATGTCTTCATGATGAATATATTATGTTTATGGTTATTTTTCTTCATGCAGGAATATTGGTAGTAAATACAATAGGAATCTGACTGAAACCATCCCAAAATCAAGGGATCTATGGGCGCCGCCTTTGATCAGGACTTCCATGAATCAAGATAGCTTCAACCAACAATCTGCCAGTGAGTTTCTCCTTACAAATATCAAAGATGAGATGTCAGATTCCTTCCCCAAACTGAGTGAGATGATGTACTGCCACTCCAGTGCAGAGGACTCGTATTTACCATTTAAAAAACACTATATATATCCACAATCTAGTGATCTTGGAGGAAATCTATGGCACAGCAATTTCTCCATTGCTAACCACATGACTGAGCTGCAGCTTTCATCAGGAGACTCGTACAGGAATGCTCATCAGTCCCCATGTTTGGGAACTGCAGCAGCAACTAGCAGATATGACTTCAATCATATCTTTCCAAGTACAAATATTTCCACATCGGATTTGTGTTCTACATTGTTTTCAAGCTCTTTGGACTTGAACTTGAAGGCCTTGGATCTTTTGACTTCTACATATGATGGTGGGAGTTGTAATCAATCTTTACTTGATAGTCCTGGGAAACTAAGCAGAAGTGTTCTTGTGGGCCATGATAACATAAGAGAACGTAGTGATAGTCCATCGACCAGCTCCAATAAAGTGAGTATCTCTTTCTCCTATAGTCTTAGTTATTAGCAGACAATGTGAATTAAGATTTGCTTGAGGTCTTTAATTAATGGAAGAGCCTGAGGTTGGAAAGAAACAGGAAATGGATTGATTTCCATTAATTTCTAGTTTTACAAAGACACCTTCAAACTCATCAACAAAAAACGAGTTCTTTTTCAGTTCTATATACTGTATGTGGCCATCCTTGCAAGCTTTCTTGTTGATCACTTTAACATGATTCTCCTCTCGGAATCCATAGACTGAGAAGTGCTTTTCTTTTTATCATCATAAAGATATCAACCTTAGTTAGTGGATCGACTACAAGCACAAAGAGGCCTGGTAGCTTTTCTGAGACAAAGGAATTCCAACAAGATGCTAAGAAGCATCGGTCCTCAACGTCACGATCCCCATGCCCAACATTGAAGGTGATACTGATACTTCCACTACCAATTAATTCTTCAAGTTGGATAGTTTCTTTTCCCCTTTTCTCTTTTCCAATTTCTTACTAGCTTGGGCTTTGGTTTTTTTAACTAGGTTAGAAAGGAGAAACTAGGAGACAGGGTTGCAGCTCTTCAGAAGTTGGTGGCACCTTTTGGCAAGGTACATTTCTCTCCATGTTACTCCCTCATCACCATCCACTAACAGTGAATGAGATGAGAGAGTTAGACTAAAAGTTAAAAACTTAAAATAATATTTGGGCCATGCCTACATATCTGAATTTTCTCTGTGTGGAATGATTGCCAGACAGACACAGCCACTGTGTTAACAGAAGCCATTGGGTACATCCAGTTCCTGCATGACCAAGTTCAGGTATTTTTCTCACTTTGGGTTCTTTTCTTTCTTTTTACTGTATTCATACTTGGCTATTCATTCTTTGCATGCATACACTTGATCCATATATCCAGATAGGCAAGACCGCAAGAAGGTTTCTGCAGAAAGAAGCTAATTAACTTAAAGAACCTAGTTGCTTCAGGATCCTGAACAAGTTCTTTTTCTTCCCTTTCCTTTTGCAGACACTGAGCGTCCCATTTATGAAGTCATCACAAAGCAGGCTTTATAGAACAGTTCAAGTGGTATGAAACTCCCTAGCTAGCTATCTCAGTAAACCATAAAGTTGCTTTGCTAAATGATTACAACTTATTACTAATCATCACTAACAGAATAATCATTATTGCCAAGAGAAAAAAAAATCACAAGCTTCTTCTGATTGGCAGGGTTCGAACGAGGCAGAAGGACAAGAAGAGCAGAAGCGTGACCTTAGAAGCAGAGGACTATGCCTTGTGCCCCAGTCTTACGCATCATATTTTATTAATAGTTGCGGTGGTGGCATCTAGACAATGTTTCCCCCATTGAAAAAAACTTGAGGTTGTACGTAAAAAAAATGGTTTTGGCTTTTGGGGTTATGAAAATTATAAACTACTGCAGGTAGGTGTCGGCTCTAGGTCTGCTTAAAGAAGGCTTGGAGCTTTGGCTGCTTGATCATATGTATACTTATCAACCTCCATGAAAGAATGTTTATTAGGGGATCATCAATACGGCAATGCTTTTAAACTTGGCATAAAACTTTCCTCCATTCATTACGCCCGACAAGACATTTTGCTTCAGAGGTGAATACAATTAAAAATGAGAACTGATATGAGATCTATACATAACTGTTTAATTCAAATCACTATTAAGTTATTTGAGTTTAAATTTTTTAGAATCACATAATTTAAATTTAAAAATTATTAAATCAAAGTTACAATTGCAATATATACATATGTTAATTCGAGAAGTACTTTCACGTTACGTTGATGAGATTTTTAAAATTTATATACAAATTTAAACTTTTAAAAATAACGTGATTTATACTTAAAAAATTATTAAATTAATGATGTTTGGATCCGAATCTCTACAGTTTTACAGTTTGGTATACTTGGACGATTAATTCTAATATTAAAAGAGCTACTGAACAACAGCATAAATGTACTTGGAATCTCTGCAGTTGCAGCAGAGATGGGTAATTATTACCTTATTATTGTAATGGATACTAGGAATTGAGAATGGAGATTACCACTTGATATATATCCCGTGCATGCATCCAGGGGACTTTCATTTCCTCCTTTTGAGGGACATTAAAAATATATTATCAAACACGTGCCTGCCAACATTTATATTGATATGTACATTGATATATACAGGCCGATTCAAATGAAATTTATATATGAACAAAACTTTTTCAGTTGCATTTCATGAGTGGAATGTTAGACTAGAGTGCATTTGGGGTGAGGGGGTGTGGCCGCCTTCTAAAAATGAATTACCCCACCGCCTGTTTCCTGAGCATCTGTCAGCATCCAGCTTTTCTTTCTTCACCAGAACTGTGGAAAACAAGCAGATTGATTTGGAAAAGTGAGACAACTTCATGTAAATTAATTATACTGTTCATAAACAAAAGATGAATGGGCAAATGCTATGGTCTTAACAGCTTACCAAAGTCCTCTTCTTCCGTTTCTTCTTTTTGTCCAGATATGCCACGAGCTCTTGCTGTTGAGCAAACGAGTCTTCTAGAGCCTGAAATAGCAATTGCAATCACTTTTAAGTGTTAAAAATGATTGAAAATGACCCAGATAGGTAATCAGGGATTGATGTTTTACAAGTATACCTTGTGCTAATCTGGTGGTTTATTAATAATTTCAGCAAAAGCAGCGAGATGTTTACCTTCTTAGTTGCCATAAGCTCTTGCTCCAAGGCATCAGCCCGGTTTAGTGCAGAATTCAGCATCTCCTCCTTCTCCGGGGGCATTGTTGTAGTTTTCATGTTCATAACACTTACTCTCTCTTCCAGCTCAGCCATACGTTTCATGACAGACATCAATTCAGCAATGGAGATGGCTGCTGGGGTTAAGTTGTCTGAAGGTTCCTGGCTCTTAACATCTGTGTCATCACAGTAAACAGGACTGGAGTAGATGTTGGCATCAGTGAGCTTCCTGGGCATGTTGCGTGTCACTCTGATCATGGTGGCAATACCCATAACAAAGGTCATGACACCAGTGAAAAGATGAGAGCTAAGCCCATCAGGAACCTTGCCACTTTCTTGCATAGCATAAGAATCTGCCATTGCAACGATAGAAACCTTAGCACCTTTTGTAGTTCAGTTTAGACTCACATTAAGGAAGTATCTGATCTAAGAAACCAAGGCATTCATCTTTCCAGATTCTGGTGAGCATACATGAATAAAAAATTGCTTCGATCAATGGACTCAAAAAAGAAAAATACCTTCAATATAATTTATTCCATAAAAAATAATAATAATTGAGAGAAATGAAAATATCAATATCCTTATATTTCCTTCATCAGAAAAAGAATTAAAAATGAAGAATAGTTGTATTGATATCATATACATAAACAAGTGTTCTGTCCCTGATACCGAACTCTGTAGTTTTAGATGTCCTTGTAATGAAAAGAATTTATATTGAAAAACATAAGAGGGGTTCATAACAATATGAATAATCAAACTAAATTGGGGAACAGGCAGAGCAAATAGCCTCTGAAAGCAGCTTTGTTTTTTATTTTTGGTATTAATATGAAAATAAATGATGTAATAATCTGAGTAGGCCAAATACCTTTTGATAGGGCAGCAAAATTTTCATTCTGCATTTTGTCCTGACAAGCTAAATCCACAGGTTTATCAACCACTGGGACACATTTCTCAGGTTGGTTCATTTGTACCTGTGAGATTTATTTATCAGAACAAAGAAAAATGGTGGCAAAAATATAGTAGCTTTCACAATACAACCACAACAAAATGAAGTTTCAGAGTGAAATAAGAAGAAATGGGAGGAAGAAAGAAGGAAAAGCTAATAAACTCAATCAGGTCAAGAAATCTAGGACTTGGGTACTTTGTTGGCACTGGAATTTTCAACAACTTGATTCAACTTTGAGGTCAACGTTGGCACCAGTAGATGCTGACTGAAAGCCTGAAACCCCTTAATTGTTGACAATATTGAGTAAGGAGGACGCAAACTTACTTTTTCTTTAACAGGAGAGAGTTCCGGACGCTCAATATCATTTGTTGAATGTTCAGAGGAAAGAGATTGTTTATTTCCTGCATCTGAAGCTGCCTCAACATCCGAGGAGTCACAGGCATGAGTAGACTGTATGTGAAACAAACTACTCAGTCAATCAATGAAAAGAAGATAGAAAAGAAAAGCCACTGAATTAAGAAAAATAGATAGTCAACATGCAACATGTTTATAATTCAGGGACACATCAAAATAGGGGGTAAAAAGGGACAGACAAGGGCATGCTCATTGAGCAAGTGGAACCTTTGAGAGCATGGTCTCTTCCTCAGAAATTGTCTTCTCTTCAGTGCTTTGAGCCTGAGATTTCTTTGTGCATTTATGTTCACCATTTTGAACCATCTGCAAGTGAAAGAATTGGTTAAAAGTGCCTTGTAACTGGAAAACAAACTATACAAAGACAATTATATGATTGCAACTGAGACAAAAAAAAAAAAACAAATAAAAAGAAGAATGCAACTAAAAGATAGTTGTGGGGCACCTTCAAGATCTCTGGGTCCTTCCATGGGCCCTTGTCAGAAAGCATGCAGCCTCCATGATCAGCGCAAGTGCAAGTACCTCCAAAAAATTCTGGCAACTCACTGAGATAGAGCGAGACCAGGAAAAAAGAAGAGAAATTAGCAAAAGAATAAAAAGCGAGACCAGGAAAGTATTTGCAGCAGTGAATGTTAACGTTTGATGAGACAAAATCAGAAAGGCAAACATACAAAATGAAATATAAGCAAACTTGGATCGTCTAATGGGAACATACCTAGCATCAATTATTTCAAGCAACTTGCTCTGGTATTTGTTGCCAAGAACCTGGTATATAATACATCTTATTGGCTAATTTCCATTAGTTAAGAGAAGCAAATTCAGTCAGAGGAAGCATATGCTTACATGGATCTTGGCTGTGGTCTTAGGATCAAGGAAAGACTTGACAGAGTTCCACAACATTCTAAATCCAGAACCTGCATTGATGATGAACATGCGGTTCAAGGTCTGCAGAAAAGGTGACAATTTGCACATCATAAATCGATCATCTACATTTAAAAGTCACAACCAAAACCAAAACTTAGCTATTATGCAAGAACAATACTAAGGAAATTGGTACCTCAGGATAATTGTCACCATCAGTCTTCTGAAGACGAGTGATAAGTTCCCTTGCAGCTTTGGTGAAGCTTTTAAGACCCTGTTCCATTAACTCGAAATTAACCAAGTGGGTGTTCTCTCATACATGAGTTATATATTTTCTTTGGTCAGAATACACAGTTGTACTTTTGAAAATAAGATTTTGGGAGGTTAGAGCTGGAAATTTTGCAGTCATTAGAGCACCTTATAGTGATTAATTGATCAAATTCTTGTATCATAGTGAATATTGTTCTCACTTACCACTCCTTGCACATCCAAGATGGTTGTGCTTTGGTCAATGTGCTTCTTGGCTGCGATAGAGCAAGCTGGAAACTTAACATCAAAGGCCCTCTCAAACTCCTTTACGTGGTATTTGAGATAGCGGTCCATGGTTGTCACTTGCATGAGCTTGGTAGCATCTACTAGGCCTATTCTCTCTATGTACACTGGTCGTCCTTCCTTATCTACTCCATGGTACCCTTGGGGATAATATTCCACTACTTCACTCTGTTCCTTGAACTCAAAGTCCTGAACAAAGAGCAGAAAATGGAAATGATGGGGCAGTTTTAAGAGAAACAAAATATGAAAGGAAACGTAAACAAATAGCAGAATTCTGGCTTCCAGAGCTTATTTCTAAGAGGAATACCTCCATAATTGTGTCTGTACCAAATTCTTTCCTCCACTGGAGCATATCAGACCACATTTGCTTTGTTTTCTCAATGTCAAATTTTCTGGCCTTCAAGAACCTGCATTATCAGAGGGGTACATTCAGAGGTTAATAAGTACATGACAAATTCAAACCATTTCTATATGTTTGTAATAAACCGTCATATAAAAACTTTAGATACTACAACAGCAACAGCAATAATCGCATTTGCAGTTGCCTTACTAAGTTCTTCATTTGAATAAAACAGCCAAGTAGACATATCGAACAATGAATTTATCTACAACATCAAAGATGAAACAGGAGGACAAAAAGAAACCTGAGCAACATATGATAATCATCATGTTTTGCTGGCAGCAGTTCCTCCAATATAAGTGCCTGACGTAAGGCATCAACAGCCTGCAACTCCTCTGCATCATGCACATCCTCAATTTCCACGGACATTACTTTACTGCTCCTCCTACCTTTCTTTGACAAAGAATTCCTGAATTTGTTGGAGGCACTGATAGCTGCCTTCCTCAACGATCCCATTCTGGTCTTCTTTTCTTCCTCATAGGCATCACTATCAGATGCTGTAGAATGAACAATTATTAACATTAACCATCTAACAACAGACAGAAAAGTAGGCTAGCACAAAAGGGTCTTAATTCCCATATAATTTTGCAGCAGCAAGTCCAAAAAATGAGCAGAAAAAAAAAAGCATGTTCAATATAATAAAAACTGAAATTATTCCAAATGCTCCCCATGCACTCCAAGATTAAGTTTTGGTTTGATTCACCCGTTAACAAATAACAATAAAACTGTGTACACCCGAATGCCATTACAATTATGCCCCAAATATTCATGCAAATCAACATTCAGCATCCTCTTCCGGATAGCTGAGATTCCATTTCAAGGAACAAGAGCAGCAGAGATAACATCAGGGCGTTGTTAAGATACCTGAGCAAGATTAGAAAACCCCACTAAGATGAAAAATAACTAAATTCCCACTTTGGTTGGTCAAGTTAAAAATACTAGAACCTCTTACACTTTTGAAAAAAATCTAGAGAAATAAGCACTCCTGTCTAAAGAAAATATTCTTTATTTATTCTCAATTTGAATGTTGCTAAAATAAATTAGTATTATAGGTACAAATCCTAATAAAACTTTACGTCCAGTTGTCTAATACAATTTGAGTGTTTTTTTTTTTTTTGAAATTTAATACAATTAAAATAGTTAACAAGAAATTTAAATAAAATAAGTATTGTATTTCTAAATAGAACTAGCCTACTCAAATAATAAAATTAAAAAAATCCTAATCTAAATAAAATAAAGAAAATAAAATCCTAAGCTAACTAAATTAGAAAAATTAAATTAAATAAAATAGAATTCTAGATGGCATCAAGAGAACCTGCTACAAATGTACATGAGAGACAGAGGCCGCAAAGATAAGCAGCAGTACATTAAGATATAAATCAAAACATCCAAAAATGTCTAAATGATTATAACTAGCTAACATTCATGCCGCCCCACCTATTCCTGTTGACAGAACATCTAAACATGCTTGGACATCCTAACAACATAATACAAAACAGAACGAAGAGACGGAATGGGTTAAGACGATGACCTGGGTTTGGACATAGAACATCAGACATTGTCGAAGGCGTGGGAAATTTGCCCTGTACAGGTGAGCAACAGTAAAGGGCAGAAGAATCAAGCACTCATATATATCTATTGATCCCAGGACCCAAATGCCTGCACAACATACATTCATATTACCATCAAAATAGATTGGAAAATGGAAAAAGAACCAGAACCCAAGACCAAAAACTTAGAGGAAGAAAAAAAGAAAGCAATATCTACCTCTGCAAATTGGGAACGAGGGAAGGGGGGGAGAATAATATCAGAGAAAGCTAACTTTTCAGTGGGTTTTTGTAGAGTCCTTCGAAAATGGAGGAGAGACAATGAGCCAGACACGACGTACCAAACAAAGAGAACATCTGGTAATGTTTTTTGTTAATGTTTAAGGGAATGTGGGTTGGTTTCTTTTTTTGGGGAATTTGCCCCCTTGATGATGTTTGACCAAGTCTCGACTTCCTCAACAGCAGCTACGGTTGGTTTCCAAGATAATGGTTTTATGCCTTGAGGAATTTTGAATGCGAAATGCAAGGCCTCTCCATTCAAAATTTCTTGTACAGGGGTGTCGGGTCTATCTGAAGTCTAAAAAAGTCTTAAGTTCTTAACCAAACGGTCGTTTCCTCTTTTCGCGCCAAAAATCATTCGGGATTTGCCTCTGCAACGTTTTGGATTCGTTAGGCCCTAACTTTCTTCCTGGATGGGAAATGGGTACTTTATATTTCTTTTCTCTTTTCTTTTTTGTGGTTGATTTTGGGGAAATAAAAATTCAAAATTAAACATATTTTAGTTATTTGCTAAGACATAAACATAATCACAAGGAAACTAGCTAGTTGCCATCTCCCTTTGACGTCTTGTTGTGTTATGATTTGTCTAGGTTAGTCCAATGGGAAGTCCAACCCTGACCAACAAACGGTTTTCCATCATAGGATTGGTTGAACCATTGGATCTAGTCCGGGTTCTTACGCTAACCATTTTAATGGCAAGTTCAAGGAAGGTGGGAACCGGAAAGGGTCCAACGCAAGGGAAGCCAAATTGGGCAAAGAAACGTGACAAATCATGATGATCAATAATTACAGAAAGGATTGGTCAGGAAGGGTGGGGAGTATAATTCTCAGCCTCAGAACTTGTACCTGGTCCTGAGTAGGGATGTCAACAGGTAAAGTACTGTTAATTTCAAAATACTTAAATTTTAACTTTATTTAAAATCAAATATTTTAATTTTATTAAAAATTAAATATCTTAATTTTATTAACTATTTCAAATAATTTTAAAAATTATTATCCTAATTCTAACCCTAATACATTCTCACTGCTTATAATTATCCTAACCCGTTCAAATGCCTGATTAAATAAAAAATTATTAAATTTTTTTTATGAATACTCAATTACCCAATTAACTATTCTAATTTCATAAGTTTTCTTAAATTTATATATTATAAGTTTATAAAATCAAAAGTATATATTGTAATTAATAATTTTATTAGTTATAATTTTGTTAATGTTAACATAAAATAAAAAATAAATATATTTATATTTTAATA